>NW_028317991.1:1907222-2220277 GCF_062004578.1 Staurois parvus | reverse complement strand
TGTGGAGGTGAAGTCTACATGAGTTTATTCCCACTGAAGTGACTGGCCTCAGGTGATATACAGAGATGAAACAAATCCTCCTACATCAGTTGTACCTGTTTATTTGCAGTCTTCCCTACAGCCGTTCATAGTCCAGAATTTATACAGCTTGTCTGAGCTTTCAAAAAGCAGGGGGCAAGGAGCTGAAGTTACACTCTGCAAAGCTCTGTGTGGAGAACTCTGAGCACTGATTGGAGGGAAGAGACACACCCCCTCTTTACCCCATCACACAGCACACAGGAAGAGAGCTGAGGTGGCCAATCGCAGGCTGTGTTGGAGCTCCCTCTCCGTCACCTTTTTTCTCTTGGTGTCCCAAAAACTTGTCGGAAGTAAAAAGTCAACAAATGGAAATTACATTTAGTGTTCTGAATTAAGACACACCATGGAGGGATGTGCTTTGTTCATATTTCATGTCATAGATTTACAATCACTTTAGTGAACGCTGCAAGCACAAAACAATACCTGCCGAGCTGATTGAAAATCAGTGAGCTTCTATCTTCCTGTCTGGGCAGACAACACAAACGTCTGTGCTGAAATCTCAAACAGTGTTGTCAGCCTTGCCTGCTGGACAACAGTACTCTGCCTATCCCTGCCTCTCTAGCCTATCCCTGCCTCTCTAATGCTCTCTCTACAAGCATACTTTTATTTGGTTCCCAGTAAAATTGCTTCCTTGGCTCACAAGCGCTCGACTGCACACTATATGTAGGAAAAGAAAGGGATGTAGTTCTGGGGGCTTGTCTACACCAATCCAAAGTATGCTTGCAAAAGCTGCCCCAGCCTGTGTTTTCAAAGCTTGGTAATGATGTCATAAGGAGTAAAAAAAGCTGTTTTTCACTACAGGAATAAGGGCAAAGGAAATTTAAGGCTGGAACTAGTAGAGAGGAGGCTTGGCTGTGCCCTGATTGGCTTTTGTTGCAACTGCAGCTCTCTGGGACTTCCCCCTGTTCTAGAGTTTTGGAAAAAATTCTAGAAGCAGTTGGAGGGAGGGAGGGAGGAGTGGCTGGTCTGCACTATTAAGGGATACTGGCCAATCCCCAAAAAGAGGCTTGGCTTGGGGCCAAGACAGCAGCAGGAGCGTTTGGATTGAAGATGGAGAAGTGGAGCTGGAGAGCAGGAGTCTGGGAGGGGGCCCAGAAGGAGAGGGGCTCACCTACAGGCAGAGGTTCTTTGAAGGAGGAAAGCTTGGGACTTCACTGGCCCCCCCAGAGCGAGGACCACCTATGCAGCAGGGAAGGAGCAGCCCAGCTAGAAAGCCTGATTGAATGAACCTGTACCGCCTAGGCCAGTAAGGGGAGAGAGCACTTCAGTGAGAAACGGGATTAGTTTACTCTCCGGGACTGCAAGTACATGTATGTTCTTTTATTAGCACATTGCCCACTGAAAGAAAGTTTTTAGATAAGTGTGGGTAATCTGTCAAATTGTTTCTTCTTCCTTGTCAAATGTTTATTTGTTCAGTTAAATTTGTAGCGTTTACAAATTTTTTTTTTGGAGAACCAATGAATTTATGGTGGGGGGAGAGTGTAGCGCTGACTGGGCTGGAATCTTTAAATACTACCCAGCAGTGCTGAAAATAAACAACATTTTTTTTTCTTTTCTCTCTTTGAAGAACAGCCCTGGGAAAGAAGAAGCTGGACTGCACCCTGATTGGCTGCTGCTAAAAAGCTAAAAAGGACCTACCCCTAGCAACAAGGGCAAATGAGGACATACACTATATTGCCAAATGTATTGGGACGCTTGCCTTTCCACACACATGAACTTTAATGGCATCCCAATCTTGGTCCGTAGGGTTCAATGTTGAGTTGGCCCCGCCCTTTGCAGCTATAACAGCTTCAACTTTTTTGAGAAGGCTGTCCACAAGGTTTAGGAGGGTGTCTATGGGAAGGTTTGTCCATTCTTCCAGAAGAGCATTTGGAAGGTTAGGCACTGATGTCGGACGAGAAGGCCTGGCTCGCAGTCTCCACTCCAATTCATCCCAAAAGTGTTCTATCGGGTTGAGGTCAGGACTCTGTGCAGGCCAGTAAAGTTCCTCCACCCCAAACTTGCTCATCAGTGTCTTTATTTACCGTGCTTTGTGCACTTGTGCACAATCATGTTGGAACAGGAAGGGGCCATCCCCAAACTGTTCCCACAAAGTTGGGAGCATGAAATTGTCCAAATGTCTTGGTATGCTGATGCTTTAAGATTTCCCTTCACTGGAACAAAGGGGCCAAGCCCAACCCCTGAAAAACAACCCCACACCATAATTCCCCCTCCACCAAACTACACTTGGCACAATGCAGTCAGGTAAGTACTGTTCTCCTGGCAACCACCAAACCCAGACACATCCATCAGATTGCCAAACAGAGAAGCGTGGTTGGTCACTCCAGAGAACACGTCTCCACTGCTCTAGAGTCCACTGGAAGCGTGCTTTATGCCACTGCATCTGACGCTTTGCATTGGAGTTGGTGATGTAAGGCTTGGATGCAGCTGCTCAGCCATGGAAACACATTCCATGAAACTCTGTACGCTCTGTTGTTGTGCTAATCCGAAGGCCACGCAAAGGTTGGAGGTCTGTTCTATTGACTCTGTAGACAGTTGGTGATTTCTGCGCACTCTGTACTTCAGCATGCGCTGACCCCGCTCTGTCAGTTTACGTGGCCTACCACTTGGTGGCTGAGTTGCTGTTGTTCCCAGTTTCTTCCACTTTGTTATAATTCCACTAACAGCTGACCGTGGAATATTTAGTAGCCAGGAAATTTCACAGATGGATTTATTGCACAGGTGACCACCTATCACGGGACCACACTTGGAGTCACTGAGCTCCTGAGAATGACCTATTCTTTCACAAATGTTTGTAGAAGCAATTTGCATGCCTAGGTGCTTGATTTTATACACCTGTGGCCATGGAGATGATTGGAACACCTGAATCCATTGATTTGGAGGGCTGTCCCAATACTCTTGGCAATATAGTGTATCATTGGCTGAGTGTCAGGCAGATCCTAATTAGCCACACGGGTTTAAAGTGATCATAAACTCTCACCTCGTAAAACAACTCATTCAGTTTTAAATAGAAATGAAAGGTAAAACATTTGTGTATAGATAATAAAAACATTATAAATACCTTTTTTTCCCTTTTTTATAAGTGGTTTGCTCTGTTTTCAGCTGTACACAGGCGGGAGGGGGGAAACAGCAGGGCACTCTCAGTGAATGGCTGTGCGGGGTGGGAGGGAGTTCAACAGAAGTCTGATCATTGGAGCAGAGTAGGGTAGAGAAGCTAGAGAACTGACCACACTGTGGTCTCATGCCTACTGTGGTTAGTGTTTTTAATAGGATAACAGAGGGATTGGCAGGAACACCAGGGATTTCACACAGGGGAAGAAATACAAAGAGAACAGGACTTTTCCATACAAGTACATGGTACAGCAGGCACATAAGGAATATGAAATGCTTGGTTTACATATTTGTTAAGCCCTGTCCACCACCCAGTCAAGACAGTCTCTAGGACCAGCAGGCTGAGCAGAAGCATACCTCCCAATTTTCTGAGATGGGATGAGGGATGCCTATTAGTAAAAGTATATAGACATAGGATGTACAGGGTCCTAGGGCTGCTGCTAAGAACTGCATAGGACCATAAGGACTTGGTTCCTGAGAGCCATGTGGCTGCTGTTCCTGCATCATGGGTAAGTGTGCTAAAAATCCTCGTGTCTTTGAAGTGTGCTACTACTGTAGAATGGAGTTCCAGTATCCGGTTGTTCCAGTATCCTGCCACTCCAGACTTACTGTGCCATTGGATGATTCAGGACCTTCATGGGTGGTGAGAGCACCTTCAAGTGTTGTATGTATCATTATTCACTGAGTAAAGTTGCTTTTGCCTTAGGATTACAAATACTCTCCTCCTGAGAGTGCACGTTCCTTTAAAAAAACAAAGAGCCACGAATCCGGCACACTCTGCATTTTGTCTCATTAGCCACTTGTTAGGAAGGGCATCATTGCAGTACGTAGAGTAGGTTGCAATGTTGTTGCCCAGATGTCATTCATACTAAAGAGATATCATTACTGCTTCATGTGCCAGTGTCACTCCTTCACACCAGCCTAGTGCTTGTTTTGCACCAGTTGCTTTCCAAGTGGCTGTGGGGGAACAGTCAATGTCACATTGTGGGTTATTTACTAAAATTGGAGAGTGCAAAATCTGGTGCAGCTCTGCATAGAGACCAATCAGCTTCCAGGTTTTATTGCCAAAGCTTAATTGAACAAGCTGAAGTTAGAAGCTGATTGGCCGCCATGCACAGCTACACCGGATTCTGAGTACTCCAGTTTTAGGCCTCTTTCACACGGGCATTCTGTATGTCCGTTTTTCATCTGTCCGTTTATGGATGAAAAACGGACACCCATGTATTTCTATGGACTAGCGGATGGAAACGGATGATCATCTGTTAATATCTGTTAACCTCCTTGGAGGTATGATTCTTTCCAATTTTTTGTGCTGAAAGCTGTACCATTTTTTTGCATGGAAATATGTAGTTTTTTATTGTAGGCTGTAATTTTTAGGAATAACTCACTGAAATCTGTCCGAACAAGAGTCTAGTAAACATTCCGGATATGATAAAACTTGAAACACAAAATCATAAATTATAATTTAATAAATAATCATAAAAAATAATAATATAATAATAATACATTTAATTCAATAATATAATCAAACCAAAAACACTGAAATTTGAAATACAGAGGCAAACATCGCTGAGCAAAGTCGCAAAATCGTTTTCAGTGTCTGATGACGAATTTCCCCACAAATCATTATCACTCAATTCTGCAAGTGGTTCTAATTTACTATCGCTGTTCTAAAACCGCTTTTGACGTAAAAGGGACGCTTTTTGGACGCCATGGACTTTTCTCAGTTTCCAGGCACAAAGAACATTCAAAATGCAGGCAGGGCACAGGACAAAGCAGTAGGGACAAAATGTATGTGAAATGCATTGAAACAGCAATGACAGCAAAAATGACATTTTTTAAAAATTTCAAATTTGCCGCCGGTTCCGGCGCCCGTACGTCCCGACGTCACAGGGACCGGAACACAGAAGCCGGATGCCAGCATCGGCCGGAGGAGATGGCCGGGGACGCTGCAGGGGACACATCGCGGGAGCGAAGGACAAGGTAAGTGCTGCATGGACCCCCAGAGCAACGCCGCATGGTAAGCCCGAGTGTAGCTCGGGGTTACCGCTTTTGGTATAGAAATTTTACCCCAAGCTACACTCGGGAATACTGCTAAGGAGGTTAATGTCCGCATCCGTTTTTTTGAACAGAAGAAAACCCTATTTTTATTCCGTTACAAAAAACAGAGCGGACAAAAAATGGATGTAAATGGACAAAAAGTGATGTAAACAGTTGAAAAACTAATGTAAATGAACAAATTGGATGTAAACGGATGAAAAACAGATGTAAACTGATAAACTGATGTGAACTGATATAATTTTCTTGGAAAAAATGTAACTGAATTGATGAAAAAAAAACAGAATGCCCGTGTGAAAGGGGCCTTACTAAATCTACCCCATTGTGTTGTCCTGCTGTGATACTGAAGCTACATTCACTGGCCTCTTTATTATGAACATCTGTTCAATTGCTTGATAACACAAATTTCTAATCAGCCAATCACATGGCAGCAACTCAATGCATTTAGGCATCTAGACATGGTGAAGATGACTTGCTGAAATTCAAACCGAACATCAGAATGGGGAAGAGAGAAGATTTAAGTGACTTTGAACGTAGTATGGTTGTTGGTTCCAGAATGGCTGATCTGAGTTTTTCAGAATGCTGATCTACTGGGATTTTCACGTGCAACCATCTCTAGGGTTTACAGAGAATGGTCCGAAATAGGGAATATACCCAGTGATCGGCAGTTGTGTGGACAAAAATGCCTTGTTGATATCAGAGGTCAGAGGAGAATGGGCAGACAAGATGATAGAAAGGCAACAGGAACTGAAATTATCACTTCTTACAACTCTTACAACCCAGGTATGTAGAATATCATCTCTGAACGCACAACACGTTGAACCATGAACCTAGAATGGGCTACAGCAGCAGAAGACCACACCGGGTGCAACTTCTGTCAGCTAAGAACAGGAAACGGAGGCTACAATTCACACAGGCTCAGCAAAGTTGGACAATTGAAGATTGGAAAAATGTTGCCTGGTCTCATGAGTATCAATTTCAGCTGCGACATTCAGATGGTAGGGTCAGAATTTGGCGTAAGCAACATGAAAGCATGGATCCATCCTGCCTTGTATCAACGGTTTAGGCTGGTGGTGTCATGGTGTGGGGAAGATTTGCTTGGCACACCTTGGGCCCCTTAGTACCAATTGAGCATCGTTTAAACACCACGGCCTACCTGAGTATTGTTGTTGACCATGTCCATCCCTTTATAACTAGTGTCCCCATCTTCTGAAGGCTCCTTCCAGCAGGATAATGCACCATGTCGCAAAGCTCAAATCATCTCAGACTGGTTTCTTGAACATGACAATGAGGTCACTGTACTCTAATGGCCTCCACAGTCACCAGATCTCAATCCAATAGAGCACCTTTGGGATGTGGTGGAATGGGAGATTTGCATCATGGATGTGCAGACGACAAATCTGCAGCAACTGTGTGATGCTATCATGTCAATATGGACCAAAATCTTTGAGGAACGTTTCCAACATCTTGTTGAATATATGCCATGAAGAATAAAGGCAGTTCTGAAGGCAAAGTGGGTCCAACCCAATACTAGCGAGGTGTACCTAATGAAGTGGCTATTGAGTGTATATTGCCATTGCATCTGTTGTTTGCTAAACCCATTCTCTTAGAGGGCTTTGCTCTGGTTAATAAAGCCAGTTTAAACTGTTTGAAGTATGTCCGTCTAGTCTTGGGTCCAGGTAAGGGTGGGTTATTACAGGTGCAGAGCAGAAGGGACCCAATGTATTCAGTGGTCCTCTGGGTGTGGCAGCACATGCACTTTAAGTGTATGTAAAGTCAAGATTTTTTGTTTTTGAAAAGAGTAGGGAATAGTTAAAGTTCCGTAGGTAAAAACAAAAATGACATTTTAAAACATTACCCGGTGATCTTGCTAGATTCCTAATGAAGAATGACTTTCAGGTGTAGAGCCAACAATGCTTTTTCTTAGTGAAGTTATGATAATGCTCAGCACCGTTAAGTCCCTACAGCTCCTCCTCGTCACATAGATAGTGGATTGTACTATAGCCTGGTGCTGTGTGGCAGAGTGGATGCCCCACTCGCCCTCTTCCCTGCTCTACAGTGACTGGAGCGGTCATGTCTTTCCGCCCTACTCTCCTAGGCCCCCCAATTGTGCTCTCAGATGGAGGAGCAGTGCAATGTGGGGGAAGGGAGTGAGAGGACAGTGCTGTGGGGATCATCCCAGAGGGAAGAGAGAGAGAGAGATGGAGCCACTGGAAGGCCATCTGCTGCGCTGAGGACCTGAAAGTGCAGAGCTGTGACCTGTGTGCTGAGGGACTGAGCCATCATCAGAAAACAGCTCATTCTGTGCTTGGGACCAGAACTGCCCCATGAAACCTAGAGGGAAAGGACATCCAACTGGAGGGACCACTGCTGCTGTGTCACTGATTCTGGTGAGAGGGCCTTGTGGTCATGACCTGTAGCCACTAGAGACTAAGTCCTTAGAACCTGACAATATAACTGTCTTATAGCTTTATTACTGCCTGCAGAACGTATTGTGACTGCTCCCATATGCGCCAATAGTACCACTAGGCCCCAATGTTAGCCAGCTGAAAAGTTAGGGCTAAAGACTGCCCCTCTACAGTTCCTAGACAGAAACCTTTGCCCCTTTCCTTAGTTTAAGAGATACAGAGAGATGTGCTGAGGGACTTAGCTATCACCAGAATACAGTTCATGCTGTGCTGGGGACCAGATATGGTGCAGAAGATGCCACACCATATTCCAGCCATTCTCTTAGGGCTCATTTACACTTGTTTCAACTTCAACACACATTAAAGCGCCTACCACTTCAGCATGCTTTTTTTATGTGTTTTTGATGCTTTGGAGATGCTTCAGTGATGCTTTTTTTGAAGCTTTAATGAAGCTTGGCAAATGCCCTGTGTGTGTGTTGATTTTCTATTTGTTTTAAAGGGGCCCAGTAGAATTTCAGTTCAGTAGTACCCCCAATCAGCAGATCCCCAGCTCATCAGTACCCTCGTTCAGCAGATCCCCAGCTTATTAGTACCCTTGTTCAACAGATCACCTGCTCAGTATTACTCCCAGCTCTGCTGATGCCCAACTCAGCAGTAACCCCCAGCTCTGCTGATCCGCCGCTCAGTAGTAACCTCCAGCTCTGCTGATCCTTTGCTCAGTAGTAACCTCCAGCACTGATGATCCTCTGCTCAGTAGTATCCTCCAGCTCTGATAATCCTCCACTCAGGAGTAACCTCCAGCTCTGCTGATCCCCCACTCAGTAGTAACCCCCAGCTTTGCCAGTCCCCTGCTTAGTAGTAACCTCCAGCTCTGCTGATCCCCCACTCAGTAGTAACCCCCAGCTTTGCCAGTCCCCTGCTCAGTAGTAACCTCCAGCTCTGCTGATCCCCCACTCAGTAGTAACCCCCAGCTTTGCCAGTCCCCTGCTCAGTAGTAACCTCCAGCTCTGCTGATCCCCCACTCAGTAGTAACCTCCAGCTCTACCAGTCCCCCGCTCAGTAGTAACCCCCAGCTCTGCTGATCCCCCACTCAGTAGTAACTCCCAGCACTGCTGATTCTCTGGTTTGCTATTCCTCCTCTCACTCTGGACTGCGCTTACCTCCCGTTATATTGCTCCCACATTGCGCAGCATGTATGACATTGCTAGCTTTTCCTGCTCCGATCCCCTACCTCTGCTGATCCTCTGCCACTCAGTCCTCTATCTCGTCCCCACTCAGCTTCTGCTATAAATTTCCCATGTTGCACATCATGTGTGCCGTCTGCTCTGCTCTGGTCCAGACCCCACTCACCTTCCTGCTGCTCCACACTGCGCACCAGATGTGACATATGCACCAGACACTCACACCTTTTATATACAAGAATCAGAAGTAACTACTGACGTCTTTCTGAGAGCCAGCTGTTGTCGTTCAATATCAGAAGCACTCTAAAATCTCACGGAAAGCCTTCCTAGAAGAATGGAGGCTGTTATAGTCATAAAGGGAGGGGGGTCTAGAAAGCTCATCTAGGTATTCCAAGTAAAATGTTACACAAATAGTGATTTTAAAAGTGATATAAAGTATATTTCTACTTTTCTGCCAAGTTGGGATAACACCTAACTGGAAGTTAAAGGTGTAGAGGCTGAGCTTCTTGCATTGTAAATTAATGAGAACAAACTTGGGACAGTGTCACTCTAGTATTGTTATCTGTCCCCACCAGGGGGACCCACCCTGTGGATTGTCCTGGTGACCATGGTCTGCAGGACAAAATGAGGGGAAACCCAAGTTTTTACTAGAACAAAAGTAAAGGGGAATCTTTCAATGGGGACACTTGATCTGGTGAAACCTTTCTGAGGTGGGTTTTCCTCAATCACCTCTGTATCTGCAGACACTGTAACTCATCTTAAAAAATTTTCAGCAGAAAGTAATTTCAGTTTCCTTTTTAGCAGCTCGGTTCATTCTGCTCCCCCCACTCAGCCTGGCAGTAGGCATGTGCAATTTGTTTCATTCCAAATCAAAATTCGGACAAATTTTTTGTTATTCGGAAATCCAGGTGTATCCGAATTACAATAGTAATGAACCTGAAATAACATAACCAAATTTGGACGAAATTCGAATAAAATTTGACTCAAATTCAAATCGAACTAGATTCCAATCGAATTCAAAACTGAATTTGAAAATGAAAAAAAAAAATAGAATAGAACATAGAAGACTAGAATAGATTAGAATAGAAAAGAATAAAATAGAAAAAACAATAGAATAGAATAAAATAGAATATATCTGTCTTCAGAAATTCGAATTTCAAGTAGAAGAAATTAAAATTAGAATTGAATAGATTAGAATAGAATAGAAAAGAATAGAATAGAATGGAAAAGAATAGAAATATATATCCATCTTTTGAAATTTGAATTTCGAATAGAATAAATTCTAATTTGAATAGAATAAATTTGAATTCGAACGCCAATTCGAATTCAAATGCCTATTTGAATTTCCAAACTCGGTCAAATTGAATGCTAATTGAATCTAAACGAAACCAAACGAATTCCGAAAACGAATTAAATAAAATGAAATTATTTAAATAATGATACGAAAGAAATGTTTTTGTTCTGCACATGTCTACCTGGCAGTATTTTACACTCTAAAGAAAACAGAGAGCTGATGCATAGGGAGAGGGGAGAGCAGAGTGCTGATACCAGACTTGAATGACATCACAGCTTCTATTGTAAACTATGAGGATGAATTGCTCTATAGTGTCTTCAGCTACATAGGTCAGTGAGGACTTGTTTTAATGCTTATCTACTGTGTGTTAACAATATGTAATGCATGACTGCCCACAGCCATGCCACATTTTCTTTTAAGAACACAACAGAATTGACCAAAAGTCTATTTTGATTTCACCTTTAGGTTAATGTATATGTATTTTTTATTATTGAATTATATCCATTAACCACCTCCCGCCTGCCATATAGTAATATGACGGACGCAAGGTGGTTCTTTCGTTCTGGGAGGACGTTATATTTTGTCCTCCCATTCTCACCGCGTATGCGCCGCTCAGGGACCGTGCAGCGCGGCGATCGGCGGTGCGCTGTGTCCTTCGGACACAGCGGATCACCGATCATGGAAAGAGCCGAAGATGTTGGCTCGGTCATGTGATCAGCTGTGTCCAATCACAACTGATCACATGTAAACAGGGAAATGCCGGTTATCGGCATTTCTCTCCTCTCGAGCTGTCACGCTGAGGAAAGGAGAGCTGGTAATCGGCTTTCCTCGGAGGGGACATGTACACTGATCATCAGGGCACTGATGATCGGGTGTGCCCTGATGATCAGTGTAGCCCCAGCAGTGCCACCTGGCAGTGTCCATCAGTGCCTCATGCCAGTGCCCATCAGTGCCACATCAATGCCACATATCAGTGCCTACCAGTGCATATCAATGCCACATATCAGTGCCCGTCTGAGATGCCTTTCAGTGTCACCCATCAGTGCCAGTCAATACCACCTATCAATGCCAATCAGTGCCACCTATCAGTGCTGCCAATCAGTGCCACCTATCAGTGCCAGTCAGTACCGCCTATGAGTGCCAGTCAGTGCCGCCTATCAGTGCGCATCAGTGCCGCCTATCAGTGCCTGTCAGTGCCGCCTATCAGTGCCAGTCAGTTCTAAGTAACAGTGCCAGTCAGTGCCGCCTAACAGTGCCAGTCATTGCCGCCAATCAGTGCTAGTCAGTGCCGCATATCAGTGCCATATATCAGGGCTGCCTTTCAATGCCCATCAGTGATGCCTGTCAATGCCCATCAGTGCCACCTACCAGTGCCTTCTCATCAGTGCCACCTATCAGTGTCCATCAGTGCAGCCTATCAGTGCCCATCACTGCAGCCTCATTAGCGCACATCAGTGAAGGAGAAAAATCACTTATTTACAAAATTTTATAACAAAAACTATGAAAAAACTTTTTTTTCAAAATTTTCAGTGGTTTTTGGTTTGTTTAAGAAAAAATAAAAAACCCAGAGATTATTAAATACCACCAAAATAAAGCTCTATCTGTCACAAAAAAATGATAAAAATTTCATATGGGTACAGTGTTGCATGACTGCGCAATTGTCATTCAAAGTGTGACAGCGCTGAAAGCTGGAAATTGGCCTGGGCAGGAAGGGGGTATAAGTGCCCTGTAGGCAAGTGGTTAAATATATATTAAATATTACAGTTTTAAAACTTTTTCAATTGGGGGGAAAACATATCATATATTAGGATTTAATTTTTACAACTTGTATCCAGTATGTGGAGCCCTAAGCAAATCTGAGATAGTAAGTTCCATGAGCAGGGCCCTTCTATTCCTTCTGTATTGCACTGTATTGTAATTGTACTGAACCCCTTCATATTGTAAAGCGCTGCGCAAACTGTTGGCGCTATATAATAATAATAGTGTAACACTGTGCATTATTACTGAGGATGCAGAACTTTATTTGTCCACAAGATGGTAACATTCAGCACTTCGCTTTACTATAGCCCTAATACAAGTACGCAGAGCATTCTGGGAGTTGTAGTTTGGAAGACATTCTATAAAGTAAGCTAAAGTCACAACTACAAGGCCCACAAGCACCAGCCAACAGGAAAGATATTATAAAAGAAAAAGCTTGGGAAGAAGCCAGGGTAGTTGAGGAGAGATGTGCTAACTAGAACGAGTGAGTGTGTATGTGTGATCGTTTGAGCCATGCTGTCCAGATTGGACCAGGTCGAGCTGCTAGTGAGCTGAGGAGCAGACTGCTGTGCCGAGTACTGAGCCAAGGATACCATTCTGGGGAGATCCTTCAGCATCCGGAGCCACTGCAAAGAGTGCATGTATCTTGACTGCCATAGGCGCACCACCATTTAAGGGGGTCCCCCACTGCATGACAACTTGCATTCTTCAATATGCTGAAGAAGAACTGGTGGAGAGGGTCATTACAGTTAGTTCTTGTTGGCAAACAGGCCTACCTGGGCTATAGACACTTCCTGACTCTGTCCTAGACCAGAGCTAAATATACTGCTGCCATCTGTTGCTGTAAGCTGCCTCCTTTTATTATATATCGCAAGTAACGGGCACATATTTGCACTGAGTTTTCAGTTTGGGTCACTATCACATGGGGTATGAACAGGGGCGGACTGACAACTCATGGGGCCCCCGTGCAATAAGGGATCATGGGGCCCCTGTGTCCTTGCCCAAACTCAAAAAAGCCTATGAAAAAGGTACCAGGGGCATCTCATGGGGTCCCCTACTGACCCCGGGCCCTCGGGCAGTGCCCGAGTTTCCAAATGGTCAGTTCGCCCCTGGATATGAAGAGTTAACACGCTAAGAGTCACCTTAATGCAATTTATACATGTGGTTGCCATGAACAATGAAGGTACAGTCAGCAAGCAGCCTGTCATAGAAATGTGCCTAGTATAGGTGGAATTGCCTCTAACCACGTGGGAGATGTTGTCGGCACTGCCTACACTGCTTTCCATCTCCCATAGCATCCTGAGCAGAACTGCAGAGGTCCCCATCCTGTTTAGAGGTACAGAGGTTCAAGAGGCAAAGCAAGTGCACGTTTGGGGCCCACGCTATGTGCACGTCGGGGTTCCATGTTGCTATCGGGACTGGTGTAAGAAAATGCTGGACAGGTGGCTGTGGTTAGTGTTCGCACAGTCAACCTACTGAAAGCTACAGTGGGAAGATGTACGTTTACACGGGACCCAAGCGTAACTGGGGAGTGGTTGCAATACAAGTGTACATGGTGTAAGTCCATCTCTAAGAGTAGAGACCCGCCCTAAGGTTGAGTATTCCCCGACGGCAGCCTCAGCCTTGGCCCGAGGCATTGGTGAAAATGGCACAGAGTAAAGGTACCCCAGGTGTGTGAAGTAGAGTGACTCTGTCTCAGGTGCCTAGTGTAGCCTAGAAGAACCCACCTCGGGGATAGGCCTCTTTTGTAACCCATACTTAGGGCCCAACGTGTTAATTGGGGGACATGGAGGATGAGAAGACCACCCAAACACCCTACCTTCATGTGCCCTTCTTGTGTGACTACCAGGAGTACCCGCCAAGGTATTCTGGTGGTGTCAGCAGATGTGAGGTTCCGCCTAGGGCCAGGGAAAGAGGATCCCAAACTACCAGAGGCTTCTATGGGGGTAGCGTCACATTAACTATTGTGCTACACAGAGACTTGAATAAGTGCAGAGACAGACATGGCCGCCCACCTTCTCTGCTACCATCTGGGTTAACCCAATAGCTAATATCTTAGCTTTTGGGTATACAAAGTCTGCATGAAACATACAGGGGACTGTGAAGCTACAGAGCCCTCTGATTACCAGGATAGAGAAAGGAATAGTTCCATCTCCTTGTCAGGTCCTTATTGCTGTCTGTGTCACCACTGTGGAGATTCATCCTTTCGGATTGTCTTGATGATCGATGTCAATGGGACGAAAGGTGATGGGAAAATGTTATAGTTGTCACCGAAACAGGAGGCTATGAGAAATCTTCCAATGGGGAACAATCCATCCTGGATCACTTCTCAAGGAGGAGGTGAACACTATCGCTAGTAGTAAAGCAGTCAGATGATGTAAATAACATTAATAAAGCAAATACAAAACATGATATTCCTAGACTGTAAGCTCGAAAGAGCAGGGCCCTCGATCCCCTCATGTATCGCATTGTATTGGTATTGTTCTGTCACATGTTCTGTCCCCCTTTGTAATGTACAGCGCTGAGCGAACTATTGGCGCTTTATAAATACTGTATAATAATAATAATAATGATATGTAGGCCTGAAAAGGTATAACACTTGATCACAACAGTAAAATCAGTCTGTAGATGCAGTAAAGCATGCTTGTTTTACTTACTGTTGAACCTAATGGGTTAATCCTCCAGATTGTGTAAAAAGACTGTTTGATCCTGTCTTATCTGATCCTCCCCTTCTTCTACTGTCTCCAATCCATCTGCTGATAGTACAGAGCTCTAGGAGTCACTCAGCACATGCTCAGTTTACTATGCATTGCTAGAGATTTTTTTTTTTTTGAGAGGGTGCATGTGAATCAGCACTGTCCAGACAGAGAGTCAGGGGTTATGCAGCCTCATGGGACACTCAGAGCAGAATAAAAACTCCTATTAGCTTTAACCTGTGCTCTGCTGGAAACTGATAGGAGTCACAAAACTGCTCTAACTGCTGATGAGAAAAGGTATTTAGCAGTTTATATTTACTAAAATAATTGTATTTCCATGTTCTGTGTACTGTGGGAGACCAGATATAGTGAATGCAGGGTCCGGGGAGACCAGATGTAGTTAATGCAGGGTCCGGGGAGACCGGATATAGTGAATGCAGGGTCCGGGGAGACCAGATATAGTGAATGCAGGGTCCGGGGAGACTGGATATAGTGAATGCAGGGTCCGGGGAGACCGGATATAGTGAATGCAGGGTCCGGGGAGACTGGATATAGTGAATGCAGGGTCCGGGGAGACCAGATATAGTGAATGCAGGGTCCGGGGAGACCAGATATAGTGAATGCAGGGTCCGGGGAGACCGGATATAGTGAATGCAGGGTCCGGGGAGACCAGATATAGGGAATGCAGGGTCCTGGGAGACCAGATATAGTGAATGCAGGGTCCGGGGAGACCAGATATAGTGAATGCAGGGTCCAGGGAGACCAGATATAGTGAATGCAGGGTCCTGCGAGACCAGATATAGTGAATGCAGGGTCCTGCGAGACCAAATATAGTGAATGCAGGGTCCGGGGAGACCAGATATAGTGAATGCAGGGTCCAGGGAGACCAGATATAGTGAATGCAGGGTCCTGCGAGACCAGATATAGTGAATGCAGGGTCCTGCGAGACCAAATATAGTGAATGCAGGGTCCGGGGAGACCGGATATAGGGAATGCAGGGTCCTGAGAGACCAGACATAGTGAATGCAGGGTCCGGGGAGACCAGATATAGGGAATGCAGGGTCCTGAGAGACCAGACATAGTGAATGCAGGGTCCGGGGAGACCAGATATAGTGAATGCAGGGTCCGGGGAGACCAGATATAGGGAATGCAGGGTCCTGAGAGACCAGACATAGTGAATGCAGGGTCCGGGGAGACCAGATATAGTGAATGCAGGGTCCGGGGAGACCAGATATAGGGAATGCAGGGTCCTGGGAGACCAGATATAGTGAATGCAGGGTCCGGGGAGACCAGATATAGTGAATGCAGGGTCCGGGGGGACCAGATATAGTGAATGCAGGGTCCGGGGAGACCGGATATAGTGAATGCAGGGTCCTGCGAGACCAGATATAGTGAATGCAGGGTCCGGGGAGACCGGATATAGTGAATGCAGGGTCCGGGGAGACCGGATATAGGGAATGCAGGGTCCTGAGAGACCAGACATAGTGAATGCAGGGTCCGGGGAGACCAGATATAGTGAATGCAGGGTCCGGGGAGACCAGATATAGGGAATGCAGGGTCCTGGGAGACCAGATATAGTGAATGCAGGGTCCTGCGAGACCAGATATAGTAAATGCAGGGTCCATGGAGACCGGATATAGTGAATGCAGGGTCCTGCGAGACCAGATATAGTGAATGCAGGGTCCATGGAGACCGGATATAGTGAATGCAGGGTCCTGCGAGACCAGATATAGTGAATGCAGGGTCCGGGGAGACCGGATATAGTGAATGCAGGGTCCATGGAGACCGGATATAGTGAATGCAGGGTCCGGGGAGACCAGATATAGTGAATGCAGGGTCCGGGGAGACCAGATATAGAGAATGCAGGGTCCGGGGAGACCAGATATAGTGAATGCAGGGTCCTGCAAGACCAAATATAGTGAATGCAGGGTCCGGGGAGACCAGATATAGTGAATGCAGGGTCCGGGGAGACCGGATATAGTGAATGCAGGGTCCTGCGAGACCAGATATAGTGAATGCAGGGTCCGGGGAGACCGGATATAGTGAATGCAGGGTCCTGCGAGACCAGATATAGTGAATGCAGGGTCCGGGGAGACCGGATATAGTGAATGCAGGGTCCATGGAGACCGGATATAGTGAATGCAGGGTCCGGGGAGACCAGATATAGAGAATGCAGGGTCCGGGGAGACCAGATATAGTGAATGCAGGGCCTGCAAGACCAAATATAGTGGATGCAGGGTCCGGGGAGACCAGATATAGTGAATGCAGGGTCCGGTGAGACCGGATATAGTTAATGCAGGGTCCTGCGAGACCAGATATAGTGAATGCAGGGTTCGGGGAGACCGGATATAGTGAATGCAGGGTCCGGGGAGACCGGATATAGGGAATGCAGGGTCCTGAGAGACCAGATATAGTGAATGCAGGGTCCAGGGAGACCAGATACAGTGAATGCAGGGTCCGGGGAGACCAGATATAGTGAGTGCAAGGTCCGGGGAGACCAGATATAGTGAATGCAGGGTCCAGGGAGACCAGATATAGGGAATGCAGGGTCCTGGGAGACCAGATATGGTGAATGCAGGGTCCTGCGAGACCAGATATAGTGAATGCAGGGTCCATGGAGACCGGATATAGTAAATGCAGGGTCCTGCGAGACCAGATATAGTGAATGCAGGGTCCATGGAGACCGGATATAGTGAATGCAGGGTCCTGCGAGACCAGATATAGTGAATGCAGGGTCCATGGAGACCGGATATAGTGAATGCAGGGTCCTGCAAGACCAGATATAGTGAATGCAGGGTCCGGGGAGACCGGATATAGTGAATGCAGGGTCCATGGAGACCGGATATAGTGAATGCAGGGTCCTGCGAGACCAGATATAGTGAATGCAGGGTCCGGGGAGACCGGATATAGTGAATGCAGGGTCCGGGGAGACCAGATATAGTGAATGCAGGGTCCTGGGAGACCAGATATAGTGAATGCAGGGTCTGGGGAGACCGGATATAATGAATGCAGGGTCCGGGGAGACCGGATATAGTGAATGCAGGGTCCGGGGAGACCAGATATAGCGAATGCAGGGTCCTGGGAGACCAGATATAGTGAATGCAGGGTCTGGGGAGACCGGATATAATGAATGCAGGGTCCGGGGAGACCGGATATAGTGAATGCAGGGTCCGGGAAGACCGGATATAGTGAATGCAGGGTCCGGGGTTTAGGAACACTTTAAAGGTGAGAAAGAGCATAACATTGCATTGTGTTAAGGGAAAGATGAGCAACAAAAAACAAATTTACACAGATAATTAATAAAAATAAATTCAGAAGCATAACATATAGGATATGTTAGATTCGCTGACTGGTTTCTATTCGTCACATTAGGACAGTAGTTAAAAAATACACTATATTGCCAAACGTATCTTCCTTTACACACACATGAACTTTAATGGCATCCCAGTCTTAGTCCGTAGGGTTCAATATTGAGTTGGCCCCGCCCTTGGCAGCTGTAACAGCTTCAACTCTTCTGGGAAGGCCGTCCACGAGGTTTAGTAGGGTGTCTATGGGAAGGTTGGACCATTCTTCCAGAAGCACATTTGTGAGGTCAGGACTCTGTGTAGGCCTGTCAAGTTCCTCCACCTCAAACTCGCTCATCCATGTCTTTATGGACCTTGCTTTATGCACTGGTGCGCAGTCATGTTGGAACAGAAAGGAGCCATCCCCAAACTGTTCCCACAAAGTTGGGAGCATGAAATCATCCAAAATGTCTTGGTATGCTGACGCCTTAAGAGTTCCCTTCACTGGAACTAGGGAGCCAAGCCCAAACAACCTCACACCATAATCCCCCCTCCACCAAACTTTACATTTGGCACAAATGCAGCCAGGCAAGTACCATTCTCCTGGCAACCGCCAAACCCAGACACGTCCATTGGATTGCCAGACAGAGAAGCGTGATTCGTCACTGCAGAGAACATATCTCCACTTCTCTAGAGTCCAGTGGTGGCGTGCTTTACACCACTGCATCTGACAATTTGCATTGCACTTGGTGATGTAAGGCTTGGATGCAGCTGCTCGGCCATGGAAACCCATTCCATGAAGCTCTCTACACACTGTTGTTGTGCTAATCTGAAGGCCACATGAAGTTTGGAGGTCTTTAGCTATTGACTCTGCAGACAGTTGGTGACTTCTGCGCCCTGTGCGCTTCACACGCTTCACGTGACATTCTGTGTGAAACTTAGCAATTATACCACAGAGATGTTTGACATGATTCGGCAAGTTGTTTGAAGGGGAAATTGAGTGGCCAGGTCCCCAGGCTGCTGACCCAGGAGCAGAAGGAACATCGTGTTGACACCTGCCAAGAACTCCGTCAGCATGCTATGGATGACCTGCCCTTCATGTCAAGGATTATTACCAGAGACGAAACTTGAGTGTGCGGGTATCACGGTCTTTGTTCTAACCTGCTGTCTAACTGTCCATGATAAATAGACGTGGTGACGCAGAATAGCACCAGTTGCACAGCTCCCGATGTACACAGGATAATGTCTTTTGGCACACTGGCTTATGAATGTCAGTGCTCCCTGTGACTGCCTGTGCAGCCTTGTGCTGCCATCTGTTGGGGTGTTACAAAACTAGTCTCTAAACCTTTTGATGCCACCTCGTATGTGCAAAAATATCTGGAAAGCATTCAACATTAGGAAGGTGCCTCTATACTGGAAACTATAGGGGTTGATTTACTAACGGCAAATAGACTGTGCACTTTGCAAAGTTCAGTTGCTCCAGAGCTTAGTAAATGACGTAAAGCTTTACTTTGTATGAATACCCAATCACATGCAAGGAAAGTAAAAAAACAGCATGATTGGATGAAGGAAGCAGAGCTTCTGCTCATTTACAAAGCTCTGGAGCACCCGCTCTTGCAGAGTGCAGCTGCACTTTGCAAAGTGCACAGTGTATTTGCCTTTAGTAAATCAACCCCAAAGATTCACTTTGCAAAAAATACCTAATCACGTGCAAGGAAATTTTTGAAAAAAGCACTTTTGCTTGCACATGATTGGATGATCAAAGTCAGCTGAGTTTCTGCTCATTTACTAAGCTCTGGAGCAGGGGCGGACTGACCATTTGGAAACTCGGGCACTGCCCGAGGGCCCAGGGTCAGTAGGGGGCCCCATGAGATGCCCCTGGTACCTTTTTCATAGGCTTTTTTGAGTTTGGGCAAGGACCCAGGGGCCCCATGATCCCCTATTGCCCGGGGGCCCCAAGAGTTGTCAGTCCGCCCCTGTTATGGACACAATCAGTACAAACATTTTTTAATAGATTATAAACACATGTAAAAGTACCTTTAAGCTGGTAAAGAAAGTAAATTCCAGGTAAGCTTGCAGGCAATTCCTTAAATACTATGTATGATCATTAGTTGATCCTTTGATGCTGGATTGGACCAGGACCACATTTTTCCGAGTCTCCTGATAAGTTGTGTGTAGCGTTCAGTTACTGTCTGTTTGCACATGTATGCATCTGAGATCTCTATTTTTATTTAACAGTTATAGGTTATAATCAGAGGTTAGGTAAAAAATGAAAACATATTTTTTTACAAATATTTACAAGTACAAGTATTATGGAAAAGTTTCTTTACAGTAAGAGCTGTGGGAATGTGGAATAGACTCCATCAAGAGTTGGTTCTGGCCAGCTCAGTGGATTGCTTTAAAAAAAAGTCCTGGATTCTTTCTTGGATACACAGAATATAACTGGATACTAACATTTATAGGTAAAGTTGATCCAGAGAATATCTGATTGCCTCTCGGGCGATCAGGAAGGAATGTTTTCCCTGCAGGAGCAAATTGGATCATGATTTGCTGTTTTTTTTTTGCCTTCCTCTGGATCAACTGTGGGTAAAGGATTATTACTTTTTTTTTTCCTTTAATGATTGAACTGGATGAACTTTTGTCTTTTTTCAGCCAGACTAACTAAGTAACTATGTCTTCACCTACTTCTTTTTTACATTGTTACATTTGGTCATGTTTTGCTCACTTTAAAGCCCAAGTGAACCCTGAGCCAGGCCCCATTGGCAGTAACTAGGGCTTTTTTCTCAAATAATAGGTGCAGGTACTCCCCCCTTCCAAGTCACCCCTAGTCACCCACTTTTGAGCACTGTCCCTTGGTTCCACTCCGCACCCACGTCCCATTATGGCCCTTTTAGAGAATGCAGAACAAAAAATAATTTTGTGCTGCCAAGTACCTTGTATGATAACAAAAAAAGTAGTAGAATAGACCCCCTGCAGCCAGAAACAATAGATCACCCCCAAGAAAAAATAGAATTGGGTCATACTTTGCTGGGTTTTTTGCCTTCCTCTGGATCCATTGTGGGTATAGGATTATAACTTTTTTTTTTGGTAGAACTGGATGGACTTTTGTCTCTTTTCAGTCAGACTAACTATGCAACTATATATATTTTCATGTGATTTCTAACTGCATGTAGCAGCATAAGCACTAACTTTTTATAATGTGTTAAAGTGTTTAGAATTGAAGAGAACAGGAGGATGCAATATGAGTGCAGTATGTTAAAAACATTTTATTTGTAGTCATATAAAAATGGCAGCTCACATTTTGTCAGTTAAAAACTGCGCAACGGCAGATTGGGGCCTCTAGTGCACAGCCTCAGCACTTCAGGGTACCTCAAAGCAGGGAGGACACACTGGGTGGATAGCTGGATTCAATTTGTAGTATAGCCCACATTAAAGAAAAATATATTTGAAATATATTTTAGAAATATTCTTCCCAAATATATTGCCAAATATTTGAAATGGTACAATTTTTGCCATATTCAAAATATTTCAAAATATATTTCAATAAATAAATATATATATACTGCATGTTGAAATGCATTTTATTACAAAATATATGAAAAATATTTTTAAAAATACATTTCAAATATACTGTATGTCTTTAAAAATACATATCTACATTTTTGGAATGCATTTACAAATATATGTAAAACTATATGTTAAATTGACTTATTTATGTTAAAAAAAATCTGAAGAATATATTTACAAAAATTTTAACATATATTTTTACATATATTTGTAAATGCATTCCAAAAATGTAGATATGTATTTTTAAAGGCATACAGTACATTTGAAATGTATTTGTATATATATATATATACATATATATATATATATATATACACATATACATATATATACATACATATATATATATATACATATATATATATATATATATACATATATATATACATATATATATATATATATACATATATATATACATATATATATATATATATATATATATACATATATATATATACACATACATATATACATATATATATATATACGTACATACATACACAGTGGCTTAGTGGTTAGCACTTCTGCCTTGCAGTAATTGGGTCATGGGTTTATATATATATATATATTTTTTTTTTATTGAAATGTATATATATATATATATATATATATATATATATATATATATATATTTATTGAAATATATTTTAAAATATATTAAATATGGCCAAAATTGTAGCATTTCAAATATATGGCAATATATTTGGGAAGAATATTTTTAAAATATACTTCAGATATATTTTTCTTCCATATGGGAGAGAACACACACCCAGGGTACCACACTAAATGCAGTATTCTATGAAACTGGCAAATGCATACAGATTGGCAGCTCACATGGAAAGGAGAAATGGCACTTTCAGTAAACCTTCAAGGCGAAAATGGGAGGCGCCAGCTAAGTGCAGCATTAGTAAAAGTATTTAATAATACAAGATTAAAAACACTCACAAGATATGTGAATATTAAAGACTCTTCAGTATTGGGTCAACACCAGGGGCGGACTGACAACTCATGGGGCCCCCTGCAAAAGGGGATCACGGGGCCCCTGTGTCATTGCCCACACTCAAAAAAAAGCCTATAAAAGGTACCAGGGGCATTTCATGGGGCCCCCTACTGACCCCGGGCCCTTGGGCAGTACCCGAGTTCTCGAATGGTCATTCCGCCCCTGGTCAACACTCACTCCAAAGTTCTACAGTGTCCGCCACTGCATTCCAGCTGCCACCAGTGCTGATTAGGACTTTATGGACTTTGTATATTTTATCTGAAGGACTTTTTGCCCTGTTTTATCAGTATTCAGACTGGCTATAAGGTATTGGTTCTATTTGTGCTCTAGAACTCCCATTATTATTTGTCGGTATACATTTAGTGGGCAGTATGCTCATACGTTTGGAAAGAGGAGTCTTGACTATAAACTTGCAGCCTGAACGATCTAAATGTCAAGCCATGTGGCACTCATATGAAGTAAGCAGGACCATGGCAGAGGGCTCCTGCAGAATGCAGCACAGATCAGAAGTGATGTCATCAGCATGTCGGGGAAGCTATGCGTTTTGAGTCCACCGGAGTGTCTTTCTCAAGCCTCTTTCACCACAAAATATTTTAACATACTACACTCAAATTTTGCCCTCCTGTTCTCTTTATCTGTCTACTCAGAGATACTTCTGTCTCTTCAAAGGTTTTGCATCAGAGGTATCTGAGGCCAGCAGGATGTCACCCTGGATTTTCCATTTGGATTATAGGGGCTTTGTGCTGCTCTTACTATATCATAGTGTACACACGCCACTCTTTGCCCCATATACCCCCATTTACACCTATATACTTTACCATTTATAATTGAACCACAACTCCATCAAAGCATTCTTTTGGGATAGAGTGGAGAAATCTCTATTTTTAAATGCTGGCTGTCTCCCTGTTGGAGAGATTTTTCTTAATTTCTCATCACCCATCATCTTGGCAGGATGTGAAACAAAATCTCCCCATTGAGGACCCAAAAAAAGAAAAAAAACTTGAAGACGTTCCACTGAGTTTAAATCACCCAAATATACCCCATGTACATCAAAACTACAAAGATACACAGTCTTACAGTTTGTTGTCTCTAGAAAGCAGCTAAAGCTTGAGTAGAAAAGCCTTTCCAGTGCCAGATTGCTACAGAGAAGGACCTTTGCTGTCTGTGTGGAAATACTGTAGTTGTCTCTCTGCTGAGGTCTGACATGCCTCCTATTGAGTCATAGCTGAATCACTCCATTCAACAAAGCTTATTATTCCTGCTGATTGGAGAGCTCTAGCTCTGATAATGAAGGTCCAACACACCTTTTGCTGAGCCAGAGTTAAGCAGGCCATACATGGGTCGAATTCCAAAAGATTTCATGATCGAAAATCGAAAACATTGTTCATTCTGTAATCCGATGGTGCCACCAATGATTTCGCAAATAGGTGGTTTTTCATGAATTTTCCAACAGGCCCGATAAACGAAATGGGGAGAAACCACGAAAATAGGCCGGAGCCATTGCCCCACTTACAGAGTGAAAATCGGTCAATTAATTTTAGATCCGATTTTCGAATGAAAAATCATTCGAAAATCGACCCATGTATGGCTGGCCTTAGAGCTTTTTAATCAGCAGGGAGATTAAGCTCTGCTGATTGGAGTGATTCAGCTCTGACTCAACAAGGGGCGTGTTGGACCAATAATAATCCCCAGAATTAGCATCAGTGTACAGAACAACAACCCCCAGCATTAGCATCAGTAGATGGAATGTTAACCCCCAGCATTAGTGTCAAGTGATGCAATAATAACCTCCAGCATTGGTGTCTGTAGCCACAACAATAACCCCTGCACTAATGTCAGTAACAAGAAAAATAAATCTCCCTTCATCAGTGGTCAATATGAACCCCCTGTCTGGTGGTCAGTGGCAGTCATATTTACCTCCCTTTGATTTGGGTGACTGGCAGGAATATTAAATCCCCCTTTCATTGGTGGTCAGTGTCAGCTTGTAAGCAGGTTGCAATTGAGTTAATGTTTTTCCCAGGTAATTTGCATGGCGGGTTTCTTCGTGTCCAACCCATTGGTCCTCTGATATAAAAGAGGGACAGTGTTCCAGAGCAGAGAGCCCTGACCTCTGGTGTTGTGAAGCAAGAGAGTCGGAAGCCAACTTCTGGGAGCCTGTCGTGATGTTTCAGGTCATCGGGACCTGGGGTTCGCCCTGAACATACCAGCCCCTGGGGAATGCCACTGATGGACCTTTTAGCACATGGATTCTACCTTTGCCTCTATGCCGGTGCAGCGACTAGGGATATAGGGACAAGAAGTGTTTTTTTATATTATGTACTTTGTATGCTCAGAGTCTTTCTTAAAGTAAAGCATTGAAACCTAGCCTTCTGTCTGATATGAGATCATTTAGAGGAGTGCAATGCAAATACCCAGCTTTTGGGCCATTAGCATATTGAGGTACGAAGAGACAACACTAAATAGTCATCCTGGTGCATTACAACAAGAGGTTGCCATGGGTAAAGGAAGTCTACAATTGGTTAATCCAGCCTGTCAGTATTGTGCAAGTGTGGAGCCTGTGATAAGTACATGGCAGGGCCCCATTCTGCTGGGAATGGTAGTGGAAAATGCTAGACAGGTGGTTGTGGGCAAGGCTCAGTGTGTCTCTCCTAATTGCAAATTACAGTGGGAAGATGTACATTTACACGGGGACATGAGAGTTAACTGGAGACAAGTTGTGCACGTGTACACTGTGAACATTCATCTCTGAGAGCAGAGGCCAGGCTTAAGGTTGAGTATTCCCTTGTTCCAGGGCATTGATGAAAATGGCACAAGAGTAAAGGTACCCCGTATGTGTAGTAGAGATCCTGTTACATGTGCCTAGCGTAGCTCATAAGAACCCGCACACTAGGGCAGCCCTGTTATGAGGAAGAGGGCATGCCCTCGAAATGCGTAAGCTAGCACGGATTCCCGGACGGCATTCACCTGGCGTATATACCTATCTCACCCACCATTACAATTGTTGATTAAACATTTTCAAATTAACTCAACACACAGCCATTAATGTTTAAACCGCTGGCAACAAAAATGAGTATACCCCTAAGTGAAAATGTCCAAATTGGGCCAAAAGTGTCAATATTTTGTGTGCCCACCATTATTTTCCAGCACTGCCTTAACCCTCTTAGGCATGGAGTTCACCAGAGCTTTACAGGTTGCCACTGGAGTCCTCTTCCACTCCTCCATGATGACATCATGGAGCTGGTGGATGTTAGAGACCTCTTCCATTTGAGGATGCCCCACAGATGCTCAATAGGGTTTAGGTCTGGAGACATTCTTGGCCAGTCCATCACCTTTACCCTCAGCTTCTTTAGTAAGGCAGTGGTCGTCTTGGAGGTGTGTTTGGGGTCATTATCATGTTGGAATACTGCCCTGCGGCCCAGTCTCCGAAGGGAGGGGATCATGCTCTGTTTCAATATGTCACAGTACATGTTGGCATTCATGGTTCCCTCAATGAACTGTAGCTCCCCAGTGCCGGCAGCACTCATGCAGCCCCAGACCATGACACTACCACCACCATGCTTGACTGTAGGCAAGACACACTTGTCTTTGTACTCCTCACCTGGTTGCCGACACACACGCTTGACACCATCTGAACCAAATCAGTTTAACTTGGTCCCATCAGACCACAGGACATGGTTCCAGCAATCCATGTCCTTAGTCTGCTTGTCTTCAGCAAACTGTTTGTTGGCTTTCTTGTGCATCATCTTTAGAAGAGGCTTCCTTCTGGGACAACAGCCATGCAGACCAATTTGATGCAGTGTGCGGCGTATGGTCTGAGCACTGACAGGCTGACCCCCCCACCCCTTCAACCTCTGCAGCAATGCTGGCAGCACTCATACGTCTATTTCCCAAAGCCAACCTCTGGATATGACGCTGAGCACGTGCACTCAACTTCTTTGGTCGACCAAGGCGAGGACTGTTCTAAGTGGAATCTGTCCTGTTAAACCGCTCTATAGTGTTGGCCACCATGCTGCAGCTCAGTTTCAGGGTCTTGACAATCTTCTTATAGCTTAGGCTATCTTTATGTAGAGCAACAATTCTTTTTTTCAGATCCTCAGAGAGTTCTTTGCCATGAGGTGCCATGTTGAACTTCCAGTGACCAGTATGAGAGAGTGAGAGCGATGACACCAAATTTAACACACCTGCTCCCCATTCACACCTGAGACCTTGTAACACTAACGAGTCATATGACACCAGGGAGGGAAAATGGCTAATTGGGCCCAATTTGGACATTTTCACTTAGGGGTGTACTCACTTTTGTTGCCAGCGGTTTAGACATCAATGGCTGTGTGCTGAGTTATTTTGAGGGGACAGCAAATTTACATGTTATACAAGCTGGACACTGAGTATGTCACATTGTAGCAAAGTGTCATTTCTTCAGTGTTGTCACATGAAAAGATAAGATAAATATTTACAAAAATGTGAGGGGCAGGAGCAAACTGACCATCTGGAAACTCAGGCACTGCCCAAGGGCCCGGGGTCAGTAGGGGGCCCCATGAGATGTCCCTGGTACCTTTTTCATAGGCTTTTTTGAGTTTGGGCAAGGACACAGGGGCCCCATGATCCCCTATTGCCTGGGGGCCCCATGAGTCGTCAGTCTGCCCCTGGTGAGGGGTGTCCTCACTTCCGGGAGATACTGTGTTTATATATATATATATATGTGTGTGTATGTATGTATGTGTGTGTGTATATATATATATATATATATATATATATATATATATACTGTATTCTTTTGGGCAGAGATCACTCTGCCAGATATTACAGGCTTTATTTTAGTGGCAGGTACTGGAATGGAGGCATTCTAGCACCCAGCAAGTTCAGGGCCACTTCACCACTATGACAGAGGTGTGCCTTCAAAATGATTCAAACCTGAATAAGAACCATCATTAACGCTATGGATAAATCTAAATTACAGTTCAGTAAAGGAAACACATTTTTGTTTTAATGCTTTACCATAATTGGCCACAAGGAGGCTATGAAACTGCAGTCTCGGATGTCTGTATCAAAGCTGTAAATGTAATTTCTGAACAATTCTTGCCAAATGTGCACATGTTCAGCAAACAAAAATAACTGTTTCCCTAACCTAGGGTGTACATGGGCTTTTTTGGGACAGTCAAGGACTGTTCAGTTTTTGCTTCACTTTTACTCCTCCATAAAAGTCAATGAGAATGCATAGTAAATACATAATAAATGCATTCTAAGTACCAATGTACTCTAATCCTTAAAGTGAATCTTGCACCTCAGTGACAAGGTTTGGCTATTTAAGGTGCCCCCTTCCCCTCTGTAAAACGCTTGATGAAAGTGCAAAAGAAAAAAAAGGAACATAGGGAATAGGGAAGAAAAAAGTTACTTAGCGAAGAGGAGGACCACATTGAAGGCCCAAAGTGTAAGGTTTGCTTTATGATTGCCACAAGTCATAGGGAGCAATAGCAGGTCTGAGTCCCCCCTGCCATTGACAGCTATGAGATGCTGAGTGGCCACACAGTAAGAGAAGGTCTCTGTTACATTGCAGCATGGAGGGCTCTCCAGACTCACTCAAGGGGATTTGGATTTTCATGCAAGCACATTTGGGAGTATCAATGATTTGAAGCAGAACTATGGATTATTCAAATATTAAACTTGGGTCAGTAGTGTTTATGGATGGTTAAATAAAAAGTAACAGAAGGGCAAAAATATTTACCTTTGCTGGAGAATATGCTGCTCAAGGCTCCCTCCAGTGCTGGTGACATGACCAAAACATTTGGCCGTTGGTCACATGTTCTCTGCTGCGGTCAGATTGGCTAACTCTCCCCACACACATTCACAGTGCAGGGAGGAAAAAGTATGTGAACCTTTGGACTTAATAACTGGTTGACCCTCCTTTGGCAGCAATAACCTCAACCAAATGTTTCCTGTAGTTGCAGATCAGACCTGCACAACGATCTGGAGTAATTTTGGACCACTCCTCTTCACAAAACAAAACTGTTTCAGTGTAGCAATATTCTTGGGATGTCTGGTGTGAATCGCTCTCTTAAGGTCATGCCACAGCATTTCAATCGGGTTGAGGTCAGGACTCTGACTGGGGTTCACATACTTTTTCTTGCAACTGTATGACCAGCATTAGAAGGAGCATGGATGGTTAAATAAAAAGTAACAGAAGGGCTAAAATATTTACCTTTTCTGAAGAATATGCTGCTCAGGGCTCCTTCCAGTGCTGGTGACATGACCAAATCCCTTGGTTGTTGGTCACATGTTCTCTGCTGCAGTCAGATTGGCTAATTCTCCCCTGCAGCAGAGATCACATAACCGAGCACCTAGGCCTTCGCACCTATGACCAGCAATAGAAGGAGCATGGATCAGCATTTCCTCCAGGAAAGGTGTTTACAACCTTCAGCTACCACATAAGTACCCAACAAAATTGTTAACATAGTAATTTCTCAGGCCCGCTCTAAAATGTTGACAGGTTTGCTGTAGGACTGAATCATTTGCTTTAAATGTTTGGAAAGGTTTTTGAAACAAAAAATGTTTAGTTTCGTGTCTCATGGCTTTGTCACAGCAGCCTTTTTGGGATGCAAAATGCATTTAGAAGAGCCTTCCTCTAAAGAGTTTTTATGGACAGAGGAGAGGGCCTTAACTATGTCTGATGGGGTCTCATAGCAAAACCAGACTCCAGTCTTCCATTGCAAAAGTAATTCCTCATAGTAATTGTATAGGGCAGGGGTGTCAAAATCAATTTCATTGAGAGCCAAATCAGCATTATGGATGCTCTCAAAGAGCCAGTTGTATCTGTAAGACTAGATGCCCAGAGCACCCCATCCTCTCCCTTACATCAGATGTCATGAGCCCCCCCCACCATCAGAAGTCAAGAGTTCCCCACCCTCCCTTACATCACAGACACCTTACCATGTGCAGCTGGCAAGTAGAAAGTGCAGGGTCTGGAGGAGGACCAGAGGAGAGCTGGGGTCAGCTGAATGCTGTGACCAGGGGAAGTGGAGACAAAGGGGCACTGTGGCTGCACAGAGAGGTGCAGAATCTGTAGGATAAGTCCTGTCCTGCTCTTTGCTGTCAACTGCTGAAATGGGGGGGGGGGGCAAGGTGGCAGAGATGAGACTTCCTGTGGCTGCATGGAGAACTACAGGATCTGGCAGGGGAGTTCTGTTGTCCTCTGTGCTGCCAACTGCTGAGACAAGATGGGGTTGGTGACGAGGAGGGCGCCGCAGTTGCAGGAGAGGTGCGAGGACCACATGAAATTGCCTGGCAGGCCAGATTTGGCCCATGGGCCTTGTGGTTGACAGGTGGTATATGTATTTGCCAAGTGCTGTTGCTAACTGCATAAATCACCATGTAAGCAGACAGCTCTGGCAGTTGCATGGTCTGCTTTGACATAGCTACGCCCTTGGAACAGGGAATCAAATATTTAAAAAGAGGAATTGCCCAAATCTGCACTAAAGTGCTATCTGAATAAAAAAAATAAAAACAAATTGCACACTATAGAGCAGGGTTTCTCAGCCAGGGATGCATGGAATCCTTGGATTCCTCCAGAGGTTGCTAGAGGTTCCATGAGCAGTTTCTGCCTCTCAGCTAAGTCCCCATTGATACCATTGATCTTTTTAGGGGGTAATTCTTCTCAATGACCACAAGAGTTAGAAACATCCTTCCCACTGACCATCACACTAATGTATCATGGCTTGTAGATATAGTAATTTTTATCAGGGGTTCCCTGAGATTGGAAAAGTATTTCAAGGGTCCCTCTGTGTTGAAAAGGTTGGTCTAGGGCAGGGGTAGGCAACCTGTGGCTCTCCAGCTGTTGCAGGACTACAAGTTCCATCATGCCTCTGCAAGTCATAGCTGTAACTGTCAGTTTTGTAATGTTGCAATGCCTCATGGGAAATGTAGTTCCACAACAGCTAGCGAGCCGCAGGTTGCCTACCCCTGGTCTAGAGTATAGTTTTACAATAACATGTCGGAGTGAGCTGCCTGAAAAATCTCAAAAACAGTCATAACAAAAACAAATGTAAATGCTAAATAAATGTTTCTGCTTTGACCAGAGCCACCAAAATCTCTAAACACTTTTTATACATTCTCTATATTTCCCAGTAGTTCAACAAGTATTTTGGTGTAAAAAGTCCTTTTATTGTCCCAGTAAATAGAAATAACTGCCCCTTGGTTGGACCTTTTATTTTTGTGCAGTAACAGAGGGTATGTCCATACTGCTCTCTTTTAAAACCGACCTTCACCCAAAAATGACATTTATCCCCATATTCCCCATACCCAGCCTGTAACTAAATTGCATTTTTGGGGGGGGGAGCAGGGGCAGCTGAACCGCCATTTTGGGTGCCTGTTGGTCTGCTGTAGGCCATGCCGGATAGCTAGGGCTCCTTTTCCAGACAATTTCTTTCCTAGATGGCTGTGTAACTCTTTCATATTTGTAAATTAATCTATAAATCTATTTGACTTTGGAGTGACCCTGTCTGGCCTTACCTACTGATTTTATGTTTGCTTCTTACACCTTCTTGTCTGGATGGTAATTGTGATGGTGTCTTTCTTGCTGGTATCCCATGTAAGGATACCCTGTACTATGATATAGATAGTTTTCTTCATATTTGTTACCACCGCTTATGCCATCTTATTTTGTGATCAGTTTCTTTACTGGTCATGCATTTGACACACAGTCAACTACCATCCTAAAACAAAGACAGAAAAGTGAAGCTCTTTCTGGGTGAAACGTGTCGATCCACCATGATTTAAAGCCTGTATATGTTTTTGCTGACTGAATGTAATTGAAGGATAATGGATATGGCTTTTATTGTACATAATGTATTAATAAAATTGCGTTTTTATTTATATCATTTTGGTATTTTGGCAAATTAATATAACCATTTTACAGTGTATTCCGTTGGGAAACACTGGGAATATATTTTGTTGCATTGTCCATATTTTAGGGACATTGATACATTGTAACATTGATGTTCTCCACCCACCAAAAGGGCAGGGGCAAGTACGCTTCTTCATGGTAACCGCTCCCACTTCCTCGTTCCTCTCCTTGGCACATCCTTCCCACCACCGCAACCTCCTTGATATAAAGTCACTCACCCGGGGAGGCTACAAGATCAAGTTCATGGCAGTCAACATTCTTGCACCAAGGAGACCAATTCAAAAGGAAGAGGAGAAAAATTTCACCAGCACACCGTGGATCACCAATGTCACACGCCTGGTGAAGGGGTCCTGCAAGCCTCCGAAACATTGCTCTTGCTGTAACAATGTGATCGCTTAATAAAGCTTTGGACCCACATCGGAGATCTATGGTGTGCTGGTGGCATTCTTCTCCTCTGACTGTTCTACAGCACCTGCTTACACATACAGCCATCTTTAAATGCAGGAATGTGAGCGCTGAGATTGTGCATTCAAGTCAAAAGGAAGCCATAACCATCTTCTAAAGCCAAGATGGCAGTGTAGAAGGATCTGAAGCCCTGAGAAGACTACTGGGAAGTCCTGGACTCCATAAACTGCTAAAGATTTCTCAAAAATCAGCAGCTGCAGTATTTATAGCTGCTGACTTTTAATTTTCACAGACCCAAGTGAAGTAGGTTGGCCAGAAATTAAAGTTGAACTATGGGTACAAATTAAAAATCGATACATTGCTGAGCACAAAGAAATTACCCTGTATGTGTATGATAATTTTGTTATTCCCCCACATATCCTACCAAATACCTGTTGATCCTGCCAGAGCTTTCTGTTGTATGTAATTTCCTGTTAGAGGGTAACAATGCTAGGTTGCCTCTTAAGAAACAGCAATGTTGCCTTTACATGAGCTGTGACTACAGCACAACATGCTAACGCTTAGGAGGAGGCATGAACAATACTGATGTCTCCTCTGATGGACAAGCTATTAGCATGTCCACTAGCCACAGGCTTCAACATTTGTTCTGCTCAAGCTGGCTCTGCACACCGTATTCCAAGCTCCCTGGTGCTATGGTTGGTTTCCAATCAGGGGCGGACTGACAACTCATGGGGCCCCCGGGCAATAGGGGATGATGGGGCCCCTGTGTCCTTGCCCAAACTTAAAAAAGCCTATGAAAAAGGTACCAGGGGCATCTCATGGGGCCCCCTACTGACCCCGGGCCCTCGGGCAGTGCCCGAGTTTCCAAATGGTCAGTCCGCCCCTGTTTCTAATAACATGCACCAAATTTGCATAAAGTGCAAGGAGGCTTGGGATTTGTAGTCTATACGTGGCGGAAGCATAAACTTGAATCACTTGTAAGCCACGGGATAGTCTCCTCCATCACTTGCTCTGTTATTGTAAAGAACAGACAGTCTGAAACAATGGATAGTGCAAAAATATGTTTATAGAAAGGCAGTTTTTTTTAACATAGGCAACTCTAAATGGCTTTAAATGTTCCCTAGGCAGTAAAAGATTGAGGACTGTCTGAGGTCCAACCTAAACCCAGCTACTGTAGGTTAACTAAGACTGGCTTTTATGGGAAGCATTGCCGTAGATATTCACCAAACTGAACTGGAACCCTTTTCCATTATCTTCCATAACAATAGGTCTGTCTCTTGACAGCTTATATTAAACAATGGGTCAAAGTTTCACACTACCCTTGACCCTAAGGTCAAAGTTCATGAGCTGCTGTATGTAAATCCTTCAACTGTCCACCTATTTAAATGGAAAGATTTCTCAGTTTTTCAGCAAAACATTTCAAGTATGGAATGTCTGGAAACATCACTGTAGGTTCCTCAACATTGTTCCTCTTGTGCTTTGTGTAATAATTCCCAGTAGAGGACAATTTCCTGCGGCTGGACTTCATGAGATGTCACAAGGTTCCGATAAGTGCACACGGAGAATGATGGTTTAGAAGCAAAAAATGTAGGCTGAGTGTGCAGTTCCTGCAATGAGATCTTCAACTTCTCTAGACACATTCCTATGTACACATCCTCAAGTTTAAAAAATGGTACAGATGATGAGATGTTGAAAATCTTTTGGGCAACATCTACCGAGAGCACGTAGCCTGTACCCGAGCAAAATGGGGGGTATTTATCACCACCATACTCCCTTCTACTTATGTACCACTTGCTAAAGATACTACGAATAGGGGAATCATCTGGCTTTAGGATCCCCGTGAAAAGATTTGAAGTCTGATTTTTACGCAAGAGAAGTTCAACAAGGTAATTCGTATTGACAAACATGTCTGTATCCGTTTTCATGATGTACTGTGTCTGAGGGCAGTGATTCACAATCCAATCTAAACCCAATAAAGTTTTTATGGTCAAGTTGTAATAAGTGTCTATAAAATCTTTTTGAATGATATCTTTGTAGGTGTTAAACTCTTCGGCTAAGCTGTCGGGTTTACCGTAGTTCATGCCAAGAAGAAAGAAGGTCACCACTCGCTTTCCCTGGATGAGTTGCTCTTTCCCCCATGTTTTGCGGATGGCCATACGTGCCGCTATCTGGTTGTGTGCTGTAGTCACCAGGAGCACCAAAAACGGAGGGTTTTGTTTGCAGTTTGACTCAGGCACCTTCATGAAGAGGTTCCTTTTATAGTCGGTTTTAATGGAAAAAAAATTTTCTGGTTTTTGGAAGCAATAAGGGCAAAAGTCAGGATCATAGATCGTGACGAAGAACCCAAACATACCCAAACAAGGAAAAAACAGGAGTGCCACAAAAACCGCTTTTTTCCGAGGCATCTGGAAAAAAAAATGGAAAGTGGTGTCAATAACAAGATTAATTATACAATAAAAAATAATTAATATAGTGTATAAATAAAAATAGAATCCAATACACATAGGGTTCATTTACACTTGCCTAGACATTAACACACATTAACCTCCCTGGAGGTATGATTATTTCAGATTTTTGGTGCTGAAAGCGGTACCATTATTTTGCATGGAAATTTGGCGTTTTATATTATATTATTGTAGGCCTGTAATTTTTAGGAATAACTCACTGAAATATGTCCGAACAAGAGTCTAGTAAACATCCCGGGTATGATAAAACTTGAAACACGAAATCATAAATTATAATTTAACCATTAGCCGCCCGGCCAATAGCCGTTTGGCGGCTTGAAAAGCGCTGCAGCTTTCCGGGTCCACGCCATTTGGCGTGCTCCCGCACATGCGCCGTTTGCGCTATTGCAGAGCGGCGCAGCAGCGGGATCTGTCACCGCCCGTGCACCTCGGACACGGCCGATGACAGATCCGAGTACCGGCTCCCGTTGCCGGTACCATGTGACCTGCCGCGACCAATCACAGCAGGTCACATGACAGTTGTATACAATGGATGGCTTCATTCATGATGCCATCCATTGTATACTAGTGCCTAGCTGTGAATGGTCATAGCTAATCACATGCACATGTCATGTGATTAGCTGTGACCAAATCACAGCTAAGCACAAAAAAAAAAAAAAAAAAAAAAAGCTGAATGAATCGATTTCATTCAGCTAAATGCTTGCTTATAGCAAAGTAATTCTTTGCTATAAGCAAATTGTGTAAAAAAAAAAAAAAAAAAAAATACTGATCACTTCCCCAAAGTAGTACAATGTTACTATGGTAACATTGTACTATTTTGGTCATAGTAAAATATGAAAAAAAATCTTTAAAAAAATAAAAAAAAATGTAATAAAAAATTAAATATAATAAAAAAATAAAAAAAAATTAAAAAAAAATATAATTTTTTTTTTTTTTCATACTGTCACCAGTCAGTGTCCCTGTTCACCGCCATGCCAGTTATATGATGACGCTGTACTGCACTGGTGACAGTATGTAAAAAAAAAAATAGTGAAAATAATATTTTTCATTTTTTCATTTTCGGAAAAATTATGACAAAAAAATACAACTTCAAAAAACTCGCCATGCCTCTTATGAAGTACGTCCGACTGTCTACTCAGCAAAAAGGGGTCATTTGGGGATATCTGTACTATTCTGACATTCTTGGACCTCAAGAAATTAGATTGGCTGTCAGTACTTCAGGATTGATCAATATTCAGATCTATACCATAGTTTGTGAACTCTATAACTTTCCTACAAACTAAATAATACATCCTAATTTGGGTTATTTTCACCAAAGACATGTAGCAGAATACATCTCGTCCTAAATTTATGAAGAACAATTATTTATTTGTAAACTTTTATAACAGAAACAAAGAAAAATGTGTTTTTTTTTCAAAATTTTTGGTCTTTTTTTGTTAATTTAGCAAAAAATAAAAACCCCAGCGGTGATTAAATACCACCAAAAGAAAGCTCTAGTTGTGTGAAGAAAATGATAAAATTTTAGTTTGGGTACAATGTTGTATGACTGCGCAATTGTCATTCAAAGTGTGAGAGCGCTGAAACCTGAAAAATGGCCTGGGCAGGAAGGTGTAAAATTGCACGGTATTGAAACGGTTAATAAATAATCATAAAAAATAATAATATAATAATAAATTTAACTCAATAATATAATCAAACCAAAAACACTGAAATTTGAAATATAGCGCCAAGTTCGCACATCACTGAGCAAAGTCGCAAAATCGCTTTCAGTGTCTGATGAGGAATTTCCCCCACGAATCATTATCACTCAATTCTGCAAGTGGTTCTGATTTACTATCGCTGTTCTCTAGCCGGTCTAAAACCGATTTTGACGTAAAGGGACGCTTTTTGGACGCCATGGACATTTCTCAGTTTCCAGGCAGAAAGAACAGACAAAATGCAGGCAGGGCACAGGACAAAGCACTCGGGACAAAATGTATGTGGAATGGTTTGATACAGTAATGTTTTACTATGTGATTTTAGTGATTTTTGTGAATGTCACTTTTTGTCATTTTCAAATTTCCCGCCGTTCCGTCCCCCGTACGGCCCGACGCTCACAGAGGACGGAACCCAGATGAGAGATGCCAGCATCTGCCAGATTACATTGCCGGGGACACTGCAGGAGGGACATCGCGGGAGCGCAGGACAAGGTAAGTGACCGAGTATTCGCGGAGCAGCACCGAATGGTATTCCCGAGTGTACCTCAGGGTTAACGCTTGTGGCACTGAAACTTTACCCCGAGCTACACTCGGGAATACCACCAGGGAGGCTACAGCGCCTACAACTTCAAAATGCTTTTTTGATGTTTCGTGAGGCTATTTTGAAGCTTTAATGAAGCTTTGCAAATGCCCTGTGTGTGTTGATTTTCTATTTGCTTTAAAGGGGCCCAGTAGAACCCCAGCTCAGTAGTACCACCTCTCAGCAGATCCCCAGCTCATTAGTACCTCTGTTCAGCAGATTCCCAGCTTATTAGTATTCTCATTCAGTGGATCCCCTGCTCAGTAGTACCCCCAGCTCTGCTGATGCCCCACTCAGTAATACCACCAGCTTTGCTGATTTCCCACTCAGTAGTATCCCCCAGCTCTGCTGTTCCTGGTTTACTGATCCTCCTCTCTCCAGGCCCCGCTCACCTCCTGCAATATTGCTCCCACACTATGCACCACATGTGACATCGCTGGTTTCTCCTGCTTCAGTCCCCCAGCTCTGCTGATCCTCTGGTTTACTGATCCTCCTCTCTCCAGGCCCCGCTCACCTCCCACTATATTGCTCCCACGCTACACACCACGTGTGACATTGCTGGTTTGCCCTGCTTCAGTCCCCCAGCTCTGCTGATTCTCTGCCGCTCAGTCCTCTCTCTCTCTGGTTCCCTTTCACCTTCTACTATAGCATTCCCATGTTGAACTCCATGTGTGCCATATGTTAGTTGCTCCACTTCAGACCCCACTCACCTTTCTGCTGCTCCATGCTGCACACCAGATGTGATGACTGAACCAAACACTTTTGCAATATATATACACATATGCATTGGAAATGACTGCTGCTGACATCTTTGCGGTTTGCTTGATGGTTTCCCAGTGCATCCTGGGATATCTCATACCTGCAATACCTGCAAAGCAAAGCAAAGCTAACTCTGAATAAAAGCCCCTCAAAAGCTGCAGGTGCTGTTAGTCAGCTTTATCTTAGACTTCTATGGAGGCTTTGGAGACAATTTGGAGCACCAAAATAGCATCATGGGGTATAATTTTTGAAGCAAAGCAAAACAAATGCAATGTATAAACAGGACAGCAAGCTTACCATTTTATTTAGTGGCAGGTGCTTTGATTGGCATTCAGAGTGGTCTATAAAAAGCGTGTCCAATGCCACATTTTGAAGCAAGTGTAAATGAGCCCTTAAAGTGTAAAGATTCAGCTTCAAATATTAAAAATATAAGTATGATTTTTATAGGTTTATGCCTAAAGCTTATCTAAACCCAAAAAAGAATAAGGAGGCTAAAGGACCAGGAACATGGAGTGTCCAGCACTGAACACCTTCCTCTCCAGTTGGTGGGAAGTCTAAACTCTGCTGTCTTCCAGCAATATACCCTCCAGCAGGGGCGGACTGACCATTTGGAAACTCGGGCACTGCCCGAGGGCCTGGGGTCAGTAGGGGGCCCCATAAGATGCCCCTGGTACCTTTTTCATAGGCTTTTTTGGGTTTGGGCAAGGACACAGGGGCCCCATGATCCCCTATTGCCCGGGGGCCCCATGAGTTGTCAGTCTGCCCCTGACCAGGAGGCAATAAGCCCAGCCTATGCTGATCTGCCTTGCAGCACAAAAAGCAAATAAGTCACTGGTCACACCATTGCAATTTAAAATTGTACGATTTATGTGCAATTTCAGTGTGATTTCTGAAGACTTTATTGCTACTTATGAAGATTTCCAACAATTTCTTGCAATTTGCAGTGCAATTTCCATTATATTCTATGTATGTGAAATCGCAACAAAACTGCTGAAAAACGAATGCATGACGTACTTTAGAAATTGAGCTGCGGCAAATCACAAATGATAAGACACTGACATTCACATTCATTAGATGCGATTCCAATTCGCAAATCGCACCGGTATCATTGGGCACTAAAAAAAATCAAAATACAGGCGTACCTCGGTTTACAAATGTCTTGATTAACGTAATTTTTGGTATACGAATGAAAATCCATTGAAAATAATCCCTCGGTTTACAAATTTTCTTGCAATACGAACAGATTACTTGGTTTTCAATGCCTTTACAAATTTTTTTTTAATCATATCCCTTTATGCTTTTAACCTCCCTGGCGGTATGATTATGTCAGGAATTTTGTACCAAAAGCGGTACCCTTTTTTTGCATGGAAATTTGGTGTTATGTATTGTAGGCCTGCAATTCTTAGTAATTACTTACTTAATAAATACTCATAAAAAATAATAATATAATAATAAATTTAATTCAATAATATAATCAAACCAAAAACCCTGAAATTTGAAATATAGCGCCAAGTTGGCACATCACTGAGCAAAGTCGCAAAATCGTTTTCAGTGTCTGATGATGAATTTCCCCCACGAATCATTATCACTCAATTCTGCAAGTGGTTCTGATTTACTATCGCTGTTCTCTAGCCGGTCTAAAACCGCTTTGGACCTAAAGGGACCCTTTTTGGATGCCATGGACGTTTCTCAGTTTCCAGGCAGAAAGAACAGACAAAATGTAGGCAGGGCACAGGACAAAGCACTCGGGACAAAATATATGTGAAATGCTTTGATACAGGAATGTTTTGCTATGAAATAATCATTTTTAAAAAAATGTCATTTTTTTTAAATTTTCAAATTTGCCGCCGGTTCCGGCACCCGTACGTCAAGACGTCACAGGGACCGGAACACGGAAGCAGGATGCCGGCATCAGCCGGAGGAGATGGCCGGGGACGCTGCAGGTACGCATCGCGGGAGCGAAGGACAAGGTAAGCGCTGTAAGGAATCCCAGAGCAATGCCGCATGATAAGCCCGAGTGTAGCTCGGGGTTACCGCTTTTGGTACTGAAACTTTACCCCGAGCTACACTCGGGAATACCGCTAGAGAGGTTAAAGTGCACTTTATAAAGAGTTTTGAACAGATAAAACTTTTTTTTACTTTTTTCTGACCTCCGGAACGGATTAATTGGTTTTCAATGCATTTCCAAATTAATTTTTAATCATGTCCCTGTACAGTATTTATGCTTTTAAAGTGCACTTTAGAAAGAGTTTTGAACAGATAAAAGACTCTTTTTTTTTTAACTTTTTCCTGACCTCTGGAACGGATTAATTGGTTTTCAATGCATTCCTATGCAAAACCTCTTTTCGGTTTACAAATTTTTCACAATATGAAAACGCATTAAATTCGTAAACCGAGGTACGCCTGTACGTTTTGTTAGCATTTGTGTAAAAGGGAGGGGGGTAGGGACAAAATAAGCAATAGTTGTTTGAGTGAGTTTAGCTCTGCTTTAATGACTATAAGGGATAATGCCCGACACCTCGGGGGCGGGATAAACTAATCAAGGGCTGCTGCATAAAAGGTAGAGGTGTCTCGCACTATTAGACAGTGACACCTAAAGGGGAACCAGGGGAGCTGCACTGACAATGCTTCTGCACTTCTCTACATAAGCATCAATAATGATTTTGTATTCTGATGTTTAATTAGTGATCGTAACTGCTTTAATCAGAACGGGAATTGAGAGTAAATCTCCTAACATAGCCCCAGAATGCAGTAAAATCCTGATAAAAGTTCTAATTTTTCCCCACTCTATTCAAAACAAGAAAACAAGTTTTCGGCTTGGCATGCAGTTTAACCCCTTGACACGGATGTAACACAAATATCTGGCCTCACAGAACTGGACTATTTTCCGTGGGGACGCATATATGCATACCTGTCTTTGCGCTGGGAGCGTGCCGCACAGCGCCCCCCCCCGCAAAAAGACTGCAGTGTCACTGAGAGCACCGGGTCCCGTTCTAATGATCGGGACCCAGGACACCCGATTCCGGGTTACAAGATTGCTGTGATAGCCTCTGATTGGCCCCGCCCCCTTGTTTTTTTCTCTCTCTATGAATGGAGGAGAGAGATATATTGTACATAGAAGGAAAAAAATGTTTGTAAAAAAAAAAAAAAAGATAAAGAAAAATATTACAAAATAAATACAAAAAATAAAGAAAAAATACCTAGGTCAAGGTTTGATCTAGTTCAGTGCCAGGGTTAGTGTTTGGGTCAAGGTCAGGGTCAAAGGTCAGGATTTTTTTTTTTCCAAACAAAATTGGTATCAGTGTCAGTTAGTGTCAATTTTTAGTGTGTTTTAGGTAAAAAAAAAAGACAAAAACAAAATGCACACTATTGTTTCTGGGCTGTACTACGGGTACAAACAACAAATAAAATACACATATATGGTATTGCTGCGATCGTCAAGAGCTGGAGAATTTATTTCGGGTTGTTTTTTGGTGGGCGGTAGCAGGGGCGGACTGACAACTCATGGGGCCCCCGGGCAATAGGGGATCATGGGGCCCCTGTGTCCTTGCCCAAACTCAAAAAAGCCTATGAAAAAGGTACCAGGGGCATATCATGGGGCCCCCTACTGACTCTGGGCCCTCGGGTAGTGCCCAAGTTTCCAAATGGTCAGTTCGCCCCTGGGTGTTAGGCTATGGTAGTAACAAGAAAAACACAGCTAAATGAAAAAAAAGATTTTTTTTTACTATTTTGTGACAGTTTTCCTTTGATAATAAAAAAATCAGGAGATATCCATTACCATTTACCACCAAATGAAAGCCCAATTTGTCCTGAAAAAAACAAGGTATAATTCACCTGGATAAAATAATAAAAGGAAAAAAGCGCCACTTTTAACAACAAACTATGTGTCAGCCGCAATTCCCACCAAAAAAATTAATTTGGCAAAAGTGAACAATTATATCATAAGGGTATGCGCTACTAATAAATTATATAAATATATCTATCACCATATATAAAGTGACCAAAACATAAATAAATAAATAAAATATCCAAAATCCATATAGTGTGTAAAATAAATATAGTGTCCAAAAACAATATATAAATATATCTATTAGTGTCCAAAAATAATTTATTTATTTTTTGGTCACTTTATATATGATGATAGATATATTTATGAAATACTTCACCTGGATGTACAAAGTAGTTGTGATGATATGGACGGTTTTACTAACATATGTCAACGTTGCAAAATTGTGCTTAGGCATTTAGATTTTAATTTAGATTTGATGGGTAATGTAAATTATGACTAGGAAATATAGACACATATAGAATGCTGTGCTTGCGAGAAGACGCTTTACACCCCTGCGGAGAGCTGCATTTCTCTGTAGCACCGAGCAAGAGGAACATTTTCCACTGGGCACCACAGATACTTCAAGAACGAGTGCACTCATGTCAGAGCAGAATACATAGTTTACATCCCCGTCACATCAAGTCGACTTTGAAATCGTGCGACTTACAGTAAAGTCGCATGATTTCAAGGTTAGGGGACGTGCCGATTTCAGGTGCGATTTGCAAGACATCTGAGACAGATGTCTATGCAAATAGCACCAAAAGTAGTTCATGTACTACTTTAGAAATCAGTGTGGACCAAGTCAGAACCGCACCGATATGACCGCTCCAATTGCGGACAATAGGGTATGACTTGGCATGCGATTTGCAAGTCGCAGGGCTTGCAAATCGCATGCCAAGTCACACCGGATGTGACCGGGGTCTTAAGGTCGAGTTCTAGGGTGGACTGACAACTCATGGGGCCCCCGGGCAATAGGGGATCATGGGGCCCCTCTGTCCTTGCCCAAACTCAAAAAGGCCTATGAAAAAGGTACCAGGGGCATCTCATGGGGCCCCCTACTGACCCCGGGCCCACGGGCAGTGCCCGAGTTTCCAAATGGTCAGTACTCCCCTGCTCGAGTTCATACATCAGTGGAGAGCTGCCAGAGTGCTTTAAAGTGTTACTAAACCCACAACAGTACAATCAGTCTGTATATGCAGTAAAGCATGCTTGTTATACTCACTGTGGGACCTAAGGGGTTAATCCTCTGCATTGTGTAAAAAGGCTGTTTGATCCTGACTTCCCTGATCCTCCCCTTCTTCCAGTGTTCCCCTCTTATCTCTTGATAAGACATATCATGTGGACATTTACTCTGATTTACTACCACAGCTAAACGCAGCCGCATGTAAATGCGCGTAATCGCAGATAAACGCAATGTACAAATGTGGGTGATCTCTGTGCCAGGAGTGTTGGAATTTCAAAATTAAAAAAAATGCATTTACAGGCGGCAGAACAGCCGCTTGAAAGAGGCCTAAAAGTTTTACATGAATAAATAAAAGCTGATCATTGTAAGCACTCCTGTTAGTGCTCAATGGGTTGTCTCAACACTCTTAAGTGATATATTTGCAGGGAAGCTTGTTCTGTTTAAAAAACAACAGTCCCAGTGGCTGAATCACCGGATGAAAATAAAGGAAAGAAAGCCTTAAAAAGAAAACTAATGCAGCCATCACATCGAAGAATTAGTAAGGTGCGATGTAATAAATGTTTGTTTTGCGGTTTTACATATTACTGAACCCACAACAGTAAACTCACCCTGTACAGTACAGGGTGACAAGTCTTCTGGTATCAAGGGGGTCATGCTCTGACTCCATCCTTAGCGATCAGTGCCCCTGGAGCAATCTGGACCAAACCCATGGTGCAGACACCTCACAGACCCAGCCGCAGGTACAGGTAAGGCCATTTTACCAAACGGGCACCCCTGGGCGCTTCCCAGAGGCCCCAGGTGCACATGGGGTCCCCTCAGGGCTGGCTCTGTCGCTCCAATGATTTACGGCATGGGTGTCAAACTGCCGGCCCTCCAGCTGTTGCCAAACTACAAGTCCCATGAGGCATTGCAAGATTGACAGTTACAAGCATGACTGCCAAAGGCAGAGGCATGATGGGACTTGTAGTTTCACAACAGCTGGAGGGCCGCCAGTTTGACACCCCTGATCTAGGGGGATGCAGCTGGCCAGCCGTGCTGAGGTCAGGTTCAAGGAAATATGGCAATTGCAGTCTGCACAACTTAGGACCAGGGGCGGACTGACCATTTGGAAACTCAGGCACTGCACGAGGGCCCGGGTCAATAGGGGGCCCCATGACATGCCTCTGGTACCTTTTTCATAGGCTTTTTTGAGTTTGGGCAAGGACACAGGGGCCCCATGATCCCCTATTGCCCGGGGGCCCCATGAGTTGTCAGTCCACCCCTGCTTAGGACTAGCAGTGGGGCTCAGGCTGAGCGGGTACCAGTGACATCTTCTGTTCCACCTGCCATCTCTGGGCTCAACCTGAGCCTCCCTGTGTCATCAATTCCAAATGTTGCCGGCTCCGCCTCCACCCGGTGCTCAGCCGGGACTCCTTGGCCGGGAGCGGCTGTACAGCAGACTGTGCTGTCTATGGCTGCCTGTGCCGATCCTGTCACTCAATATCGCACAAATCCTGCGAGTGAGATAGTGAGAGAGAGGATTCAGAGTGCTGAACAGTCCATCTGATGTAGCCAATCCCTGCTGTCCCTGCGCTTGTAGCCCCCCCCCCCTGATGTAGGCACACACACCGCGGTGCAAGAAGTATGGAAGGTATGTGCAGGGCTGCTGTTAGAAACCATGAGGCCCCATACAGCCAACCTGACAGGGCCCCCCAAAGAAAACAAAGTTTACTATGCTTCAGTTATGAATGAACACAGTGAGTGATCAGTACCAATCACTCATGTGTTCATTCGGGGAAAAATTAGAGGCTGGTAATTATGAGGGAAGCTGGAAGCACTGTGGCGGTGGGGGGCCTGGGCAGCAGGGGGAAAAGTCAGGTGCACAGAGAGGGTGATGGGGGGCAATTACTGGAAACTATCCCCTGTATGGCTCTTTCTACAGCAGCTGAAAGCCAGTGAAGGGAGTGGAGAAAAATCCAGCTCTCATCTGCTGCAGAGAAAGCCATACAGGGGATCGGTTCCAGTAATTTGCACACAGATTGCTCTTCAGAGCTGTTTGACAGGCGGTGAGGAGGTAATATGTCGCCACCCCACCAGCTGATTCAACCTCCTAAATGCAGCATCACTCCCACAACAACCACGTGTATTGCATGCAGTTGTGGGTAAGGTGCAGCACAGACCCATTTATCTGAATAGGTTGTGTTTGGTGAGCAGTAGTGCCTGCAAATGGCGATATAATTCTTGCTGCAGTCACAAAGCAAAGCATCGTAAATGCATCATGTGTACACCCCCACTCTGTGGTGTATTTCGGTTTTGTGCTGCCCTAGGCAAGACTAAAATTGCCCCCCCCCCCCCGCATCTAAATGGGTCCCACCCTTTCATCTGCAAACTCCACCCCTTCCTCTTTAGGCTTTCTATTAGAACTGACGATGGCCTGCTATTCCTCGCACTGACACCAATGATGGGATACTATTCCTCGCATGACACCAATGATGGGGCACTATTCCTTCCACTGACACCAATGATGGGGCACTATTCCTTCCACTGACACCAATGATGGGACACTATTCATCCCACTGATACCAATGAAGGGGCACTATTCATCCCACTGATACCAATGATGGGGCACTATTCATCCCACTGATACCAATGATGGGGCACTATTCCTCTCACTGACACCAATGATGGGGCACTATTTCTCCCACTGATACCAATGATGGGGCACTATTCCTCGCACTGACACCAATGATGAGGCACTATTCCTCCCACTGACACCAATGATTGGGCACTATTCCTCGCACTGACACCAATGATGAGGCACTATTCCTCCCACTGACATCAATGATGGGGCACTATTCCTCGCACTGACACCAATGATGAGGCACTATTCCTCCCACTGACACCAATGATTGGGCACTATTCATCACACTGACACCAATGATGGGACACTATTCCTTCCACTGACACCAATGATGGGGCACGATTCCTCACACTGACACCAATGATGGGGCACTATTCCCCCCACTGATACCAATGATGGGGAACTATTCCTCCCACTGATACCAATGATGGGGCACTATTCCTCCCACTGACACCAATGATGGGACACTATTCCTTCCACTGTCACCAATGATGGGGCACTATTCCTTCTACTGACACCGATGATGGGGCACCCCCCACTGACTCATTGGTGTCAGTGGGCGGTGGAATAGTGCCCCATCGTTGGTTTTAGTGGGGGGGAGGAATAGTGCCCCATTGTTGGTGTCATTGGGGGGAGGAATAGTGCCCCATCGTTAGTGTCAGTGGAGGGAGGAATAGTGCCCCATTCTTGGTGTCAGTGGGGGGAGGAATAGTGCCCCATCGTTGGTGTCAGTGGGAGGAATAATGCCCCATCATTAGTATCAGTGACACCAATGATGGGGCACTATTCCTCCCACTGACACCAATGACACTTAACTTGCTGACCCCTGTTCCAGCCTAGGTGCTGCTGCAGCCATCATACCTGGTTGCAGCAGCACCATATGCACGGCACGCTTACCGGGCGGTCAGCTGTCCTCCTTCATTCACTCCGGCCGCTCCCTCACTCGATGTTCGTGGGGGCGCTCGATTGGACGCCTGTGTGCCTTTCCTGAGCTACAGTTCTTGCGCCCAATCACCGGTGAGGAGGCGGAGCCAAGTGGCAGTGCAAACATCAAGTGAGGGAGCGGCTGGAGTGAATGAAGGAGCAGCGCTTCCTGGACTGGATCGTCGCGGGACTGGGACCAGAGCCAGGTAAGACACAGCAGCCCCATGCCCGCCCCTGTACTTAGTGTCCCTTCCGTTAGAAGGGGGGGGCCGCGGCAACACGCTGCCCCCCTAAAAAGTGCCGCTCTAGGCAAACGCCTTGTTTGCCTCGCGGCAAATACGCCCCTGCCCCCACTGATGCCTTGTCAGCTAAAGTACTCTTCAACACGGAGGCATGGAGGAGCTCAGCTATGAGGAAAGATTAGAGGAACTGAATTTATTCTCTCTTGAGAAGAGGAGATTAAGGGGGGATATGATCAACATGTATAATACATAAGGGGGGATATGATCTCCATGTATAATACATAAGGGGGGATATGATCTCCATGTATAATACATAAGGGGGGATATGATCTCCATGTATAATACATAAGGGGGGATATGATCTCCATGTATAATACATAGGGGGGGATATGATCTCCATGTATAATACATAAGGGGGAATATGATCTCCATGTATAATACATAAGGGGGGATATGATCTCCATGCATAATACATAAGGGGGGATATGATCTCCATGTATAATACATAAGGGGGGATATGATCTCCATGTATAATACATAAGGGGGGATATGATCTCCATGTATAATACATAAGGGGGGGATATTATCTCCATGTATAATACATAAGGGGGGATATGATCTCCATGTATAATACATAAGGGGGATATGATCTCCATGTATAATACATAAGGGGGGATATGATCTCCATGTATAATACATAAGGGGGGGATATGATCTCCATGTATAATACATAAGGGGGGATATGATCTCCATGTATAATACATAAGGGGGGGTATGATCACCATGTATAATACATAAGGGGGATATGATCTCCATGTATAATACATAAGGGGGGATATGATCTCCATGTATAATACATTAGGGGGGGAGGGATATGATCTCCATGTATAATACATAAGGGGGGATATGATCTCCATGTATAATACATAAGGGGGGGATATTATCTCCGTGTATAATACATAAGGGGGGATATGATCTCCATGTATAATACATAAGGGGGGATATGATCTCCATGTATAATACATAAGGGGGATATGATCTCCATGTATAATACATAAGGGGGGATATGATCTCCATGTTTAATACATAAGGGGGGATGTGATCTCCATGTATAATACATAAGGGGGGGATATGATCTCCATGTATAATACATAAGGGGGGGATATGATCTCCATGTATAATACATAAGGGGGGATATGATCACCATGTATAATACATACGGGGGGATATGATCTCCATGTATAATATATAAGGGGGATATGATCTCCATGTATAATACATAAGGGGGGATATGATCTCCATGTATAATACATAAGGGGGGATATGATCTCCATGTATAATACATAAGGGGGGATATGATCTCCATGTATAATACATAAGGGGGGATATGATCTCCATGTATAATACATAAGGGGGGGATATGATCTCCATGTATAATACATAAGGGGGGATATGATCTCCATGTATAATACATAAGGGGGGATATGATCTCCATGTATAAATACATAAGGGGGATATGATCTCCATGTATAATACATAAGGGGGATATGATCCCCATGTATAAATACATCAGTGGTTCATACAGTGAACTCATCACAGAGGACAAGGGGGCACTCTTTACGTCTGGAGGAAAATAAATTTAATCTCCAAACACGGAAAGGTTTCTTCACAGTAAGAGCTGTGAAAATGTGGAATAGACTCCCTCAAGAGTTGGTTCTGGCCAGCTCAGTGGATTGCTTTAAAAAAAGTCCTGGATTCTTTCTTGGATACACGGAATATAATTGGATACTAACATTTATAGGTAAATTTGATCCAGGGAATATCTGATTGTCTCTCGGAGGATCAGGAAGGAATTTTTCCCCCTGCAGGAGCAAATTGTGTTGTGCTTTGCTGGGTTCTTTTGCCTTCCTCTGGATCAACTGTGGGTATCAGATTGAAACTTTTTTTTAATGGTTGAACTGGATGGACTTTTGTCTTTTTTCAGCCAGACTAACTATGTAACTATGTAACCCAGCAGACCAAACGGATGTGTCTGTTTTTCAGGCGGACCCTATCAGACCATCCATTGGCCTCTCTGCAGCAGTGGATGTAAACTTACATGTCCATTTACGAACGCCTGCATCCGATCCGCTAAAAACAGACAGATGGGGGATTCGTTACCCATCCATCTAGCGGATCTGAGCAGATGACAGTTGAATGTAAACGGACAGGCAGTCTGTATACATCCCTCCACCCATACAGGAAAGAGGGCTATGTCCATGTCCTCTCTGCATAAACACTGCGGACACAGACCTGTTATCTGCCTGCTCGGCAAGGATCAGCGCTATCAACTATTTATACTTTAATTCTTGTTCACTTCTAAGTTGGTGTTCCACTCTAGTGTTGAATCACAGAAACGCAGCATTGCCTGGTCCCGGACGTTAGTCAGCGCATACACAAGAGGAGTACCCCCACAAGATCTTCTTGCTAAATTTCTATATCTGGCTGTGAAGTTATTGCCCTGCTCATCTTTGGGTGATCAGCAAACACTGAGTTTGAGCTATTTATTCCAAACTCTTTATCATTTATGAACAAGTTAAACAGGATTGGTCTCGGGACAGAGCCCTGGGTTGCCCCACTTACAACTTCAGTCTATTCTGGGGACATGTTTTGTATCACCACTCTTTGGACATGCCCCTGTAACCAGTTTTCTATTCAGGTACATGCCAACAAACCTTATTTTGTAAATTAGGCGATTCGCTGGGATCTCTTGAGAAACAATGGTCCATGCCAACAAACCTCATTTTGTAAATTAGGCGATTCCCTGGGATCTCTTGAAAAATAATGGTCCATACCAACAAACCTAATTTTGTAAATTAGGCGATTCCCTGGGATCTCTTAAGAAATAATGGTCCATGCCAACAAACCTAATTTTGTAAATTAGGCGATTCCCTGGGATCTCTTGAAAAATAATGGTCCATGCCAACAAACCTAATTTTGTAAATTAGGCGATTCCCTGGGATCTCTATAGAAATACTGGTCCATGCCAACGAACCTCATTTTCTAAATTAGGCAATTCCCTGGGATCTCTAGAGAAATACTGGTCCATGCCAACAAACCTAATTTTGTAAATTAGGCAATTCCCTGGGGTCTCTCAAGAAATAATGGTCCATGCCAACAAACCTAATTTTGTAATTTAGGCGATTCCCTGGGATCTCTAGAGAAATAATGGTCCATGCCAACAGACCTAATTTTGTAAATTAAGCGATTCCCTGGGATCTCTAGAGAAATAATGGTCCATGCCAACAAACCTAATTTTGTAAATTAGGCGATTCCCTGGGATCTCTCAAGAAATAATGGTCCATGCCAACAAACCTAATTTTGTAAATTAGGCGATTCCCTAGGATCTCTCAAGAAATAATGATCCATGCCAACAAACCTAATTTTGTAAATCAGGCGATTCCCTGGGATCTCTTGAAAAATAATGGTCCATGCCAACAAACCTAATTTTGTAAATTAGGCGATTCCCTGGGATCTCTCAAGAAATAATGATCCATGCCAACAAACCTAATTTTTTAAATTAGGCGATTCCCTGGGATCTCTCAAGAAATAATGGTCCATGCCAACAAACCTCATTTTCTAAATTTGGCGATTCCCTGGGATCTCTAGAGAAATACTGGTCCATGCCAACAAACCTCATTTTGTAAATTAGGCGATTCCCTGGGATCTCTCAAGAAATAATGGTCCATGCCAACAAACCTAATTTTGTAAATCAGGCAATTCCCTGGGATCTCTTGAGAAATAATGGTCCATGCCAACAAACCTCATTTTGTAAATTAAGTGATTCCCTGGGATCTCTCAAGAAATAATGGTCCATGCCAACAAACCTAATTTTGTAAATCAGGCAATTCCCTGGGATCTCTTGAGAAATAATGGTCCATGCCAACAAACCTCATTTTCTAAATTAGGCGATTCCAGGGGATCTCTCGAGAAATATTGGTCCATGCCAACAAACCTCATTTTCTAAAGTGGCGATTCCCTGGGATCTCTAGAGAAATAATGGTCCATGCCAACAAACCTCATTTTCTAAATTAGGTGATTCCCTGGGATCTCTGGAGAAATGATGGTCCATGCCAACAAACCTCATTTTCTAAATTAAGAGATTCCCTGGGATCTCTTGAGAAATAATGGTCCATGCCAACAAACCTAATTTTGTAAATTAGGCGATTCCCTGGGATCTCTCAAGAAATAATGATCCATGCCAACAAACCTAATTTTGTAAATTAGGCGATTCCCTGGGATCTCTCAAGAAATAATGGTCCATGCCAACAAACCTCATTTTCTAAATTTGGCGATTCCCTGGGATCTCTAGAGAAATACTGGTCCATGCCAACAAACCTCATTTTGTAAATTAGGCGATTCCTTTGGATCTCTCAAGAAATAATGGTCCATGCCAACAAACCTCATTTTCTAAATTAGGCGATTCCAGGGGATCTCTCGAGAAATATTGGTCCATGCCAACAAACCTCATTTTCTAAAGTGGCGATTCCCTGGGATCTCTAGAGAAATAATGGTCCATGCCAACAAACCTCATTTTCTAAATTAGGTGATTCCCTGGGATCTCTGGAGAAATAATGGTCCATGCCAACAAACCTCATTTTCTAAATTAAGAGATTCCCTGGGATCTCTTGAGAAATAATGGTCCATGCCAACAAACCTAATTTTGTAAATTAGGCGATTCCCTGGGATCTCTCAAGAAATAATGATCCATGCCAACAAACCTAATTTTGTAAATTAGGCGATTCCCTGGGATCTCTCAAGAAATAATGGTCCATGCCAACAAACCTCATTTTCTAAATTTGGCGATTCCCTGGGATCTCTAGAGAAATACTGGTCCATGCCAACAAACCTCATTTTGTAAATTAGGCGATTAATTTGGATCTCTCAAGAAATAATGGTCCATGCCAACAAACCTAATTTTCTAAATTTGGCGATTCCCTGGGATCTCTAGAGAAATACTGGTCCATGCCAACAAACCTCATTTTGTAAATTAGGCGATTCCCTTGGATCTCTCAAGAAATAATGGTCCATGCCAACAAACCTAATTTTGTAAATCAGGCGATTCCCTGGGATCTCTAGAGAAATAATGGTCCATGCCAACAAACCTCATTTTGTAAATTAGGCGATTCACTGGGACCTCTAGAGAAATAATGGTCCATGCCAACAAACCTCATTTTGTAAATTAGGCGATTCCCTGGGATCTCTTGAAAAATAATGGTCCATGCCAACAAACCTAATTTTGTAAATTAGGCGATTCCCTAGGATCTCTCAAGAAATAATGGTTCATGCCAACAAACCTAATTTTGTAAATCAGGCGATTCCCTGGGATCTCTTGAAAAATAATTGTCCATGCCAACAAACCTAATTTTGTAAATTAGGCGATTCTCTGGGATTTCTCAAGAAATAATGATCCATGCCAACAAACCTAATTTTGTAAATTAGGCGATTCCCTGGGATCTCTCAAGAAATAATGGTCCATGCCAACAAACCTCATTTTGTAAATTAGGCGATTCCCTGGGATCTCTCAAGAAATAATGGTCCATGCCAACAAACCTCATTTTGTAAATCAGGCGATTCCCTGGGATCTCTCAAGAAATAATGGTCCATGCCAACAAACCTCATTTTGTAAATTAGGCGATTCCCTGGGATCTCTCAAGAAATAATGGTCCATGCCAACAAACCTAATTTTGTAAATTAGGCGATTCCCTGGGATCTCTCAAGAAATAATGGTCCATGCCAACAAACCTCATTTTGTAAATCTGGCGATTCCCTGGGATCTCTCAAGAAATAACGGTCCATGCCAACAAACCTCATTTTGTAAATTAGGCGATTCCCTGGGATCTCTCAAGAAATAATGGTCCATGCCAACAAACCTAATTTTGTAAATTAGACGATTCCCTGGAATCTCTCAAGAAATAATGGTCCATGCCAACAAACCTAATTTTGTAAATCTGGCGATTCCCTGGGATCTCTCAAGAAATAATGGTCCATGCCAACAAACCTCATTTTCTAAATTAGGCGATTCCGTGGGATCTCTAGAGAAATACTGGTCCATGCCAACAAACCTCATTTTGTAAATTAGGCGCTTCCCTGGGATCTCTCAAGAAATAATGGTCCATGCCAAGAAACCTCATTTTCTAAATTCGGCGATTCCCTGGGATCTCTAGAGAAATAATGGTCCATGCCAACAAACCTCATTTTCTAAATTAGGCGATTCCCTGGGATCTCTAGAGAAATACTGGTCCATGCCACCAAACCTAATTTTGTATAATTAGGCGATTCCCTGGGATCTCTCGAGAAATAATGGTCCATGCCACCAAACCTAATTTTCTAAATTAGGCGTTTCCCTGGAATCTCTCAAGAAATAATGGTGGTGTGATTCTTGCTTGGGCTCCGCAGATAGAAGCCAGGGTAAAGTAAGTATACTAACTTATTTCCACATAGGATTTATTTTTTATTTTACTATAGCAATTTGTGTTGGAGGAAGGGAGTGGGCATGAAACAAAAAAGGTCGACTTTAGAAACATTCTAATAATTGCAAGCAAAATCAAGAGCAGTGCGTGCAAATATTAGGCATGCTCTAACCATCTATAGACAGACATACAGGACTGCGATTCCACTTTTGCTAGTAAATAATTGTTCAGCAGAATAGATTTTGGTCGTTCAGAGCCTTTGGCTCCTAGTCATGGACTGACCACCTACATTCAAAGCTAACCATAACAAACACAAAAAAGATTCTTTTTCTTTTTGTTTGCTCTCCTCGTTATCGTTGGTCGCCGTACCCTTTGTGTTACCATCGTTAATGGACTTTGGCAAGGAACCAGGGGGCAGCCTGTTAAAAATGAATTCATTGTCAGTCCAAGCGCCCCCTCCCCTGTTCCTCTACAGTTCACGTCCTGAATGCCATCAACTTCATTTACATGCAAATCATTTCCATGAAAGATCGTTATGGACAATGATTTGCCAACAGTGAAGTCTATCCTCAGGACACTTGTACAGTTAGAGGACGCTTACGCACATACAAGACCATTTTATATTTAATGTCTAACTAAAGTTCTTTATAAAATTGTGAGCAGGCAGATTATTGTAGAAGAAACACTGGGGTCGACTTACTATAGGCAAATAGGCTGTGCACTTTGCAAGTGCAGTTGCTCCAGAGCTTAGTAAATAAGCAGAAGCTCTGCTGACTTCTATCATCCAATCATGCGCAAGCAAAAATGCTGTTTTTTTTTATTTTCCTTGCACGTGATTGGGTATTCTTTGTACAGTGAAGCTTTACCTCATTTACCAAGCACCATAAGTCTTGCCACATGACTGGTTCTCTCCAATCACAGAGCTCTGTTTGCTGCATTGGGAAGGCAACTCAGGTTACACATTACAGCCTGCATTTTATGAATGAGCTGTCAAATGCCGGGAGCAGTGTGCCTCGCCTAGCAGAATATAACAAAATCCTGCTCTCCGTTATACTTCAACACATTATCCTTTAGGGCGCATTCACACTTTACCCACTTGCCCTCCAGAGGATTTACCCTCCTTCCTGACCAGGACATTTTTTGCGATACGGCGCTGCGTTACTTTAACTGACAATTGCGCAGTCATGCAACGCTGCACTCAAATTAAATTTACATCCTTATTTTCCCCCATGAATAGAGCTTTCTTTCGGTGGTATTTGATCGCCTCTGTGCTTTTTATTTTTTGTGCTATAAACAGACTGACAATTTTGAAAAAAAAACAAAACATATTTTTGACTTTTTGCTATGAACCACTTCCCGTCCAGCCGTTGTATATAAACGGCCGGACGGTGGCAGTGCAGGGTTGGGTGGCCATTTATAAATAGCCTCCCCACCCCCTGCTTGTGTGCGCTCCCTGGGAGCGTGCAGCACCGTGATCCGGTGCCCGCTGTGTCCTCTGGGCACAGTGGAACACCAATCGCTGTACGGGACCTCTGTGCGAGGTCCAGATCATGTGATCACTGATTGGCCAATCAGTGATCACATGAAGAGTAGTAATCCAGATGTCACTTCTGACATCATTGCTTACTACGTGTGAAATCTGTGAATGATCACAACAGCCTTGTACCATGTGACAAGCTGTGACCAATCACAGCTCACACAGTATTTCTCAATGGCTGCAAGAATGCAGCTAGAGAGGAGAAATGATTGATTTTACAGCCTTTATGGGTGTAAAAGCAATCAGTGTAAAAAAAAAAAAAAAAAAAGCTTCATAACCCCCCACAAGTAGTACAGTGTCACCATGGTGACAAGATTATATATTTGCAAAATTTTATAAGAAAAACACTTTTTTTCAAAATTTTTGGACTTTTTCATTTATATAGCAAAAAAAAATAAAAATCCCAATGGTGAATAAATACCACCAAAATAAAGCTGCATCTGTCTCAAAAAATGCTAAAAAATTCATAAGGGTACAGTGTTGCATGACTGCGCAATTGTCATTCAAAGTGTGATAGCGCTGAAAGCTGAAAATTGGCCTGGACAGGAAGGGGGTAAAAGTGTCCAGTGAAAAAATTTCAATAATCAAATTTCGTCATCAATTTAGGCCAAAATGTATTCTGCTCCATGTTTTTTCTAAAAAAAATCCCAATACGTGTAACCTAATTGGTTCACATGAAAGTTCTAGCGTCTACAAATGGCGGTATAGATACTGTTTTTTTTTATACTAGTAATGGCGGTGATCAGTGACTTATAGCGGGACTGCGGTGGGCATTCTGACACTGGGGGGGGGGGGGCTGACTAACTGCCACTGACATCCCCAGTGACACTAATACAGTGATCAGTGCTAATTAAAAGCCCTGACACTGTACTAATGGCACTGGGCAGGAAGGGGTTAACATCTGGGGCAATCAAAGGGTTAACTGTGTGCTGTGTGTGTTTTACTTGGGAAACATGCTGCTGTGTATTTGTCTGCTGTACTTTATCCAGAGCACCGCTTCTTAGTGACAATGAGCTGGATTTGGCCAAACCCAGAAGTTAACTGTCATTTCTTGGCCAATGAGCTATGGCAGGGCATTCTCTGACTTGTAATTGCATGTAAAGAAAGGGGCAGGGATACGTGTGACATCATTAATACTAATATGGCGTCACATGAGCATGAAATCGCACCGGTGTGACAGCTGACTAACCCCCCATTCACATTAAGCCCGACTTTGAAATCTTGCGACTTACAGTAAAGTCGCACGATTTCAAACTCGGGTGACCTGCCGATTTAATTGCAATTTGCAAGACATCAGATGTCTATGCAAATCGCAACAAAAGTAGTGCATGTGCTACTTTTGAAATCGGTGCAGCTCCAACCAAGTCAGAACCGCACCGATATGACCGCTCCAATTGCGGACAATAGGGTGCGACTTGGCATTAGATTTTCAAGTCTCGGGGCATGCAAATCGCTTGCCAAGTCGCACTAATCTGAATGGGATGTTAGTCACCGGTCACACTGCTGCGATTTAAAATTGCGCAATTTGTGCGCAACTTCAGTGTGATTTCAGGTCCAATTTCTGAAGACTTTATTGCTACTTGTGAAGATTTTCAACGATTTCTTGCAATTTGCAGTGCGATCTCCATTCTATTCTATGTATGTGAAATTGCAACAAAACTGCAGAAAAAGTAGTGCAGGACCTACTTTAGAAATTGCGCTGCAGCAAACCGCACATGTTAATGCACTGACATTCAAATTTATTAGATGCGATTTCAGATGCGAGTTAAATTCGCAAATCGCACCGGTGTGACCGATAACTAACCCTCCGTTCACATCAAGCCCAACTTTGAAATCATGCGACTTACAGTGAAGTCGCACGATTTCAAAATCGAGTGACCTGCCAATTTCATTGCGATTTGCAGGACATCTGACACAGATATCTATGCAAATTGCAATAAAAGTAGTGCATGTACTGCTTTTGAAATCGGTGCCAAGTCGGAACCGCAATGATATGACCGGACAATAGGGAGCGACTTGGCATGTGATTCGCAAGTCGCAGGCACCTGAAATCGCACTGGTATGACAGGGCACATTTTCTGCAGTTTTGTTGCGATTTCACATACATAGAATAGAATGGAAATCGCACTGCAAATTGCAAGAGATCATTGAAAAAGTAGCAATAAAGTCTTCAGAAATTGCACCTGGAATCATGCTGAAATTACACACAGATTGCAGGAATTTAAATCGCAGCAATGTGACCGGCGACTTGGGGATCATGAGTCTTACCAACCGCGGAACAAACTGAATGAACCCAGGCTAGATCTCGGGATGGTTCCCTCATTTTCAGAGCTGAGCTCCTCAGTCTATCGCTGGCGGCTTTTGGCTGAGATAGAAGAAACAATGGCTGGTTTTTGGTCCCTGTGGTGGTTCTCCTGATACTGCTCATCCTCAACTCCTAGGTGACAACTCTCTGCACCTGAAATGAACTTTCCATACAAACTCCCAGGAGCCTTTTTCACTATTAACCACTCGCCCTCCAGAGGATTTACCCCCCTTCCTGACCAGGCCATTTTTTGCGATACGGCGCTGCATTACTCTAACTGACAATTGCGCGGTCATGCAATGCTGCACCCAAATGAAGTTTACGTCCTTTTTTTCCCATACAAATAGAGATTTCTTTCCGTGGTATTTGATCACCTCTGTGGTTTTTAATTTGTTTACGCTATAAACAAACACCGACAATTTTGAAAAAAAACCCAATATTTTTGACTTTCCTATTAACATGTCCAGTAAAAAAATGTAAAAAAATCAAATTTCGTAACAAATTTAGGCCAAAATGTATTCTTCAAAATGTCTTTGCTAAAAAAACAAAAAACCAATACGTGTAAATGAATTAGTTTATGTGAAAGTTATAGTGTTTACAAATTGCGGTATAGAAATTGGGATTTTTTTTTTTAATACTATTAATGGCGGCAGTCTGCGAATTATAGCGGGACTGTAGCGTGCAAACTTTCACTTGGGGGGGGGGGGGACTGACTAACTACCACTGACATCCATTTAACTCCTTCCTCCCCAGTGTCAGTACAGTGTCAGTGCTTTTTATTAGCACTGATCACTGTATTAGTGCAGCATCATCAGTGTCCATCAGTGCAGTCTTATCAGTGCCTATCAGTGCAGCCTCATCAGTGCCCATTGGTGCAGCCTATCAGTGCCCATCAGTGCAGCCTCATCAGTGCCCATCAGTGCAGCCTCATCAGTGCCCATTGGTGCAGCCAGGGGCAGACTGACCATTTGGAAACTTGGGCACTGCCCGAGGGCCCGGGGTCAGTATGGGGCCCCATGAGATGCCCCTGGTTCCTTGTTCATAGGCTTTTTTGAGTTTGGGCAAGGACACAGGGGCCCCATGATTCCCTATTGCCCGGGGGTCCCATGAGTTGTCAGTCTGCCCCTGGGTGCAGCCTATCAGTGCCCATCAGTGCAGCCTCATCAGTGCCCATCAGTGCAGCCTCATCAGTGCCTATCAGTGCAGCCTCATCAGTGCCCATCAGCGCAGCCTCATCAGTGCCCATTGGTGCAGCCTATCAGTGCCGATCAGTGCAGCCTCATCAGTGTCTATCAGTGCAGCCTATCAGTGCCCATCAGTGAAGCCTCATCAGTGCCCATCGGTGCAACCTATTAGTGCCCATCGGTGCAGCCTATCAGTGCCCATCAGTGCAGCCTCATCAGTGCCTATCAGTGCAGCCTATCGGTGTCCATCAGTGCAGCCTCATCAGTGCCCATCAGTGCAGCCTATCAGTGCCCATCAGTGAAGCCTCATCAGTGCAGCCTATCAGTGCCCATTGGTGCAGCCTATCAGTACCCATCAGTGCAGCCTCATCAGTGCCCATCAGTGCAGCCTCATCAGTGCCTATCAGTGCAGCCTATCGGTGTCTATCAGTGCAGCCTCATCAGTGCCTATCAGTGCAGCCTATCAGTGCCCATCAGTGAAGCCTCATCAGTGCAGCCTATCAGTGCCCATCGGTGCAGCCTATCAGTGCCCACCGGTGCAGCCTATCAGTGCCCACTGGAGCAACCTCATCAGTGTCTATCAGTGCAGCCTATCAATGCCCATCGGTGCAGCCTATCAGTGTCCACCGGTGCAGCCTCATCAGTGTCTATCAGTGCAGCCTATCAGTGCCCATCGGTGCAGCCTATCAGTGCCCACCGGTGCAGCCTCATCAGTGTCTATCAGTGCAGCCTATCAGTGCCCATCGGTGCAGCCTATCAGTGCCCACCGGTGCAGCCTCATCAGTGTCTATCAGTGCAGCCTATCAGTGCCCACCAGTGCAGCCTCATCAGTGTCTATCAGTGCAGCCTCATCAGTGTCTATCAGTGCAGCCTATCAGTGCCCATTGGTGCAGCCTCATCAGTGTCTATCAGTGCAGCCTATCAGTGCCCATCGGTGCAGCCTCATCAGCGCACATCAGTGAAGAAGAAAAATTATTTATTTGCTAAATATTATAACAGAAATGAGGAAAAGGGGGTGAAGGTGTCCGGCATTGAAGTGGTTAAGTACCTGCAGTAACACCTCCAGAGACCTGTTGATCTCACCAGAAACACTGAGTCCTATCACTGCTGTGTGCTGAACTAAAAGCACAAACAATCTTATCTTGCTTTTGTAAACTACTAATCTCCCCACCCCCCATGTCAGGGAGATGAACAAAGGCAGTCCCAATGAAAGAAATAGCCAGCACTCCTAATACAATATAGGGTGCATAAAAAAAAATCACATTGCTCTGTTTTTAATACATAGGTGTGCATTTGTAAACAGATTACATAGCTGTCCATCCATAGAAACTGGATGTAAATTTGTTCTGTATGAATGAGGTAAAACGGAATGCTCTTGGGCTATATTCCTTGCAGATTGATTGTGTGAATGCAGAAAATACTGCATTATGGCCAGTAGAGGGTGCTAACAATCAGTGGAAATAAGTATGCTCCTCAGCTACATCTAGTGGCCGTAATGCTGAATTTTCAACATTCACACATTCGAACTGAAAAGAATATAGCCTGGGAACATTCGATTTTGCCCATTCTCACAGAACAAATTTCTATGCAGTTTTGAGGAATGAGCAGCAAGGCCTCTGTGTTGGATTGCTCCCTACTCCGATCCAACAAAGACTCCTTCCTGGGACATAAATAGCATTACATAGATTTAGGGCCAGTTCACACTACAAAAATGCACTCCGGATACGTTTTTGCTTACAGTTCACACCACACGCCGTTCCAGTGCAGTTTCGATGAAGTTTGCCATGTTTCAGTATGGTTCTGTGCAGAAAAAATGCAGCAGGTTCTGCTTTTTTTTCTGCACCGGAAACTGACTGGAACTGACTGCACTGGTGTGAACTAGGGCCATTGGAATACATGGAAAACACTGTGCATGCATTTTTGAGGCAGAAAAAAACGCACTGGACTGCATCTAATGTGAACTATCCCTAAAGGTAAGTACGCCTGGAGGTAACTAATTTCCCTTGGAGTCCTGCTTCACACATGTGCGTTATGGGATGCGTTTTGAACTTGCGAATTTGCATGACAATTAGACATGTGTAGAACAAAAAAAAATAGCTTCATTATGCTTTGATTCGTTATTTAAATAATTTTGTTTAGTTAAATTTGTTCATTTATTTTAATTCATTTTCAGAATATGTTTAGTTTCATTTACTCGTTTTCAAATTCGGTCGAATTTGATTCAATTCGACTGAATCAAAAGTTTTGAATCAGCATTCAAAATCAAATTTATTCTATCCAAAATTTAATTTTCAAAGGTGGTTATATTCTTCCTATTTTATTCAATTCTATTCTAGTCTCACATTTTTTTCTATTCTATTCTGTTCTTTTATTTTCTATTCTATTATTTTCTGTGCTAATCTATTGTGTTCTTTTCTATTCTATTCCCTTATTTCTATTCTATTTTATTCTATTTTTTGTATTTTCTATTCTGTTTTGTTTTACTCTATTCCTTTCTATTCTTTTATATTCTATTCCTTTATTTTCTATTGTATTCAATTCTTTTATTTTCTTTTGTTTTATTTTCTATTCCTTTCTATTCGATTCTTTTATATTCTAGACCTTTATTTTCTATTTTATTTTATGCTATTCTTTTATTCTCTATTCTATTATTTCCTCTTTGTTAATCGTACATGTGCCAGTTAGCACAGCTATGACTTGTGTGAGACATCTGGTTCTTGATGTGGTGAATTTTATGTTATTTATGTACACTTTACTGTTTATTTTTTTCCACCAGCAACTTCCTTTGCAGCTGTGTGCATTGACTTTCCTCTGCTAAGCAGTGAAGGAAATAAGTATTTGATCCCCTGCTGATTTTGAATGATTTCCCACTCACAAAGAAATGATCAGTCTAAAAATTGAATGTTCGGTGTATTGTAACACAGAGAGACAGAAAAACAACAAAAAATTCAGCAGAAATGCATGTCTAACAAATGATGCACTGATTTGCATGTTCATGGGTGAAATAAGTATTTGATCCCCTATCATTCAGCAGGATTTCTGGCTACCAGGTGTCTTTCATACAGGTAACAAGCTGAGATTAGAAGCAGTCTCTTAAAGGGAGTGCAGCTAATCTCATTTTGTTACCTGTATAAAAGACACCTGTCCACAGGAGCAATCAAACAATCAGATTCCAAACTCTCCACCATGGCAAAGACCAAAGCGCTGTCCAAGTATGTCAGGGACAAGATTGTAGACCTACACAAGGCTGGACTGGGCTACCAAACTATCACCCAGCAGTTTAGTGAGAAGGTGACAACAGTCAAACATGGTGGTGGAAACATTCTGCTTTGGGGGTGTTTTTCTGCTAAGGGGACATGACAACTGCACCGCATCAAAGGGACAATGGATGGAGAAATGTACCATCAAATCTTGGGTGAGAACCTTCTTCCCTCAGCCAGGGAAATGGGTCGTGGATGGGTGTTCCAGCATGACAATGACCCAAAACACAAGGCCAAGGCAACAAAGGAGTGGCTCAAGAAGAAGCACATTAATGTCCTGGAGTGGCCTAGCCAGTCTCCAGACCTTAATCCGATAGAAAAACTGTGGAGGGAACTCAAAGTTCAAACATCAGCCACCAAACCTTAATGACTTGGAGAGGATCTGCCAAGAGGAGTGGGCCAAAATCCCTCCTGAGATGTGTGCAAACCTGGTGGCCAACTACAGGAAACGTCTGACCTCTGTAATTGCCAACCAGGGATTTGCCACCAAGTACTAAGTCATGTTTTGTGAAGAGGATCAAATACTTATTTCCCTCATGAACATGCAAATCAGAGCATCATTTATTAGACATGCATTTCTGCTGAATGTTTTGTTGCTATTCTGTCTCTCAGTGTTACAATATACCTACCATTCGATTTTTAGACTGATCATTTCATTGTGAGTGGGCAAACATTCAAAATCAGCAGGGGATCAAATACTTATTTCCTTCACTGTAGGTGTGAACAGGAAGCAGGTAGCTATTTAAAGTGATAATAAACCTAAGCCCCAAAATGTCATATACTGGATGTGGTGGCTGCATTAGTTTTCTTTTTTGTAGTCTATTTCAGCCTAGTGCTTGGCTGGACAGTGATAGAAGTCACAAGACAGCTATATACTGCTGATGAGAAAAGGTATTTATCAGTTTATATTTACTAAAATATGTTCACTTCCATGTTCTGTATACCAATGATGGGGCACTATTCCTCCCACTGACACCAATGATGGGGCACTATTCCTCTCACTGACACCAATGATGGGGCACTATTCCTCCTACTGATACCAATTATGGGGCACTATTCCTCTCACCGATACCAATGATGGGGCACTATTCCTCCCACTGACACCAATGATGGGGCACTATTCCTCCTACTGATACCAATTATGGGGCACTATTCCTCTCACCGATACCAATGATGGGGCACTATTCCTCCCACTGACACCAATGATGGGGCACTATTCCTCCCACTGACACCAATGATAGGGCACTATTCCTCCCACTGATACCAATTATGGGGCACTATTCCTCTCACCAATACCAATGATGGGGCACTATTCCTCTCACTGATACTAATGATGGGGAACTATTCCGCCCACTGACACCAATGATGGGGCACTATTCCTCTCACTGATACCAATGATGGGGCACCATTCCTCCCACTGATACCAATGATGGGGCACTATACCTCTCACTGATACCAATGATGGGGCACTATTCCTCCCACTGACACCAATGATGGGGCACTATTCCTCTCACTGATACCAATGATGGGGCACTATTCCTCCCACCGATACCAATGATGGAACACTATTCCTCCCACTAACACCAATGATGGGGCAGTATTCCTCCCACTAATTCCAATGATGGGGCACTATTCCTCCCACTAATACCAATGATGGGGCAGTATTCCTCCCACTGATACCAATGATGGGGCACTATTCCGCCCAATAATTCCAATGATGGGGCACTATTCCTCCTACTGACGCCAATGATGGGGCACTATTACTTCCACTAATACCAATGATGGGGCACTATTCCTCCTACTGACACCAATGATGGGGCACTATTCCTCCCACTAATACCAATGATGTGGCACCATTTTGCCCACTAATACCAATGATGGGGCACTATTCCATCCACTAATACCAATGATGGGGCACTATTCCGCCCACTAATACCAATGATGGGGCACTATTCGTCCTACTGACACCAATGATGGGGCACTATTCCTCCTACTGACATCAATGATGGGACACTATTCCTCCCACTAATACCAATGATGGGACACTATTCCTCCCACTAATACCAATGATGGGACACTCTTCCTCCTACTGACACCAATGATGATGCACTATTCCTCCTACTGACACCAATGATGGGACACTATTCCGCCCACTAATACCAATGATGGGGCACTAATCTGCCCACTAATACCAATCATGGGGCACTATTCCTCCCACTGATACCAATGATGGGGCACTATACCTCTCACTGATACCAATGATGGGGCACTATTCCTCCCACTGACACCAATGATGGGGCACTATTCCTCTCACTGATACCAATGATGGGGCACTATTCCTCCCACCGATACCAATGATGGAACACTATTCCTCCCACTAACACCAATGATGGGGCAGTATTCCTCCCACTAATTCCAATGATGGGGCACTATTCCTCCCACTAATACCAATGATGGGGCAGTATTCCTCCCACTGATACCAATGATGGGGCACTATTCCGCCCAATAATTCCAATGATGGGGCACTATTCCTCCCACTGACACCAATGATGGGGCACTATTCCTCCCACTGACACCAATGATAGGGCACTATTCCTCCCACTGATACCAATTATGGGGCACTATTCCTCTCACCAATACCAATGATGGGGCACTATTCCTCTCACTGATACTAATGATGGGGAACTATTCCGCCCACTGACACCAATGATGGGGCACTATTCCTCTCACTGATACCAATGATGGGGCACCATTCCTCCCACTGATACCAATGATGGGGCACTATACCTCTCACTGATACCAATGATGGGGCACTATTCCTCCCACTGACACCAATGATGGGGCACTATTCCTCTCACTGATACCAATGATGGGGCACTATTCCTCCCACCGATACCAATGATGGAACACTATTCCTCCCACTAACACCAATGATGGGGCAGTATTCCTCCCACTAATTCCAATGATGGGGCACTATTCCTCCCACTAATACCAATGATGGGGCAGTATTCCTCCCACTGATACCAATGATGGGGCACTATTCCGCCCAATAATTCCAATGATGGGGCACTATTCCTCCTACTGACGCCAATGATGGGGCACTATTACTTCCACTAATACCAATGATGGGGCACTATTCCTCCTACTGACACCAATGATGGGGCACTATTCCTCCCACTAATACCAATGATGTGGCACCATTTTGCCCACTAATACCAATGATGGGGCACTATTCCATCCACTAATACCAATGATGGGGCACTATTCCGCCCACTAATACCAATGATGGGGCACTATTCGTCCTACTGACACCAATGATGGGGCACTATTCCTCCTACTGACATCAATGATGGGACACTATTCCTCCCACTAATACCAATGATGGGACACTATTCCTCCCACTAATACCAATGATGGGACACTCTTCCTCCTACTGACACCAATGATGATGCACTATTCCTCCTACTGACACCAATGATGGGACACTATTCCGCCCACTAATACCAATGATGGGGCACTAATCTGCCCACTAATACCAATCATGGGGCACTATTCCTCCCACTGATACCAATGATGGGGCACTATACCTCTCACTGATACCAATGATGGGGCACTATTCCTCCCACTGACACCAATGATGGGGCACTATTCCTCTCACTGATACCAATGATGGGGCACTATTCCTCCCACCGATACCAATGATGGAACACTATTCCTCCCACTAACACCAATGATGGGGCAGTATTCCTCCCACTAATTCCAATGATGGGGCACTATTCCTCCCACTAATACCAATGATGGGGCAGTATTCCTCCCACTGATACCAATGATGGGGCACTATTCCGCCCAATAATTCCAATGATGGGGCACTATTCCTCCTACTGACGCCAATGATGGGGCACTATTACTTCCACTAATACCAATGATGGGGCACTATTCCTCCTACTGACACCAATGATGGGGCACTATTCCTCCCACTAATACCAATGATGTGGCACCATTTTGCCCACTAATACCAATGATGGGGCACTATTCCATCCACTAATACCAATGATGGGGCACTATTCCGCCCACTAATACCAATGATGGGGCACTATTCGTCCTACTGACACCAATGATGGGGCACTATTCCTCCTACTGACATCAATGATGGGACACTATTCCTCCCACTAATACCAATGATGGGACACTATTCCTCCCACTAATACCAATGATGGGACACTCTTCCTCCTACTGACACCAATGATGATGCACTATTCCTCCTACTGACACCAATGATGGGACACTATTCCGCCCACTAATACCAATGATGGGGCACTAATCTGCCCACTAATACCAATCATGGGGCACTATTTCACCAACTAATACCAATGATGGGGCACTATTCATCATACTGACGACAATGATGGGGCACTATTACTCCTACTGACACCAATGATGGGGCACTATTCCGCCCACTACTATCAATGATGGGGCACTATTCCATCCACTAATACCAATGATGGGGCACTATTCCGCCCACTAATACCAATGATGGGGCACTATTCGTCTTACTGACACCAATGATGGGGCACTATTCCTCCTACTGACATCAATGATGGGACACTATTCCTCCCACTAATACCAATGATGGGACACTATTCCTCCCACTAATACCAATGATGGGGCACTATTCCGCCCACTAATACCAATGATGGGGCACTATTCGTCCTACTGACACCAATGATGGGGCACTATTCCTCCTACTGACATCAATGATGGGACACTATTCCTCCCACTAATACCAATGATGGGACACTATTCCTCCTACTGACACCAATGATGGTGCACTATTTCTCCCACTGATACCAATGATGGGGCACTATTCCTCCCACTGACACCAATAATGGGACACTATTCCGCCCACTAATACCAATGATGGGGCACTAATCTGCCCACTAATACCAATGATGGGGCACTATTCGTCCTACTGACACCAATGATGGGGAACTATTCCTCCTACTGACATCAATGATGGGACACTATTCCTCCCACTAATACCAATGATGGGACACTATTCCTCCTACTGACACCAATGATGGTGCACTATTCCTCCCACTGACACCAATAATGGGACACTATTCCGCCCACTAATACCAATGATGGGGCACTAATCTGCCCACTAATACCAATGTCTTTTTAATAAAGATTTTTCATCTACCACTGCAGCCATTTTAGCTTCCTGAAGAACACCAGTGAAGGTCTCCTCCATTTTCCCTTAGATACACATATGCCTGTAAGTTCATTCATTGTGTTTATAAAGTCACATACAGTCATGGCCAAGAACTTTGGCATCCCTGCATTTCTGATAAATAATGCACCACTTCGCCCAGAAATTGTTCCAATTACAAATGTTTAAGCATTCTCATGTTTATTTCTTTTGTTTGTATTGGTAGGACAGAAAAAAGTGGGGAAACAAAATTCCAAATCTGACACATTCCACACAAAACTCCAAAAATGGACTGGACAAAATTATTGGCACCTTCTCAAAATTGTAAGAAATAATTGCATTCCAAGTTTTCATGCGCCTGTAATTTGCAATTAAACTCACCTGTATCAATTAACAGGTGCTGCCAATATAGTAATCACATCGGCAACCAGTTGAAATGGTGAAAAATTTACTCATCCTTTCTGTTGTGTGTCTCTGTGTGCCACATAGAGCGTGGGGAAGAGAAAGAGAAGCAAAGAATTGTCTGAGGATTTGCGAACAAAAATTGTGGAAAAGCACGGACAACCTCAAGGTTACAAGTCCATTTCCAGAGATCTTAATGTTCCTGTGTCCACTGTGCGCAACATTGTCAAGATGTTTACAGCCCATGGCACTGTAGCTAATCTCCCTGGATGTGGATGAAAGAGAAAAATTGATCAAAGATTGCAAGGACTGTTCAAATGGTGGATTAAGAACCTCGATCAACTTCCAGACAAATTCAAGCTGACCTTCAGCACAGGGTACATCTGTGTCAGCTCACACTATACATTGCCATCTGAATGAAAAAGGACGTTATGGTAGGAGACCCAGGAGGACCCCACTGCTGACACAGAAACATAAAAAAGCCAGATTGTAGTTTGCCAAAACTTACCAGAGGAAGCCTAAATCCTTTTGGGAGAAAGTGCTGTGGACAGACGAAACTAAATGACAGCTTTTTGGTAAAGCCCATCATTCTATTGTTTTCAGAAAAAGCAATGAGGCCTTTAAAAAAAGGAATATAGTCCCTACAGTCAAACATTGTGGAGAGTCACTGATGTTTTGGGTTGCTTTGCTGTTTCAAGCACTGGATGTCTTGACCGTGTGCATGGCATTAGGAAATCTGAAGACTACCAAATAATTCTGGGGTGCAATGTAGGACCCAGTGTCAGAAACTTGGGTATCCATCAGGGGTCATGGGTCTTACAGCAGGACAATGACCCAAAGTATAAAAGCACCCAGAAATGGTTTCAGCACTGGAGAGGACTGAACTGGTTAGCAATGAGTCCAGATCTCAATCCCATGGAGCACCTGTGGAGAGACCTCAAAACAGCAGTTGGGAAAAAGAACCCTTCCGATCTGAGAGACCTAGAGCAGTTGGCGAAAGAAGAGCGATCCAAAATTCCAGTAGAGAGGTGGAAGAAACTCATTGATGGTTACAGAAAGTGATTTCAGTTTGATTTCAGTTATTTTTTTCAAGGGATGTGCTACCAAATATTAAATTAAGGGTGCCCATAATTTTGTCCAGTCCATTTTTGGGGTTTTGCATGGAATGTGTCAGATTTGGCTTTTTGTTTCTCCACTTTTTGTGTCATACTAATACAAACAAAAGAAATAAACATGAGAATGCCGAAACATTTGCAATTGAAACAATTTTCTAGGCACAGTGGTGCATTATCGGACAGAAGGGGTGCCAATATTTTTGGCCATGACTCTATATATATATATATATATATATATATATATATATATATATCGCACTTCAATACCTAATGTGATTTGTAGGTGTTCATTGCATGCATTTGTGATAGACATGTCCACAAGCATATTGTAACTTCAGTTTATGTGATTATATTGCAGCTTTACTGAACTATTCATAGAAGTAAATTCAGTTTTGGAATGATACACAACACTGTTTCCGTCAGTTCTGTTAGCTAGCTAGCTGTTGGCTAATCGTTAGTAGAACAGCACAACCACTTAAAGTCATTGCAAACGTGAACGCTTCCGTCCTTTTGAACATAGACTATTCAATGTTGGTATGTACAGACATATCAGATACAGACAAGGTGGGGAGGCAGTAAAGTTATATGAAAAGCTTCACAACACATGATTTTATGTAAAATGGCTTTTTCTGCCCATTTACAATTCACTATAAAAACATAGTGTGAAAAGATTTTTATGACTTTACAAATTTATTTGTGTGTGGCTTCTTAAAAAGTCATATTTAATTTTTTTGTTATTTAGTGCCAATAGTTACTCTGGTTGAAAAAAAATGCAAGTCCATCCAGTCCAAACAACAGAGAAAAAAAACACACACATACAAATAGAAAACCTCCCTATACACTATCCAATACCCACAGTTGTATCCAGAGGAAGGAAACCCCCCTCTCCAGCAAAGCATGATCCAATTTGCTCCAGCGGGGGAAACAAGTTCCTTCCTGATCCTCTGAGAGACAATCGGATATTCCCTGGATTACCTATAAATGTTAGTATCCAGTTATATTCTGTGTATCTAGGAAAGAATCCAGGACTTTTTTTAAAGCAATCCACTGAGCTAACCAACTCTTGAGAGAGTCTATTCCACATTTGCACAGCTTTTACAGTTATGAAGGCTTTCTGTATTAGGAGATTAATTCTCCTTTTCCTCCAGACATAAGGAGTGCCCCCTTGTCCTCTGTGATGACCTCAGGGTGAATAACTACACCGAGTTCACTATATGAAAAACTGATGTATTTATACATGGAGATCATATCCCCCCTTATGTATTATACATGGAGATCATATCCCTCCTTATGTATTATACATGGAGATCATATCCCCCCTTATGTATTATACATGGAGATCATATCCCCCCTTATGTATTATACATGGAGATCATATCCCCCCTTATGTATTATACATGGAGATCATATCCCCCCCTTATGTATTATACATGGAGATCATATCCCCCTTATGTATTATACATGGAGATCATATCCCCCCCTTATGTATTATACATGGAGATCATATCCCCCCTTATGTATTATACATGGAGATCATATCCCCCTTATGTATTATACATGGAGATCATATCCCCCCTTATGTATTATACATGGAGATCATATCCCCCATTATGTATTATACATGGAGATCATATCCCCCCTTATGTATTAAACATGGAGATCATATCCCCCCTTATGTATTATACATGGTGATCATACCCCCCCCTTATGTATTATACATGGAGATCACATCCCCCCTTATGTATTATACATGGAGATCACATCCCCCCTTATGTATTATACATGGTGATCATATCACCCTTATGTATTATACATGGAGATCATATCCCCCCTTATGTATTATACATGGAGATCATATCCCCCCTTATGTATTATACATGGAGATCATATCCCCCTTATGTATTATACATGGAGATCATATCCCCCTTATGTATTATACATGGAGATCATATCCCCCTTATGTATTATACATGGAGATCATATCCCCCCTTATGTATTATACATGGAGATCATATCCCCCCTTATGTATTATACATGGAGATCATATCCCCCCTTATGTATTATACATGGAGATCATATCCCCCTTATGTATTATACATGGAGATCATATCCCCCCTTATGTATTATACATGGAGATCATATCCCCCCTTATGTATTATACATGGAGATCATATCCCCCCTTATGTATTATACATGTTGATCATATCCCCCCTTATGTATTATATATGGAGATCATATCCCCCCTTATGTATTATACATGGAGATCATATCCCCCCTTATGTATTATACATGGTGATCATATCCCCCTTATGTATTATACATGGTGGTCATATCCCCTCTTATGTATTATACATGGAGATCATATCCCCTCTTAATCTCCTCTTGTCAAGAGAGAATGAATTCAGTTCCTCTAATCTTTCCTCATAGCTGAGCTCCTCCATGCCTCTTATCATGTTTGGTTGCCCTTCTCTGTACTTTCTCCAGTTCCCCAATGTTCTTTTTGTGAATTGGTGCCCAAAACTGAACTGCATATTCCAGATGAGGTCTTACTAATGATTTGTACCGGGGAAATGATATCTCTCTCTCTGGAGTCTATACCTCTTTTAATACAAGAGAGGATTTTGCTCGCTTTAGAAACCGCAGCTTGGCATTGCATGTTATTATTAAGCTTGTGATCTACCAGAACCCCCAGATCCTTCTCCACCATTGATTCCCCCAGTTATACCCCCCCTAGTATGTATGATGCATGCATATTCTTAGCTCCCAAGTGCAGAACCTTACATTTATCAACATTAAACCTCATTTGCCACATAGTTGCCCAATTAAACAGAGCATTGAGGTCGGCTTGTAAATTGAAGACATCCTGTAAGGACGTTATTCCACTGCACAGCTTGGTGTCATCTGCAAAGACTGAAATGGCACTTATAATCCCAGTCCCAATATATCAATTATAAATATAATAAAAAAGGTCCCAACACTGAACCTTGGGGTACACCACTGACAACCCTAGACCATTCAAAATATGAATCATTAACCACTACTCTTTGAATACGATCTTTAATCCAGTTTTCTATCCATTTACATACAGATTTTTCCAAGCCTGTAGAGTTTACCTTACACATTAGCCGTGTCTGGGGAACTGTGTCAAAAGCTTTTGTAAAAGCCAAGTATACCACGTCCACAGCCACTCCTTTGTGTAAGGTTTTGCTCACCTCCTCATAAAAAGAAATCAGATTTGTTTGACAACTTCTGTCTTTCATGAATCCACGCTGTTTAAAATGTTTTTTTTTCTACCAAGAACTCATCTATGTGGTCTTTTATTAAACTCTCCAGTATCCTCCCAACTATTGAAGTTAGACTAACAGGTCTATAATTAATTGGTAAAGATTTTGATCCCTCTTTAAATATTGGTACCACATTGGCCTTGCGCCAATCCAGTGTCACTATGCCACTATGCTCCTTTTGTTTGTTTACCTTTTTATCAAAAGATATTTATTTCCGACTCTCTTCTGTCATTCGCCTAGGCCACAGATGTCAAACTGGTGGCCCGCCAGCTGTTGCCAACCTACAAGTCCCATGAGGCGTTGCAAGATTGACAGTTACAAGCATGACTCTCAAAGGAAAAGGCATGAGGGAACTTGTAGTTTAGCAACAGCTGGAGTTTGACACCCCTGGCCTAGGCGAATGAAGTCAGCGCCTCTCAGGATATCCATGTCACATATCACAAGAGGCATCCATTCACTAAAGCAGAAGAAGGTGGGCCTAGTGGCACATCATTGGGAGGTGTGCCTGTGCCTCCCAATGACATCCCAGAAGAGGATGGTGATGTGGGACCCGAGTGCTGGCTACAGAGAAGGGGATCTCAGCAGGACAACAATGGATCCACTGGGTAGGTGAGTATCCTTCCTGTGCAGAAAACTGCATCAGGTAGGCAGGGAAAACATTTTTTTTAGGTGGATAGGGTAAAGTTCCGCTTTCAGGTCCCATTACTCACTCTTAAAGAGCCTCCCCCTTTTGTCCTGGCGAATACAGTAGTTTTCTTATCTTCCTATAACTGCTGTTAAAATCAGTAGCGAATGTAAAATCAAACATCACATAATCAAAATTTTAGTCAGTTAGTGAACTCCTATCCAAACTGGCCACCTTGGCCCTCGCCAAGTCTAAACCGTTCCTATGATAACCTTTCTGTATAAATTGCTTTATAAGAACATCTGTCAGTCTAATCCTAGCCATCTGCCCCTTGGGAAAATCATTGATTGATTTTGGATGGTGACAACTGGAGACGGGTAAAAAAACTATTTCTATCTGTATTTTTAAAGTATGTCTTAGTACAATTTTTGCCCAAATCTTTATAAATCATTAAATCAAACAAATGTATAGACTTCTTATTCCATTCTCCAGAAAATCTATCATCCAAAAAAATGTTTATTGTTCTCGGTGGCCCCCTCCAAATAATGAAAATATCATCAAAGAAATGACAATCAAAAAACTAGATTTGGCCAAATTCCCAAACTAATGCACTTTTTCTCCCACTTGGCCATAAAACATTGGCCACCTTGAGAGCATACTTGGCATACTTAGCAAATTTTAGTCAGTTAGTGAACTCCTATCTAAACTGGCCACCTTGGCCCTCGCCAAGTCTAAACCGTTCCTATGATAACCTTTCTGTATAAATTGCTTTATAAGAACATCTGTCAGTCTAATCCTAGCCATCTGCCCCTTGGGAAAATTATCGATTGATTTTGGATGGTGACAACTTTAGTCTGTAAATACAATGTTTTACAGTACCAATTGTGCGGATAGCGTTCAAGTCAAAAACGGTACAAAGGAGTGGAAACTGCATTTATTTTTCAACATACTCACCTGCTACATTTATACACTTATACTAGCGTTTAACTAATGCCTGGAAAGCTTTGGCATAGAAAGATCTGAACCATCCTAAGACAGCCGGTTTCACTTCATCAACATTGTGTTCACCGTTCCCACAGAAAGAACTTGGCACTTGTATTAGAGGATTTATATGATCACTAGGAAGATTGTTGCAACAAAATAATGTTTTAACGCAAAATGCATTTTTTGTTGGTCAACTGAGTGTGCCATATCCACAGCAAGGTCTGTGTAGGATAGAATTATATTAGAAATGATGTAAAAATAGATTATCAGTGTAATTTAGAATTTGAGCACTAATGCACTGACCAGAATTTTATGTGACAGATGGACACCAGCAGATCATTCTAAGGACCCGTTACTGGGTAATCCTGCCATTTACAGCTGTGTTATTATAAACCTTTAACCCTTTCACTGCCAGACCTACAGTTTGCATTGTTTTGCACTTAAAATGCACATTTTAAGCCTGAAGATTATTTAACCCCCCCTCCCCCTTTCTCCCCGGTCATTATATATTTATTGAAAGCATAAAGAGAGGGAGTTGCTATGTTCTACAATATTAGCTCAATTGTTTCTCAAATGCAAATTTTTCTGTTACAAAAATTATACTATGAACGGTGCACAGGTTTAATTGTATAAGATATTGTAGAGAGGTTTTCTCTTCTCCTGGTGATGTATATTGTATGATACCTACTGTACTGACCACAGGTTTAGTTTCCTTTCTTATGTTAGTTCTATACAAGATTGCAGATTGCGTGTGTTCATGCAGTCGTAATTTTCTGTTCTGTTGTATATATATGAAAATGTACAATAAAAAGACATTTCCAAAATATATAAATAAATAAATTATATACACACACACACACACACATATATATATATATATATATATATATATATACACATAGTAAATTAAATTAAATTAAAACTTTGCGCCAAATAAATAACAATTCATCAAAATAAATGTTGCTGTTAAATAAATGGCTAAACATCAAACAAGACTCATAAAGTGACACGTCGCAAATAATAAAAAAAGTTTGAATTTATAATATATAAGTTTAAAAACAAAGTCCCAAATTAAAGTCCAGTCCCAAAAAATGTGACAAAATACAGTATTATACTTTTGGCATTTTCTTTTATATTTTATATCGCCCTATGTGCAATCGTTTTGGAAGGAGATTCAATAAGAAATCATTAAAGGGATAAAACATCTGGGAAAACTACACTCCACCTCTAAGCCTGTTTTTGACTCTCAAAGCCATATCAGCTTGAGAATCCACATTATCTGGTGAGTGTGGGGGAAATGATTTACCACTGATGATGTGAGCACGCTGGAAATTTTATGAAGCTGTTTTTTATTTCTATTTTGTCACATTTTTTGGGACACTGGACCTTAAATGGGGACTTTGTTTTTGGACATATATATATATATATATATATATATATATTAAAGGTACTTTTGCTACAAACATACATAATATATTACCCATTTTTTGTAACATATACAAAGATGAGGTTGCATCAAGTAAATAGATACCCAACATGTCAATCCTTAAAATAGAGGTAACCATGAATGATGGCTCTAGAATTTGTTTAGTTTCCTACTGCACATGCGCAAATTATGCTCCACTTTGTGAATGGGTCGAAGCCTTTTGGGACCTGTGAAATGTCCCAGAACGCTGCGGGGGGAAGGAGGGGGGGTGAACTTCTGGTTCAGTTTGCCTTGGCAGACCTACACTGGAGGTATGTGCATCCATGTAGGTAGGTATGTGCATCCATGTATATGGGATGCCTGTGTGCAGGTCCAAGGTGGATTCAGATGCAGGTATGTGCATCCATGTATTAGGGGTGCCTGTGTGCAGTTACAAGGTGGATTCAGATGCAAGTATGTGCATCCATGTATATGGGATGCCTGTGCGCAGCTCCAAGGTGGATTCAGATGCAGGTATGTGCATCCATGTATATAGGATGCCTGTGCGCAGCTCCAAGGTGGATTCAGATGCAGGTATGTGCATCCATGTATTTGGGGTGCCTGTGCGCAGTTACAAGGTGGATTCAGATGCAGGTATGTGCATCCATGTATTTGGGGTGCCTGTGCGCAGTTACAAGGTGGATTCAGATGCAGGTATGTGCATCCATGTATTTGGGGTGCCTGTGCGCAGTTACAAGGTGGATTCAGATGCAGGTATGTGCATCCATGTATTTGGGGTGCCTGTGTGCAGTTACAAGGTCGATTCAGATGCAGGTATGTGCATCCATGTACAGTATGTGGGATGCCTGTGTGCAGCTCTAAGGTGAATTCAGATGCAGCAGACAGCATCTGAGATCGGAGGTCGGGCCTGACCACCTGTCTAAATGAGCTCTTAAAGGCCAACCTGTATCAAAGTACAAGTCTGCCTTCTAGACTATTGAACCTCCTGAAGATGTCCAATCAGGACGAAACCGGTTGAGGTGTGGTCTACGAGCTGACATAATTTCTGGCAACGTCATGTCCTGCTGTTGAAGAACACAATGGTTCTCTACACATGCACAGCCACGGGCATCTTTTCCTCCCAATGCAAACCATACATACCCAGTGCTGGTGCTTATAAGCAACTTTTTTACAATACTTCTGTGTGTTTTAATAAAATCAAACTGGTTTATGCTATGAGATCCTCCCTGGTATTTTATTTTCATGCATGACGGCACACCATCTGAGAAGGACCTTTAGGAACAAGCCATTGGAGACTCAGGGGTATATTCCCAAACACAAGCGCTACCGACCTGACTAGCAATAGTAGGTCAACAATTGCGGTAAGATTCTGTCTGTATGGGAACACTGGAGGCATTGAGAACTGGAGAACCTGCTTTGTTTATGCCTACAGGAGCACTTTTTTATCTAGGACTTTTCACTTGGATTTATTCACTGTTTATATGATTACTTAGCTTTAGACTGGGTTCACACTGATGTGGTGTGGGCCACTGTATGTAATTTGCACAGGAATCGCACTGCATTCCTGTGTGAATTGCATGCAATGTCTGTGCGGTGTGATTTGAGCCATATATTTTGGCATTTTGTATACATTTTTGGCATTTTTGTATTTGTACAGAATTTCACATCTATTCTTTGTTCTAACTTGCTGTCTATGATGAAATAGCAGTGGTAACGCACGTGATCAAAATAGTACCAGTTGCACAGCTCTCGATGTACACAGGATGATGTCTTGTGCCACACTGACTTATGAAAGTCGGTGCTCTCTGTGACTGTGAATGCAGCCTTGTGCTGCCATCTGTTGGCATGTTACAAAACTAGTCTTGAAACGTTTTGATATACTACCTCGTATGTGTCAGGGGAGATCTCCCTTAGGCCAGCAAGCACAAAGAGTTGATGCTACTTTTTTCATTTGGATATTATACTCCATTTTTAGGGGTAAGAGAATGTTTTATAATGTATCCTGGATGTTATATCAGAAGTTCTGCTTACCACTATATTGATTATGACTGATCTTTCTAATATTACACAGACAAGGTACTATTTGATATATGTGTATTTTTGAATGTTAGATATTGTTTATGTTTCCCCTTTTCTATATATAGAGTACATTTTATATAACATACACAACTGTTCATCCTCCAAATTAACCATTTGAGCCCTGAAGAAGTGGGACCCGCAAAACGCGTAGACCTATCTTATAGGATACACAATGGATTCAGGAAAGATGATTTTGTATATACCAGTTTTTAATCTTTGTATGTGACCAATAACATAAATACTTTTGTGAGATATATATATATATATATATATATTCACTCTATATTGCCAAACGTATTAGGACGCCTGTCATTAAACGAACATGAGCTTTAATGGCATCCCAGTCTTAAGGTTCAATATTGAGTTGCCCATCCTTTGCAGCCGTAACAGCTTCAACTTTTTTTAAAAGTCTGTCCACAAGGTTTAGGAGTGTGTCTATGGGAAGGTTTGACCATTCTTCCAGAAGCACATTTGTGAGGTCAGGCACTGATGTCGGACGAGAAGGTCTGGCTCGCAGTCTCTTCTCTAATTCATCCCAAAGGTGTTCTATGGGGTTGAGGTCAGGACTCTGTGCAGGCCAGTCACGTTCCTCCACCCCAAACTGGCTCAGCCATGTCTTTATGGACCTTGCTTTGTGCACTGGTGTGCAGTCATGTTGGAACAGGAAGGGGCCATCCCCAAACTGTTCCCACAAAGTTGGGAGCATGAAATTGTCCAAAATGTCTTGGTATGCTGACAACCTAAAAGTTCCCTTCACTGGAACTAAGGGGCCAAGCCCAACCCCTGAAAACCAACCCCACACCATAATCCCCCCTCCACCAAATGTTACACTTGGCAAAATGCAGTCAGGCAAGTAACATTCTCCTGGCAACCGCCAAACCCAGGCACGTCCATTGGATTGCCAGACAGAGAAACGTGAGTAATCACTCCAGATAACATGTCTCCACTGCTCTAGAGTTCAGTGGCGGCGTTCTTTACACCACTGCATCTGACACTTTGCATTGCACTTGGTGATGTAAGGCTTGGATGCAGCTGCTCAGCCATGGAACCCATTCCATGAAGTTCTCTACACACTGTTGTTCTGCTAATCTGAAGGCCACACCAAGTTTGGAGGTCTTTAGCTATTGACTCTGCAGACAGTTGGTGACTTCTGCGCACTGTGTGCTTCAGCATGCATTGACCCCGAACTGTCATTTTACGTGGCCTACCATTTGGTGGCTGAGTTGCTGTTGTTCCCAATTGCTTCCACTTTATTATAATCCCACTAACAGTTGGCCCTGGAATATTTAGTAGCCAGGAAATGTCATGGATGGACTTATTGCACAGGTGGCAACCTATCACGAGACCACGCTTGGAGTCACTGAGCTCCTGAGAGTGACCCATTCTTTCACAAATATTTGTAGAAGCAGTCTGCATGCCTAGGTGCTTAATTTTATACACCTGTGGCCATGGAGGGGATTGGAACACCCAAATCCAATGATTTGAAGGGGTGTCCCAATACTATTGGCAATGTAGTGTGTGTATATATATATATATATATATATATATATATATATATATATATATATATACACACAGGGGCGGACTGACCATTTGGAAACTCGGGCACTGCCCGAGGGCCCAGGGTCAGTAGGGGGCCCCATGAGGTGCCCCTGGTACCTTTTTCATAGGCTTTTTTGAGTTTGGGCAAGGACACAGGGTCCCCATGATCCCCTATTGCCCGGGGGCCCCATGAGTTGTCAGTCCGCCCCTGTATATATATATATATATATACATATATATACATATTTCGTTTATGTTGATTTATTTGTGAACACCAGATGTATATCTAAATTTCCAATCAAAAGTTACACCAAAAATGAAAATAATCTTCAATGTTTTCGGATAAAACCTTTATAGTGTGGTATTCTGAGGGTATTGATCAAGTGTAGCAGCACTTTTTAATGTGTTCACACTAGCTGGGAAGTACTTTTTTAAGGCTTGTTGGTCCACTTTCATTTACAAAGAAAGAAAAAGGCCGACACAAACAATTTCCCTTGAATTTCAATTTCCCCCATAACATGGAAATAAATGATAAACAGCCTCCTGGCTCTCTCTTGCAGTACTACTGCTCATGCCTTCAAGCCTAGGCCTTTGGCCTGGTTCTAAAGACCAGCTCCCAATACCATTTTGTTCTTGTGCAACCTCTGCACCTTACTCTCTGCTCTCGCTGTACTCTCAGCTTCCTGCTGACCTGGCCCACTGCCTAGAACCTCTGCCTGTTCCCTCACAGACTATGCCTGGCCTGTGCCAACATGCACAGCACTGATTGCCCACTTGCAGCCTCACGGACTCCTGCGAGGAGAGGAGGCTTGAACCACTGACATGTCCTTGTCTATATCTGTTGTGCACACCGGCCTGCAGGTCTCCAGTAAGACCTGGATACACAATTAGAGGCCCAAAACTCTTCTGAGCCTCTAGACTCCAGACCCTGATCCAGGAATTACAAAACCCGGAGAAATAAGAAAAAAAAAACTTTTTCTGCTCAGAATCTACATTCTGGATCTCCTCTCTTTGCATAAATGTGTACTTTTTACCTATTTTTACAGCATGTCAGAGCTTAGTACTATCATGATATATATAGATCCATTCATGCTATATTTGCATACTCTATTTCACCTCTAGCAGCAGAACTTCTCACTTCCTTAAAGCAATTCTAAAGGTTAATTTTTTTTTGAGAAAATAACAAATATGTTTATACTTACCTGCTGTGTGTAGTGGTTTTGCACAGAGCAGCCTGGATCCTCCTCTTCTCGGGTCCCCCACAGGCTCTCCTGGCCTCTCCCTCCTGTCGAGTGCCTCCACAGCAAGCAGCTTGCTATGGGGGCTCCCGCTGCTTCCATTAACACACGGAGTCAGGCTTGGTCCCGCCCCCTCTCTCTCCTCATTGGCTGACTGGTTGTGATTGACAGCAGTGGGAGCCTATTGCTGTCTCAGCCAATGAGGAGGCAGAGACCTGGGAGAGCCGAGGCTGTCATGCACATTGCTGGATCTCAATGGGGCTCAGGTAAGTATTGAGGGGGCTGGGGAAGCTGCTGCTCATAGAAAGTTTTTTACCTGCATACATAGAATGCATGCAGGTAAAAAACCTTGAGCCTTTGCAACCTCTTCAAAATGGCTAGATGAACCTGATGACTCACATTTGATACATTCATTGTCGTCAACAAGGGACTAGACACACGCATGTGGGAAATTTTTATTTAGTTTTGACTCAGATGCATTCATTTATTGAAACTTTTTACTTAGTCATACTTGTTATGTTGAGCCACTTCATTTTCAGAATCTGTTTCAAATCTTCGGCATTCGTTTGGTTTGGGTGAGTTTGAAAAATTTTGCAGTTTTTCCAGAATATTGCTATATATTTGACAGACAGATTTGAAACTGAAGGATTCAGTATTTTTAGATGCTGGTCCAACCCACCAAGAGAACTGGCAGGAGCTGGTTGGACAATACCAACTGATATCACGTGCATTCAAATTAATGAATTAAGTGAAATTCGAGTCCATTTGTTATTCAAATCCGAATGATCAAACAAATTTAAAGGTTGAATTCATTTCCCCATAGACCTGAACTACTGTTGCATCATGTGATGTCATCTGAATGAAATGAATGCATTTGTTAACTTTATTATATCTTTTTTCCCCTGTTGGTTGACATTTGTTACAATATCCATTTGGAGATTAATATACAGCCCAATCTCCGAAAATGAAATTTTCGTTTGAAAAAACTAAATGCACATGTCAAGGGAAGTCATAGAAGAAGCATGTGAGTTATCCAGCAAAAACTGTGATCTAAGTTTTGAGTGGCTCGAGCATTTAGAGGAAACACGTATTTTCAGGAACTGAATAATTGGAGTTATTATTGCAGGAATAACTCCAGTAACCTGTTTCCCTTGAAATAGTCAGTACACATATAACTGAGGTTTTGGTGTTTGGCTGGATGTTGCAGTACTGGAACACTTACAGGCTTTTTACGTGGCATCTCTCAGGGATAGCAATGGCCATAATTGCCAGAGTTTATCACTTAAAAGAGCAGTGTGGGCAAATTGTTTTTGCCATACTTTTCTTGTGGGTCACAAGAGTGCACCTACTTTTTCTCTCATGTGACCTAAAATCAGCTGACAGTGAGCTAAAGCCCGCCGCCAGCTGACATCACAGAGTCGCTCCAGGCTCTGGAAGGATCCTGACCATATTGTCAGGATCCACCCAGCTGCCTGATTGACAGCTGCACCCCCTCCCCTTTCCAGCATGGCGCTCCTATAAGGAGTCACTGCTCTCTGTTCTGGAAAAACTGAGAACAAATCAATCAGCGACCACGTGATAATTCAACTCATAGCCGGCGTGGGATAGCTGCAGCATCTGATCGATGCTGCAGCAATAATTTATCATTTTTAAACAAGATATATATATATATATATATATACTGTATATAAAGAGCTACATTTAAGATAAGGACTTTTCTTTTGTTTTGGAGGGCTTGTTCTAATGCAGTGGTCTCCAAACTGAGGCCTGGGGGCTGGGTGCAACCCTGTGTTTGCTTATACCTGACCCTTGGGGCATTATTCCCACCACTGTCAGCAACAGTGGGGCATAGTTCCTGCCAATGACACCGACAATGGGGCAGTGGTCTTCTCACTGATACAAACAATGGGACACTATTCCCCCCTCTGACACCAATGATGGGGCACTATTACCCCACTTATACCAATGATGGGGCACTATTCCTCCCACTGACACCATTGATGGGGCACTATTCCTCCCACTGATTCAAATGATGGGGCATTAATCCTCCCACTGACTCCAATGATCGGGCACTATTCCCCCCACTGACACTGATGATGGGGCACTATTCCTCCCACTGACACAAATGATGGAGCATTAATCCTCCCACTGACACCAATGATGAGGCACTATTCCTTCCACTGACACAAATGATGGAGCATTAATCCTCCCACTGACTCCAATGATGGGGCACTATTCCTCCAACCCAATGATGGGGCACTATAATATTCCTGCCACTGACACCAATGACGGGGCCCTATTGCTCCCACTGACACTAATGATGGGGCACTATTGCTCCCACTGACACCAATGACGGGCCCTATTGCTCCCACTGACACCAATGACGGGGCCCTATTGCTCCCACTGACACTAATGATGGGGCAGTATTCCTCCCACTAATACGAATGATGTCATAACTATTGCTCCCACAGACACCAAGGAACCATTCCTCCTACTGATACCAATGAAGAGGCAACATTTTTTCACATGGACACCAATGATGGAACACTATTCCTCCCACTGACACCAATGGTGAGAACTATTCCTACCACTGACACCAATGGTGGGAACCATTTTTCCTATTGATACCAACAAAGGAGCACTATTACTCCCCCTAATACCAATAATGGGGTATTGTTTACTCCCACTGACACCAGGACACTTTCTTCTCCCACTGGCCACAGTCTGGCCCCCCTAAAGTTTGAAGGACAGTAAACTGGCCCTTTGTTTAGAGAGTTTGGAGACCCCTGTTCTACTGTATCAGCATTGGTACAAAAGTTTCAGATAGTACCCTTGTGAATGTTTTTCATTATTGCAAAATGTTTTGTTCTGAAACTTTTCAGGGTTAATGTAACATTAACTTAGTCAAACCCTGTTTTTTCCCATTGCCAAAGTTGCCAAATCGAATATAATTAGAATTTGTTAATTATTATACAGTACATGTTATTGTATAGATTTCTGTGGCCAATATAAGCAATACTGAATGCTAATGAATCAAAGAATATTCAATCCTAAGAGAAAATACCCTACGAACATTCAATCCTAAAACAATACCCTAATAACATTCAATTCTATCAGAAAATACCATAAGAATAACCAATCAGAAGAGAAACATTCAGTCCTAATGGAGAATACCCTAAGAACATTAATATCAGAAGAGAAAATACCCTACAAACATTCAATCCTAGGAGAGGAGAAAATACCCTAAAACATTTGATCCCAAGAAAAAATAGCCTAAGAACATTCGATCCTAAGAGAACATACTCTAAAGGTATTCTGCCCTATTTACACAACAGCCACAATTTTCTCCTCTATATAAAAAATCCCGAAAACGAATGAGCAATTGCTGGTCAATTCACACAGAACAAATACACATGAAGTTTCCATGGAAAATTAATTTGGCAAATCCAGTTTGTTCCAATGTTGCCAAACTGAATATATTTAGAATGCGTTTATTATTATAGGCCATTGTATGAATTTCACTAGCAAATATAAGCAGTACTGGGTGCAAAATATTCTTAGAACATACCCTATTCTTAGTAAATACACTAAGAACATTCGATCAGAACAGAAAAAACCCTAAGTATAATCAATCAGAAGACAAAAAACCCTAAGAACACTCAACCTTATGACAAGTACTCTAAGAACTTTCACTCCTAGGAAAAAGTACCCTAAGAGCATTTGATCCTAAGAAAATTTTTTTAGTATATTCAATCAGAAGAGAAAACACCCTAAAAACATTCAAGCTCAAGACACAATACCCAAGGAACCTTCAATCCTAATAAAAAGTACCCAAGGAACATTTGATCCTAAGCCAAAATACGCAAAGAACATTAGATCAGAAGGGAAAAAAAACCCAAGTATATTCAATCAGAAGAGACAATACCCTAAGAACATTCAACCCTATGACAAAGTACCCTAAGAAATTTTTATTCTAAGATAAAAAACCTTAATATTTTTCATCAGAAGAGAAAATACTCTAAGAGCATTCAACCCTATGGCAAAGTACCCTAAGAAACTTCAATCCTAATAAAAAAAATACCCTAAGAACATTTTATTCTAAGAGAAAATATGCTAAGAACATTGAAGCCTAAGACACAGTACCCTAAGAACATTCAATTCTAACAAAAATTACCCTTAGAACATTTGAATATACGAGAAAATACACTCAGAACATTCAATCCTATGACAATCCTATGATCTTAAGAGAAAACCCCCTTAGTATATTCGATCAAAAGAGAAAATACCCTAGGAACATTCAACCCTAAGACATAGTACCCTAAGAAACCTCAATCCTAATAAAAAAAATACCATAAGAATATTTGCTCCTAGGAGAAAATACACTCAGAACATTCAATCCTATGACAAAGTACCCTAAGAATCTTCAATCCTAAGAACAAGTACCCTAAGAACATTTGATTCTAAGAAAAAAACCTTAGTATTTTTCATCAGAAGAGAAAATACCCTAAGAACATTCAACCCTAAAACAAAGTACCCTAATAAACTTCAATCCTAATAAAAAAATACCCTAAGAACATTTGATTCTAAGAGAAAATATACTAAGAACATTCAAGCCTAAGACAAAGTACCCTAAGAACTTTCAATCCTAATAAAAGTACCCTAAGAACATTTGATCCTAAGAGAAAATACCCTCAGAACATTCGATCAGAAGAGAAAAAAGTATAAGTATATTCAATCAGAAGAGAAAATACGCTAAGAATATTCACCCCTTTGACAATGTACCCTAAGAACCTTCAATCCCAAGAAAAAGTACCCTAAGAACATATGATCCTAAGAGAAAAACCCCTTAGTGTATTTGGTCAAAAGAGAAAATACGATAGGAACATTCAGTCCTAAGACAAAGTACCGTAAGAAACTTCAATCCTGATAAAAAAAATACCCTAAGAATATTTGATCCTAAGAGAAAATATACTAAGAGCATTCAAGCCTAAGACAATGAACCCTAAGAACCTTCAATCCTAATAAAAAGTACCCTAAGAACATTTGAATCTAAGAGAAAATACACTGAGAACATTCAACCCATTGACAAAGTACCCTAAGAACTTTCAATCGTAAGAAAAAGTACCCTAAGAACATTTGAAAAAAAATATAATTATATTCGATTAGAAGAGAAAATACCCTAAGAACATTCAAGCTCAAGACACAGTACCCAAGGAACCTTCAATCCTAATAAAACGTGCCCTGAGAACATTTGATCCTAAGACAAAATGGGGTTTATTTACTAAAGTTGGAGAGTCCAAAATCAGACTCCCTTCTGCATAGAAACCAATCAGCTTCCAGGTTTCATTGCCAAAGCTTCATTGAACAAGCTGAGGTTAGAAGCTGATTGGTTTCTATGCAGAAGGGAGTCTGATATTGGACTCTCCAGCTTTAGTAAATAAACCCCAATATGTCAACAACATGCAATCAGAAGGGAAAAAAAAACAAGTATTTTTGATCAGAAGAGAAAATGCCCTAAGAATATTCAGCCCTAAGACAAAGTACCCTAAGAAATTTCAATCATAATAAAAAAAACCCCTAAGAACATTTGATCTCTAAGAGAAAATATACTAAGAACATACAAGCCTAAGGCATAGTGTCCTAATAAAAAGTTCCCTAAGAACATTCGATCAGAAGAGAAAAAAAGTATAAGTATATTCAATTAGAAGAGAAAATACCCTAAGAATATTCAACCCTATGACAATGTACCCTAAGAACCAGCAATTCTAAGAAAAAGTACCCTAAGATCCTTCAATCCTAACAAAAAGTACCCTAAGAACCTTCAATCCTAATAAAAAATACCCTAAGAACCTTAAATCCTAATAAAAAGTACCCTAAGAAACTTCAATCCTAAAAAAAGTACCCTAAGGACATTTGATTCTAAGAAAACAAATCTTAGTATATTAGATCAGTAGAGAAAATACCCTAAGAACATTCAAGCCCAAGACACAGTACCCAAGGAACCTTCAATCCTAATAAAAAGTATCCAAGGAACATTTGATCCTAAGACAAAATACGTAATGAACATTCCAAAGGAAAAAAGCCCCAAGTATATTGGATCAGAAGGGAAAATACCGTTCAGCCCTAAGACAAAGTACCCTAAGAAACTTCAATCATAAAAAAAAAAATACCCTAAGAACATTTGATCCTAAGAGAAATTATACTAAGAACCTTCAATCCTAAGGAAAAGTAACCTAAGAAACTTCAATCCTAATAAAAAAAAAGAAAAGAAAATACCCTAAGAACATTTGATCCTAAGAGAAAATATACTAAGAACATACAAGCCTAAGACATAGTACCCTAAGAACCTTCAATCCTAATAAAAAGTACCCTAAGAACATTTGATCCTAAGAGAAAATACCCCATGAACATTCGATCAGAAGAGAAAAAAAGCATAAGTATATTCAATTAGAAGAGTAAATACCCTAAGAATATTCAACCCTATGACAATGTACTCTACAAACCTTCAATCCTAAGAAAATGTACCCTAAGATCCTTCAATCCTAAGAAAAAGTACCCTAAGAACCTTCAATCCTAAGGAAAAGTACCCTAAGAACCTTCAATCCTAAGAAAACGTACCCTAAGATCCTTCAATCCTAAGAAAAAGAATCCTAAGAACCTTCAATCCTAAGAAAACGTACCCTAAGAACCTTCAATCCTAAGAAAAAGTACCCTAAGAACCTTCAATCCTAAGAAAAAGTACCCTAAGAACCTTCAATCCTAAGAAAATGTACCCTAAGAACCTTCAATCTTAAGAAAAAGTAACCTAAGAACATTTGATTCTAAGAAAAAAAATGTTTAGTATATTCAGTCAGAGAACAAACTACCTTAGGAACATGGAACTGTAAGACAAAGTACCCTAAGAACCTTCAATCCTAAGAAAAAGTACCCTAGAAACATTCAATAATAGGAGAAAATAACCTACGAGCGTTTCATCCTAGGAGAATATACACTAAGAACATTAGACCAAAAGAAAAAACAAAGAATATTTGATCCTAAGAGAAAATACCAGGAGAACTTTTGCTCCAGTTCATACCTGAGCAAAGCCTAAACACGGCATATTCCTTGTTTTTTTGAAGAGCGTTTTTCAGGTATATTATCAGTGATTTTGCATGTGTATCAAGCTTCAGGAGGAATTTTTTCCTGGGCTTGGCAATCGGAGAAGAACAGTTCTTTAGGAAGAGAGGAATTCTTCAAGCAGAACAATGAGTACAAAACATGCATACCATGCGTTTACAGAAGTTCCAACTGCGGTCTATGGGATCAAAAACACCTGAATATGCTAAAAAAAGGAGCTTGTGTCCTTTTTTTGAGCATAGGGTTCCTTAGCGTACAAGTGTGAACAAGAATAATTTGAAAGAATGGCTTCTGCGTTTTCAGGTCGAAGTTAAATGTAGGGAAATGACCAGAAAGAGAACATTCAATTTCAGCCACACCTTTATAACAATACAGGTTCATTTACGCAGTACAAACATACATGCAGTTTCAAAGGACGAATAGCTATTTTTTTTGTTTTTTTTTTAATAAATTGAGCCCCTAAAGTTCCCAGGTTCCCCTACCCATCCCAATGGGGTTTTATAGTCATCGCATTATACTTTATTTGTTTCATCAATGTAGCAAGAAGACAGCAGGTCGGGGGATCAAAGTACGGAATGGAAGTAAGACTACAATGAGATCTCAACCACTCTATAGTTTTTCGGATGAAAACTGCTGTTTGGTGAGTTAATGTTCTTCCGTTGTGCTTGCAATGCTCATGTTTCCTCCCATCACTGCATTAAACGGATTCCAACCAACACCAGTATTATGGTGCCTCTGGGCACCATAATACAAATTAAATTGTAAGCGTGTCCAGACAGGGACTCATTTGAATTCTTCGGTGTAAAGCATTGCAGAATATGCCAGTGCCTTATATAAGTGGCAAACAAGTAAAGCAAATATCAGTTTGGATGGATCGAGCATTTTGTCGGTGCTCTATAAATCCTATATAATAATACCATTTAATACCACCTTTACGTCACTGCATGCTGAACACAAAAAAAAGAGAAGAGGATGAATCCAGTGGTATGGCAGCACCTACCTTCCAGCCAGAACGCAGCTTCATTCCCATTGACGCCTGTTCCTTCATGTGTTTGCCATCAACAAATAGCTCAAATCTGCAGACAGTCCTGTCCCTCCGGGGGCACAGTATAGTCTTTAGGCAACTGCTGTGATATCAAGGGAGGCGAGTAAGGGAGTGTGTCTAAACTGCTCCACATTGTGAAAGGCAAGGGAGTGGGAGAGGCATGCTCAAGTGGGCTGATGACAATAGATATATTTCCTGCTGTATGCATTCCCACCATTCAGACGCGTGCAAGAACAGATCTCAGGCTGTGGATTAACCATTTTAATATCAGGGCAAGCCATGGCAGGCTGAACTGGGTAATGGCGTCATTAAAAAATAGAAGAAGCAAGATAAATAAAATAAAAAGACAAACATATAATGAAAAAAATTATATTAAGTAAAAATAATCAAATAATAACATTGATAATAATAAATAACAAAATTAAAATAAAATAATAATAATAACAATAATAATAATAATAATGAGATAAATAGATAAATAAAAATATAATTAAAAAATAAATAAAAATATAATAAAAAAATAAATAATATTAATAATATTAAACAAAATAATAATAATGAGATACATAAAAATTTAAATATACTTAAAAATAAATAAATAATATTAATAATATTAAACAAAGTAATAGTAATAATTATTATTATTATATAAAAATAATAATACATAAAAATAATGATAATAATAATAAGTTTTAAAAAATAATAATAATAATAAAAAAAAAGAATCGTGTTATGGCGTCATTAAAAAAAAGAAGAAGCAAGATAAATAAAAGCTAAATTAAAAAAAGACAAACGTATGATGAAAAAAATAATAAGTAAAAATAATCAAATAATAATATTGATAATAATAAATAATAAAATGAAAATAATAATAATAACAACAATGCAATGTTACATTTTTTGCTTTGGGTTTAATATCACTTTAAATGGTGCCTGCTCACCCAGGTGTATAGGAGTCATTTGTCTGCTGATAAAGAAAAGGCCTTTGATCAGGTGGACTGGCAATTCCTGTGCTCCCCCCTTCCCTACAGTAGGTGGGGCATCACATGGCTGCAATGAGGGTGAATGAAGCCCAATCTGATTATTTCCCCCTGTCCAATTGGAACCAACAGGGATGCCGCTATCCCTAATAATTTTTATCTTCACCCTTGAGCGACTCCTTTGTAAAGTGAGATCTGACCCAAATATTCATGGACTACCCCTGGCTATTACAGAACAAAAGATCGCTGCTTATGCTGACACACTTTTCCATTCTGAGTCCTCCCTGCCACGTCATTAACCTCCCTGGCGGTCTGATTATTTCAGATTTTTGGTGCTGAAATATGTAGTTTTTTTATTGTAGGCCTGTAATTTTTAGGAATAACTCGAACAAGAGTCTAGTAAACATCCCGGGTATGATAAAATTTGAAACATGAAACCATAAATTATAATTTAATAAATAATCATAAAAAATAATAATATAATTATACATTTAATTCAATAATATAATCAAACCAAAAACACTGAAATTTGAAATATAGCGCCAAGTTCGCACATCGCTGAGCAAAGTCGCAAAATCATTTTCAGTGTCTGATGACGAATTTCCCCCACGAATCATTATCACTCAATTCTGCAAGTGGTTCTGATTTACTATCGCTGTTCTCTAGCTGGTCTAAAACCGCTTTTGACCTAAAGGGACACTTTTTGGACGCCATGGACGTTTCTCAGTTTCCAGGCAGAAAGAACAGTAAAAATGCAGGCAGGGCGCCGGACAAAGCACTCGGGACAAAATGTATGTGAAATGGGTTGAAACAGCAATGTTTTGCTATGTAAAATTTTTTTTGAAAAAAATGACATTTTTTAAAATTTTTAAATTTCCCGCCGCCGGTGGCGCCCGTACGTCCCGACGTCACAGGGACCGGAACACAGAAGCCGGATGCCAGCATCGGCCGGAGGAGATGGCCGGGGACGCTGCAGGGGACACATCGTGGGAGCGCAGGACAAGGTAAGCTCTGCAGGGAATCCCTGAGCAACGCCGCATGGTAAGCCCGTGTGTAGCTCGGGGTTACCGCTTTTGGTACAAACATCTTACCCCGAGCTACACTCGGGAATACCGCCAGGGAGGTTAACATTGTTCACTCTGTATGGTGAACTTTCACATTTATCCATTAATTATTTGAGATCGGAGGCCCTGAATATCACTCTTCCGAATGACGGAGTTGGCAGCATAAAATAATCTTCCCCGTTCCATTGGGCCTCCTTGGATTTGAAGGCACTAACATTTTTCCGAACCCATCCACACTGTACGAGGCCACATTTACCCAGCAGAAATCAGACTGGACCTTCAGAAAGTGGCACGTGTGAACACATAGTTCGGCAGGTGCAGCACCAAGATTGCCCCAGATTTTATATTTAATCAAGCGCTGGCCATTCAAATCCATCAATCCCTTTTTTGCCTCTCTGCGCACCTTGCTAACTACCATATTTTTTGCTCTATAAGACGCACCTGACCATAAGATGCACCTAGGTTTTAGAGGAGGAAAACAAGAAAAAAAATATTCTGAACCAATGGACTGCATACATAGTACAGGAAATGACCAGAGACTGCGGACATAGTACAGGAGATGACCAGAGACTGTGGACACAGTACAGCAGATGACCAGAGACTGCGGACACAGTACAGGAGATGACCAGAGACAGCAGACATAGTACAGGAGATGACCAGAGACTGCGGACACAGTACAGGAGATGACCAGAGACTGCGGATATAGTACAGGAGATGACCAGAGACAGCAGACATAGTACAGGAGATGACCAGAGACTGTGGACACAGTACAGGAGATGACCAGAGACTGCGGACACAGTACAGGAGATGACCAGAGACTGCGGACATAGTACATGAGATGACCAGAGACTGCGGACACAGTACAAGAGATGACCAGAGACTGCGGATAGTACAGGGGATGACCAAGAGACTGCGGACACAGTACAGGAGATGACCAGAGACTGCGGACACAGTACAGGAGATGATCAGAGACTGCGGACACTGTACAGGAGATGACCAGAGACTGCGGACACAGTACAGGAGATGACCAGAGACTGCGGACACAGTACAGGAGATGACCAGAGACTGCGGACATAGTACAGGAGATGACCAGAGACTGCGGACATAGTACAAGAGATGACCGTAGACTGCGGACACAGTACAGGAGATGACCAGAGACTGCGGACATAGTACAGGAGATGACCAGAGACTGGGAACATAGTACAGGAGATGACCAGAGACTGCGGACATAGTACAAGAGATGACCATAGACTGCGGACACTGTACAGGAGATGACCAGAGACTGCGGACATAGTACAGGAGATGTTCAGAGACTGCGGACATAGTACAGGAGATGACCAGAGTCTGTAGACACAGTACAGGAGATGACCAGAGACTGCGGATAGTACAGGGGATGACCAAGAGACTGCGGACACAGTACAGGAGATGACCAGAGATTGCGGACATAGTACAGGAGATGACCAGAGACTGTAGACACAGTACAGGAGATGACCAGAGATTGCGGACATAGTACAGGAGATGACCAGAGTCTGTAGACACAGTACAGGAGATGACCAGAGACTGCGGATAGTACAGGGGATGACCAAGAGACTGCGGACACAGTACAGGAGATGACCAGAAACTGGGGACACAGTACAGGAGATGACCAGAGACTGCGGACACAGTACAGGAGATGACCAGAGACTGTGGACACAGTACAGGAGATGACCAGAGACTGCGGACACAGTACAGGAGATGACCAGAGACTGCGGACATAGTACAGGAGATGACCAGAGACTGGGGACATAGTACAGGAGATGACCAGAGACTGCGGACACAGTGCAGGAGATGACCAGAGACTGCGGACACAGTACAGGAGATGGTCAGAGACTGCGGACATAGTACAAGAGATGACCAGAGTCTGTAGACACAGTACAGGAGATGACCAGAGACTGCGGATAGTACAGGGGATGACCAAGAGACTGCGGACACAGTACAGGAGATGACCAGAGTCTGTAGACACAGTACAGGAGATGACCAGAGACTGCGGATAGTACAGGGGATGACCAAGAGACTGCGGACACAGTACAGGAGCTGACCAGAGACTGCGGACACAGTACATGAGATGACCAGAGACTGCGGACACAGTACAGGAGATGACCAGAGACTGCGGACACAGTACAGGAGATGACCAGAGACTGCGGACACAGTGCAGGAGATGACCAGAGACTGCGGACATAGTACAGGAGATGACCAGAGACTGCGGACATAGTACAGGAGATGACATTATCTGTTTTGTCATGAGGCAAACAATCAAGCATCTGGAGTGTTAGCACAAAAACATGGAGACAAGTACAAACTGGTAGGTTACTATTCCCAGCCACTGGACCCTGTCATCTGTGCAGCAGCGCCATGTGTGAAAGCCACGGCTGCTGCAGCAGTGATGGTGGAAAAAACTGCTGAAATAGTGTTGGAAAACACTTTGATTTTAACCTCCCTGGCGGTCTGATTATTTCAGATTTTTGGTGCTGAAAGCGGTACCATTATTTTGCATGGAAATATGTAGTTTTTTTATTGTAGGCTGTAATTTTTAGGAATAACTCACTGAAATCTGTCCAAACAAGAGTCTATTAAACATCCCGAGTATGATAAAATTTGAAACACGAAATCATAAATTATGATTTAATAAATAATCATAAAAAATAATAATATAATAATAATACATTTAATTCAATAATGTAATCAAACCAAAAACACTGAAATTTTAAATATAGCACCAAGTTCGCACATCACTGAGCAAAGTCACAAAATCATTTTCAGTGTCTGATGACGAATTTCCCCACAAATCATTATCACTCAATTCTGCAAGTGGTTCTGATTTACTATCGCTGTTCTCTAGCTGGTCTAAAACCGCTTTTGACCTAAAGGGACACTTTTTGGACCCCATGGACGTTTCTCAGTTTCCAGGCAGAAAGAACAGTCAAAATGCAGACAGGGCACAGGACAAAGCACTCGGGACAAAATGTATGTGAAATGGTTTGAAACAGCAATGTTTTACTATGTAAAATCGTTTTGAAAAAAATGACATTTTTAAAAAATTTTCAAATTTCCCGCCGCCGGCGGCGCCCATACGTCCCGGCGTCACAGGGACCGGAACACAGGAGCCGGATGCTGGCATCAGCCGGAGGAGATGGCCGGGGATGCTGCAGGGGATACATCGCGGGAGCGAAGGACAAGGTAAGCTCTGCAGGGAATCCCTATGCAGCGCCGCATAGTAAGCCCGAGTGTAGCTCGGGGTTACCGCTTTTGGTACAGACATTTTACCCCGAGCTACACTCGGGAATACCGTTAGGGAGGTTAATGGTTGCTCATGCAGTAGAACAAGTGTTGAATCATATCAATACCAAACATCTGTCTGCTGCCAGATTGACCAGGTATGACCTGGCATTACTCACACCAAGTAACATAATAATTAAAAGGAGTAATGTGCTGAATCCGGCAACACTGTTACCTGTCATGCCTGACCCACTAGAGGAGTGGGAGCATGTCAAGGTCCTACCTTTTCCCAGAGGTTATGTTACTCCATGTGCTAGCATCCATCTTGGATTTCTGCTGAGCATGATGGGAATCTTTTATGCCTTCAGGTCTCTGAGGTCCATCCCCCAGAGGGGTGTGGCTGAGTACATATAAGCCTGGGATCTGCACATGCTCTTTGCACTTGTGTCTTGTGTCTTTGTCTTGCTACAGCTCTGTGTATACGCTCGTGACTCTTCTGGTATTCTGACTCGGCTTGTGACTAAGACCATTCTCTGCGTTTCCCTTTGATCTGACCTTCTGTTGCTGAACCCGGCCCGTGACCTGTGATTCTCTGTCTACTGTTCTGTACTGTTTTGTCCCGTTGTTATTGACCCGGCTTGTCTGACTACGCTATTGTCATTCTCACCAACTACACGCCATTGGCGGCGGCCATTACCGCAGCTGGGGTGTCTCGGGGGCCGCGACCTGGTCCCTGGTTGCGTCAAGTCCATCCCCACCATCAGGGGCCCTGGTGAAGGGCAGCCTGGGACTTAGACTCCGCGCCCTGAGGGACTTCAGTCTGTTGGTGGTGGTTGTCGTCAGCCAGTGCGTTACCCTGCCACTAGGCCTACCTGTCCGTTCCACGGCCCTGCCCTGACAGAGCATGACTGTAATAGTGAAACAGAGGCCTACTATGAGTTACCAGGAACAGTGACAGATGTAGCCCTGGAAAACCCAGATATGGAACTTGTTGGTTATGTGTTAGAGAAGACACTGGTAGCAATGAGGCAGAACTCTGACTTTACTTGTGTGGCTTAAGTTGCAAGCATACAAAACACATTTCAGCAGACATCTTGGTTTTAGAAGAGAGGAAGAGAAGAGGAGAGAGAACCAACAAGTTTTACACATATGCACAACTGGTAACCTTAGTGTACAGTGCCATCTACTGGTCAAGTGATATTAACACACAATACTATTTAGTACATGCTGTTGTATCTCCAACAGAACTATGGGTAGATGGTTCCCGATACTATACAGAAAAAGGTTCACCTGTGACAGGAATGGCCAGAGTGGACCAGGAAAAGGTGATATTCCAGGAAGCCTTACCAAACCATTGTTCAGCTCAAGTGGCTGAATTGGAAGCTTTGGTAAAAGCATGCCAATTAGCAGAAGGTAAATCGGTCAACATGTATACTGATTCACGTTATGCTTTTGGAGTAGTCCATGATTATGCAGCATTGTGGAAATGTAGGATTTACTTAACCTCTCAAGGTAAGCCAATTAAAAATGCTGCTCAGGTAATGGCCTTGTTGGAAGCTATCACCTTACCAGTTGCTGTTGCTATAATAAAGGTTCACACAAGGGGAGATGATCCCATCACTATGGGAAACCAGAGAGCAGATAAAGCTGCTAAAGAAGCTGCTCTGGTTCCTTTGAGTGAAAGGAAAAGTGACAGAGTGTGTTTTTTGAAAGACACACCTGATGAGGAAACATTAGGCAAGCTGCAAAATGCAGCATCTCAAAAAGAGATAAGTACAGGTGAAACTCAAAAAATTAGAATATCGTGCAAAAGTTCATTTATTTCAGTAATGCAACTTAAAAGGTGAAACTAATATATGAGATAGACTCATTACATGCAAAGCAAGATAGTTCAAGCCGTGATTTGTCATAATTGTGATGATTATGGCTTACAGCTCATGAAAACCCCAAATCCACAATCTCAGAAAATGAGAATATTGTGAAAAGGTGCAATATTCTCGGCTCAAAGTGTCCCACTCTAAGCAGCTAATTAAGCCATAACATCTGCAAAGGGTTCCTGAGCCTTTAAATGGTCTCTCAGTCTGGTTCAGTAGGAATCACAATCATGGGAAAGACTGCTGACCTGACAGTTGTGCAGAAAACCATCATTGACACCCTCCATAAGGAGGGAAAGCCTCAAAAGGTAATTGCAAAAGAAGTTGGATGTTTCCAAAGCGCTGTATCAAAGCACATTAATAGAAAGTTATGTGGAAGGGAAAAGTGTGGAAGAAAAAGGTGCACAAGCAGCAGGGATGACCGCAGCCTGGAGAGGATTGTCAGGAAAAGGCCATTCAAAAGTGTTGGGGACTTTCACAAGGAGTGTACTGAGGTTGGAGTCAGTGCATCAAGAGCCACCACACACAGACGGATCCTGGACATGGGCTTCAAATGTCGTATTCCTCTTGTCAAGCTGCTCCTGAACAACAAACAACGTCAGAAGCGTCTTACCCGGGCTAAAGAAAAACAGACCTGGTCTGTTGCTCAGTGGTACAAAGTCCTCTCTGATGAAAGCAACTTTTGCATCTCATTTGGAAACCAAGGACCCAGAGTATGGAGGAAGAATGGAGAGGCACACATGGAATGTGCAAGAATGGAGATGCTTGAAGTCCAGTGTGAAGTTTCCACAGTCTGTGTTGATTTGGGGAGCCATGTCATCTGCTGGTGTTGGTCTACTGTACTTCATTAAGTCCAGGGTCAACGCAGCCGTCTACCAGGAGTTTTTGGAGCACTTCATGCTTCCTTCCGCAGACGAGCTTTATGGGGATGCTGACTTCATTTTGCAGCAGGACTTGGCACCTGTCCACACTGCCAAAAGCACCAAAACCTGGTTCAATGACCGTGGGATTACTGTGCTTGACTGGCCAGCAAACTCACCTGACCTCAACCCCAAAGAGAAAGATGAGAGACATGAGACCGAACAATGCAGAAGAGCTGAAGGCCGCTATTGAAGCATCCTGGTCTTCCATAACACCTCAGCAGTGCCACAGGCTGATAGCTTCCATGCCACGCCGCATTAAGTTAGTAATTGCTGCAAAAGGGGCCCAAACCAAGTACTGAGTACATATGCATGCTTATACTTTTCAGAGGTCCAATATTGTTCTATGTACAATCCTTTTTTTATTGATTGCCTGTAATATTCTAATTTTCTGAGATTGTGGATTTGGGGTTTTCATGAGCTGTAAGCCATAATCATCACAATTATGACAAATCACGGCTTGAACTATCTTGCTTTGCATGTAATGAGTCTATCTCATATATTAGTTTCACCTTTTAAGTTGCATTACTGAAATAAATGAACTTTTGCACGATATTCTAATTTTTTTAGTTTCACATGTAAATGGCTTCTCAGCCGTTCCATGGCCAGGTGTGTGTTATTCCCTCATTATCCCAATTACAATGAGCAGATAAAAGGTCCAGAGTTAATTTCAAGTGTGCTATTTGCATTTGGAATCTGTTGCTGTCAACTCTCAAGATGAGATCCAAAGAGCTGTCGCTATCAGTGAAGCAAGCCATCATTAGGCTGAAAAAACAAAACAAACCCATCAGAGAGATAGCAAAAACATTAGGCGTGGCCAAAACAACTGTTTGGAACATTCTTAAAAAGAAGGAACGCATCGGTGAGCTCAGCAACACCAAAAGACCCGAAAGACCACGGAAAACAACTGTGGTGGATGACCGAAGAATTCTTTCCCTGGTGAAGAAAACACCCTTCACAACAGTTGGCCAGATCAAGAACACTCTCCAGGAGGTAGGTGTATGTGTGTCAAAGTCAACAATCAAGAGAAGACTGCACCAGAGTGAATACAGAGGGTTCACCACAAGATGTAAACCATTGGTGAGCCTCAAAAACAGAAAGGCCAGATTGGAGTTTGCCAAACGACATCTAAAAAAGCCTTCACAGTTCTGGAACAACATCCTATGGACAGATGAGACCAAGATCAACTTGTACCAGAGTGATGGGAAGAGAAGAGTATGGAGAAGGAAAGGAACTGCTCATGATCCTAAGCATACCACCTCATCAGTGAAGCATGGTGGTGGTAGTGTCATGGCGTGGGCATGTATGGCTGCCAATGGAACTGGTTCTCCTGTATTTATTGATGATGTGACTGCTGACAAAAGCAGCAGGATGAATTCTGAAGTGTTTCGGGCAATATTATCTGCTCATATTCAGCCAAATGCTTCACAACTCATTGGACGCCGCTTCACTGTGCAGATGGACAATGACCCAAAGCATACTGCAAGAGGAACCAAAGAGTTTTTTAACCACTTGAGCTCCTGAGGATTTACCCCCCTTAATGACCAGGCCTCTTTTTGCTACTTGGCGCTGCACTAATTCAACTGATAATTGCGCGGTCATGCAATGCTGCACCCAAACAAAATTTACGTCCTTTTTTTCATACAAATAGAGCTTTCTTTTGGTGGTATTTGATCATCTGTGCGCTTTTTATTTTTCACGCTATAAACAAAAAAATGCCAAACATTTTGAAGAAAAACAATATTTTTTATTTTCAGCTATAAAAAATATATAGTAAACTCAAAGTTGGTTATAAATTTAGGCCAAAATGTATTCTGCTCCATGTTTTTGGTAAAAAAATCCCAATAAGTGTATATTGATTGCTTTTTGTGGAAGTTATAGCGTCTACAAACTATGGTATAAATACTGCAATTTACGCCATTTTTCTGCTATACAGCGCAGCGCTAGTTTAACGGACAATTGCACGGTCTTGCAATATGGTACATTAATTAAATTTGCATCCTTTTTTTCCCCACAAATTGAGCTTTCTTTTGGTGGTATTTGATCGCCTGTGCGGTTTTTATTTTTTGCGCTATAAAAAAAAAGGCTGACAATTTTGAGGAAAAAAAAACAATATTTTGGACTTTTTGCTATAAAACCTGTCCAGTAAAAAAAAAATGCAAAAATCAAATTTAGTCATAAATTTCTGCCAAAATCTATTCTGCGACATGTCTTTGCTAAAAAAAAACCCAATACGTGTAAATTAATTGGTTTACGTGAAAGTTACAGCGTTTACAAATGGCGGGAAAGATACTGGGATTTTTAGTGTTTTTTTTATACTGATAATGGCGGCGATCAGCGAATTATGGCGGCGATCAGGGACTTATGGCAGCAACCAGCGACTTATGTCGGGACTGTGGCGGACATTTTGACATTGGGGGGTACTGACTTGGGGTCACTGACATCCCCAAAAACACTAATACAGTGATCAGTGCAAAAAAAAAAAAACTGACACTGTACTAATGGCAATGGGGAGGAAGGGGTTAACTTTATTTAGCAGGGAAGGGTTATAGGAGTGAGGGGAGTGTTTTACTAGGGGGCGGGGGTGTGTGCTGGGCGGGACAAGGCTGATCGAGAAAGAAAAACTGTTCTTTCTCGATCAGCTCATCCTCGAGCTGTCAGGGAAGTGACAGACAGCACAGCTACTGCAGCTGTGCTCTCTGTCACTGTTTGCCGCCGATCACCGGGACATAGCCGCTAAGGAGCGGCTGTGACCCGGCGACTGACATCTGCGGCAGAGAACCGCGGGACAAATAGGGCGGCGGTTTTGTCTGTGAGTGCCGTCCTGCCGCCGTATATGTACAGTGGCTGGGCGGCATGCGGTTGAGGGAAAGAAGTGGAATGTTATGCAATGGCCAAGTCAATCACCTGACCTGAATCCGATTGAGCATGCATTTCACTTGCTGAAGACAAAACTGAAGGGAAAATGCCCCAAGAACAAGCAGGAACTGAAGACAGTTGCAGTAGAGGCCTGGCAGAGCATCACCAGGGATGAAACCCAGCGTCTGGTGATGTCTATGCGTTCCAGACTTCAGGCTGTAATTGACTGCAAAGGATTTGCAACCAAGTATTAAAAAGTGAAAGTTTGATTTATGATGATTATTATTCTGTCCCATTACTTTTCGTCCCTTAACAAGTGGGAGGCACATATGCAAACTGTGGTAATTCCTACACCGTTCACCTGATTTGGATGTAAATACCCTCAAATTAAAGCTGACAGTCTGCAATTAAAGCACATCTTGTTCGTTTCATTTTAAATCCATTGTGGTGGTGTATAGAAACAAAAATTTTAGAATTGTGTTGATGTCCCAATATTTATGGACCTGACTGTAGATTACATGCAGCTGCCAAAGGTAGGAATGTATGGATTCTGTTTAACAGAATAGATGTTTTTTCAGGATGGTTGGAAGCTTTCCCAGTAGGAAAAGCCACAGCAACAGCAACAGCCAAGAAACTGATACAGGAAGTAGTATGTAGGTATGGAATCCCAGAAACAATAGAGAGTGACAGAGGGAAACACTTTACAGGTCAGGTAATGAAGGAAATACTGACAGCTTTTAACATTGAACAACGCTTGCATACACCATACAACCCTGCTGCAAGTGGTAAAATAGAAAAATATAATGTGTTATTAAATGCAAAGCTGGGAAAAATTAAAGCAGAGAGAGGATTGAATTGGTTACAAGGATTGCCAATTGCATTATTCTCCCTCCGAACTACTCATAAACAGAGGGGAAAGTTATCTCCTTATGAGATACCTTTTGGATCAGTGCCAAAGACAGGTTTGTATTACCCACAGACATCAAACAAATCCTATGGTACACTCACAGAGTATGTAATAGGATTACAGAAACACCTTAATCAGTTGCATAACAAAATCTATGCCTCACTTCCAGATCCAGATCATCTTGAAGGGACACATAAGTTGCAACCAGGTGACTGGGTGATGCACCAGAGGAGAGGTCTTGAGCCCAGGTGGACAGGACCCCATCAAGTGGTACTGGTGACCCCAACAGCTGTAAAGTTTGAGGGGAAGGAGGCTTGGGTGCATGCATCAATCACACTGCAAACACGTGCATAAGGCCGTGGTACCTGAGCAACCAGGCTAGCTTAAGGGATGAGGCCTCGGAGGGGGCCCCTAATCTTGGCAGACGGTGCTTAGGAAAAATATATATTTAAGTGTTCTTGCATGGCAAGACCACTTCCTGTTATCTCACATATATATTCTTATTATTATAGCCAAATTTACCACCCTAACTCCTCCCACAGTTTTTATACTACATAGACAGTAATATACTGAAACGTGCGGATTGTTCCCGATTGGTGTGCTAATACTTTGTGGAATGTTTCGCCGAATGGTTCACGAAATATCGGCGTTTTTGTGGTGAAATTGGTTCCATAGGAATGAATGGTGGAATGTTCAAAACTAGAGTGGGAGCTGACAAAAGCTAGAGTGTGAGGTGAAAAATCCAGACATGATTTCTAAACTGCCATCACTCCTTCATTTTCAAGCCCACCTACACAAATCTTATATCAAAACGTTATCCCTGCTGCCACTAAAATGTTCACGGCTAAGCCATAGTCCTTATAGTTTTCACAATATGACCCTTTGTTTGCAACTCACGCCGCCCATTGACATTCATTGAAACTGCACTCTAGCCACCTCAAATTTGAAGGGCAATTTCTAAACTGCGACTGTGCCTTCATTTTTAATATTTCAGAGACATACTATGCATCAAAATGTAGGTCTGGGTCTTGTGATTCTCACAATATAAAGCTCTTCGCTGTAGGATTTATGGTTTTTAAAACTACGACCATTTGATGACGCCAGTGAAGTGAGCAATTTGGAGCAGTTTGTTTTTAACCACTCTTCTCTGCCCTATTTGAAATCTAATTTTGAATTGGTGACAGTTTGGCCGGCTTCTGGTTAAAGGTTTGGAAATAAGTTTTCTACAGTAGAGAGTATTTGAGGTGATAATGCTGCTAATGTTTTTATAAATGTATGTTTTAATGTAACTGTGAAGCCCTTTGGGCAACAACATTCCAATTAAATGTGCTATATAAATAATTAAAAGTTGAAATGTATTTCTCACTCTATCAAGCTTGCCATGTGCACTTTTTAAATTTGATCAATCAATTTGTTAGTGTAATGTTTACTAGCTTTACTCACTCCAAACACTCCAAACAGTTACTCTGCCCACTCCATAAAGTTACTCTGTTCAGTCCAACCTTTTCACAGTTACTCCAGACACTCCAACCACACAACAGTTACTCCGCCCACTCCAACCACACAACAGTTACTCCAGCCACTCCAACCACACAACAGTTACTCCGCCCACTCCAACCACACAACAGTTACTCTGCCCACTCCAACCACACAACAGTTACTCCAGCCACTCCAACCACACAACAGTTACTCCGCCCACTCCAACCACACAACAGTTACTCTGCCCACTCCAACCATACAACAGTTACTCCAGCCACTCCAACCACACAACAGTTACTCCAGCCACTCCAACCACACAACAGTTACTCCAGCCACTCCAACCACACAACAGTTACTCCAGCCACTCCAACCACACAACAGTTACTCTAGCCACTCCAACCACACAACAGTTACTCCAGCCACTCCAACCACACAACAGTTACTCCAGCCACTCCAACCACACAACAGTTAATCCAGCCACTCCAACCACACAACAGTTACTCCAGCCACTCCAACCACACAACAGTTACTCCAGCCACTCCAACCACACAACAGTTACTCCGCCCACTCCAACCACACAACAGTTACTCTGCCCACTCCAACCACACAACAGTTACTCCAGCCACTCCAACCACACAACAGTTACTCCAGCCACTCCAACCACACAACAGTTACTCTGCCCACTCCAACCACACAACAGTTACTCCAGCCACTCCAACCACACAACAGTTACTCCGCCCACTCCAACCACACAACAGTTACTCTGCCCACTCCAACCACACAACAGTTACTCCAGCCACTCCAACCACACAACAGTTACTCCAGCCACTCCAACCACACAACAGTTACTCCAGCCATTCCAACCACACAACAGTTACTCCAGCCACTCCAACCACACAACAGTTAATCCAGCCACTCCAACCACACAACAGTTACTCCAGCCACTCCAACCACACAACAGTTACTCCAGCCACTCCAACCACACAACAGTTACTCTAGCCACTCCACCCAGTTACTCCGCCCACTCCAGTTGTAGACTACTGGTGGAGGCAAGAACAATTCACACAATTTCCCCAGAAATTGTAGCTTTTCTAGTTAATTGTGTCCCTTTTCAGTTTCAGAATAAAGTCATCTGTGGAGAAGGAAGATGAGAGCATGGCAGGGTGTCCTGATGGTACTAGGCCTAGGCCTGATGAATGTGGAGAGCCAAACCTTTCTGAATAGGATGATTCAAATGCATGAGGTGATCTCTAACCAATTTAATTTCTCGGACTGTTGGATATGTACTATGATTCTCCCTAGCGTACGTCACAAGCCCATAATTGCTATGGCAGTGACAAGTCCTGATTTATATCATGCTTTGTTAGTATTTGTCTACAAATAGTTTATTGAGTACACAGCAAGGGAGAGCATTGAAGGAAGACCTGTTAGTGCAGGGGATATCAGGAAAAGGGATAGGTATTACTGTAAATGGAACAATAAGAGTAAGTATCACAGATTATTATCAAGAGCCAGGTGAGGTCTGAGTTGTACTAAATGGGTGTTGTAGTATATTGAATCAGACTATGTGTCGGTGTAAGAATGATTGCTCCAATTGTTTTAATAAAACCTTGAAGCAATCATTAAAGGCTTTGGATTTACCACACGAGTGTAATGAAACATATATAGATACTGATGTAAATAAATACAATAGATCCTTAAAGGAATTAGTGATGTCAGAATTGAAAAATGTTGGGGCAAGAGTCCTACCTAACCCATATTATTTTGTGTGTGGACGGAAGGCAAGGAAGAGTTTGCCCCTAAAAGCTAATGGTACCGTTGTCATAGCAGAGCTGATTTATGCCACAAGACCAGTGAATATGTCTGATTTGTTAAAGGAACAAAAAGGACATAGACAGAAGAGATCTACAGAAAGTAAGGTCTATTCTATAGAAGCTGCTTCAGACGCTATGACTAACATTGCACAAAAATATAACATATCAGTATTTGGGGATGCATTTAAGGCATGGACCTATGCTCCATCCTGGACAGGGTGGGGACAGGAGATGGTAACTAGCAGGGGCGGACTGACCATTTGGGAACTCGGGCAGTGCGGGCTCAGTAGGGGGCACCATGAGATGCCCCTGGTACCTTTCATAGGTTTTTTGGGTGTTGTTTGAGTGTGGGTGAGGACACAGGGGCCTCATGATCCCCTATTGCCCGGGGGCCCCATGAGTTGTCAGTCCGCCCCTGGTAACTAGAATAAATAGTTATGCAAATGTAACAAATATTATGCTGGGTCATGTTTTAGCAGCACTAAAGGATGAGGCAGAAGAATTAATAGAAATGAGAAGACAGGTAATTGCCAACCATATGGGTCTAGACATTCTTATTGCATCTCAAGGAGGATTGTGTGTAGCCATAAAACAGGAATGTTGCACCTATATGGTTGACAAAACCTATGACACAAATGCCCACTTGGCTGCAGCAGAAGAATTGCAGGATAATGTCCATGATATCCTAAATCATAACTTAGATTTATCTGAGTGGGGAGGAGGAGTGTTGTCATCATGGACATCATGGTTGAACCCCTTGAATTGGTTCAAGGGGATTGGTATATTGTTCAAGACATTTTTAATAGGATTATTAAAAATAGGTGGGATAATACTGGGAGCTTATTCCTGTGTTATAAACTAAGTATATGAACTTGCAAAAAGGTGTATAAGCAATTGAAATTTAAGAAAAATTCAGATTTGTTTATTGCTCCCATTCAAAGAACAATGGACAGCGACATAGAAGAAATTAAGATGCCTGATGCAGGCCATAGACGGGGAGAAAACCAACCGTTTTTTAACACAAAAAATGAAAAATTGGTCATTCAATAGGCCAACGTTACCACCAACAGTAAAAAAAAATCGGCCGATTTTCTTCCCATCTACGGCCGGCATTTAATTACTTCTGTGCCTGCAGAAAGCTCCGCTATTATATTTGACATTAAAAAGTATTGTGGTTGCAACATTGTATCTATTTGTATCCATTTCAGATACAGATGGTTTTTTCAGATACAAATAGATACATTGTTGCAACCGCAATACTTTTTCATGTCAAATATACTAGCGGAGTGGAATTCTTCTTTCTCTTCTTCTTCTTTCTATTCTTCTTCTTCTTTCTCTTTTTCTTCTTCTTCTTTCTCTTCTTTTTCTTTCTCTTCTTCTTTCTCTTCTTTTTTCTCTTCTTCTTCTTCTTTCTCTTCTTCTACTTCTTTCTCTTCTTCTACTTCTTTCTCTTTTTCTTCTTCTTTCTCTTTTTCTCTTCTTTTTTTCTCTTTTTCTTCTTCTTTCTCTTCTTCTTTTTCTTCTTCTTCTTCTTTCTCTTTTTCTTCTTCTTTCTCTTCTTCTTCTTCTTTCTCTTTTTCTGCTTCTTCTTCTTTTTCTTGCAGGTCACGGCTCATGCGCAGATTTTTTTTTTGCCCATCTTTGCCGCAAAAATCGGCTGATCGGCAAAATCAGCCGATTTTTTTCACCTTTACGATCAAAAAAATCTGACAAAATCCAGAAAAATGGCCGACCAATTAACCCATTAACGGTGCGAAAATCGGCCGATTTTTTTTTCGGCTGAAAAATTGGCCGATTTTCAACCCATCTATGGCCTGCATGAGTTGTGACCCATCTATGAGCCAGGCCCTGACCAGCCAATCGGTACACTCCTCAAATTACCTGTTCTGACACCAGTATCCTCTAATATGAGAAGGGAAGGAGCCAACTCTGAATATAACGAAATGGAGATCGAACATCCTCAGGCTGACGGTGCCCAAGGACCTCCAATCACAGCACCTCACCAGATGTATATGGAATGGAGGCAATCTGCATCAACTAATCTACCAGCAATTAGCGATGGATGGAGCCAGAACCCTGATCTATGACCTCAGAGACCACAAGGAAATGAAAAGACTATTTTAATTGTCGGACATTCATATGTTAATAGAGCATATTCTAGGGCTCTTTGGGTAGGCCAAGAAAACTTGTGGTGTGAACAGGAAGGAGTTAAAATAAAGTGGGAAGGGAGGCCAGGGTTACTGTGGGGAGGATTACTTGATCTCATTAATGGAGCAGTACCTCAACATGAACCACACCCCTATGCTGTGATTATTCACCTGGGGGGTAATGATTTAAGAGATGGCCGAGTTCCAGTGTCGGGACTTGTGAGGAGAATGATGGAGGATATGTATTGGCTAAGGAGGAGACTCCCTGAGGCCCACCTAGTAATGTCATTGATTATTATCAGACCCATGTGGAGAAAAGTTCGAACTGAGAAAGCTCATGTATTTAATGGGGAGTGTACCAGGGCAATGAATATGATTGGAGGACATGCCATACTCGCCATAGGAGGTGAACAAGACTGACGTCTGTTCGGGTTTGACAGAGTACACCTGAAGAGCGCGGGTAATGATATCTTTCTGCAGGAGTTGTATAAGGTAGTGGTCATGTGCCTGAGAAAGGAGGGGTGACCTAAGGAAATAAAAAGTTTTGAAATGTTCTTTTAAGCTAGCAGGAGATGACCAGAGACTGCGGACACAGTACAGGAGATGACCAGAGACTGCGGACATAGTACAGGAGATGACCAGAGACTGCGGACACAGTACAGGGATAACCAGAGACTGCGGACACAGTACAGGAGATGACCAGAGACTGCGGACATAGTACAGGGATAACCAGAGACTGCGGACACAGTACAGGAGATGACCAGAGACTGCATACATAGTACAGGAGATAAAAAGCATAAATATGAGCGCTATCAGAAATTGAATGTAGCGGCCAGGACACAAATGGTAACCAAACGACACCTTCAGTATAACATATAAAACAAGAAGTGCAGCGCTAAAACCAAGTGACAAACTGGGTAAAACAAATATTAAGTGGATAATACAATGTATATAAAATAGATATACTATGAAGTTCCTGTCACTATTAGTGACTAACTGAATAGATAATAGTCCCAAAATACGTAAAGCCCACGTGAGGGTCAAATGTGATCATATAAATGCGTGGGGGACTTGATCCTTAGTGGTAGAAACAGGTAGAGTGAATGAATGAATTGCGCACTCACCAGAAGTACGTAAGTATTACGCCTTTGAGATTTGCCTGTCTCACCAGGTGTGCACGGGGTCATCAGTAAACGTACAAGGGTCAGGATCCTATATGCCTTCTGGTCACGTCTCAGGAATGGCACTTAGATGCGTAACACGTTGGAAGATCCCTTTAGGATGCAGGTTCTGCGGGTGAAGGCTCTCTATAAAGAGAGCCAAGTAAGGGACACCACATAGCGTGATACCGTAGGGCTACAGCTGGACGTTTAACCACCGCAGGTGGCCGCCCTGAATTGTATTTTATATGGTCAGTGTTTTTTACCTTTTGTAACACATTTGACCGATCTGTATGCACTTATTTGTGAATAAAATATCCGTACAGTGTCACGCTATGTGGTGTCCCTTACTTGGCTCTCTATACACGATTTGCGCAATAATCAGGCCATCACCATCAAACCAGCGGATAAAGGGGGAGCAGTTGTTATGATGGATACAAACAAATACAAACAAGAAGGCCAGAGCCAGCTGGAAAATGCCATCTACTATAAGAAACTGGAATATTATCTGACCCAGGACTTTACAAAGCAATTAAAAGGTCTCATTAACTTCCAGCCCACCTACATTCAGAACTTATAAATGCGATTCCAGATCATCCGGAAATCGGGGACTTCTACATGCTGCCCAAAGTCCACAAGCCAGGAAATCCAGGCAGACCCATCATAACAGGTATGAATACACTCACTGAACAAATCTCAGGCTTTGCAGAAATTTTTTTTAAAACCGTTAGTCATGAATACTGCTAGTTTCCTACAAGACACAACTGACTTTCTGAACAAGATCAACAACATCCAGCAATTACCATCTAATACACTTCTAGTGACTATGGATGTAGTATCCCTGTATAGTAATATCCCTCACAAGGATAGATTAGCTGCATGTCACAGATCCTTATCATCCTCACCAAACCACAAATACACTGCTGAGGATGTTACACAGCTCATTGAATTCATACTTACACACAACTACTTTACTTTCAATAAAGACATCTATCTTCAATGTATGGGTACTGCGATGGGAAGTAAAATGGCACCCCAACATGCCAATTTATTTATGGCTGACCTGTAAGAAAAAGTCCTGAACAGCATGGAACAAAAACCATACAGATACTATCGCTATATTGATGATATTTTCATCACATGGACAGAAGGTGAGGAATGCCTAAAACAATTTTACTCATTGAAGTAAAATGGCACCCCAATATGCCAATTTATTTATGGCTGACCTGGAGGAAAATTCCTGAACAGCATGGAACAAAAACCATACAGATACTATCGCTATATTGATGATATTTTCATCATATGGACAGAAGGTGAGGAATACCTAAAACAATTTTACTCATTGATCAACACTTTTCATCCATCAATCAAACTAAAAATGGAATACTCAAACAGACGCGTCAACTTCCTAGACACCACAGTACACATCAGGGATGATACGCTTCACACCTCAATATACAGGAAACCCACTGACAGATGCAACTACCTCCACAGTTCCAGCTTCCACCCCCAACACACGAAAAGGGCCATCATACACAGTAAGGCCATTAGATACCACCGAATATGTTCTGACCCAAGAGACAGAGATAAACATCTCGGGACACTAGCAGATGCCTTCCATAAGAAAGGTTACAAGGACAAAAGTATCAACACCGGCATAAACACAGCTTTGAGAACCCGAAGGGAAAACCTACTTCAGTACAAAGAGAAAAAAACAAACAACTGTGTACCTCTAGTAACCACATACAGCCCAGCACTAGAAGGAATAAGAAAAATAATCAAAGATTTACAACCCATCATAACAGAGGATGGAACTCTGAAAGAAATATTCCAGCAACCCCCAATACTGGCCTTCAGACAACCCCCCAACCTCAGAAATAAACTAATCAGTAGGAAACTTCCTTCTGATCAAGATGTCACAAATAATGGAAGCAAACCCTGCAATAAAAAAACTCTGCAAACTGTGCAACCAAATCAATCCATCAAAAAGTGTCAGACACTCAAAAGGGATCTTCTATATCTCCGGATCATACAGCTGCACCTCCAGTAATGTTGTGTATCTTATCCAGTGCAGAAAACGCAGCAAAGGAACTTATGTTGGCGAAACAGGACAGAAGTTGCACACAAGGATGAATTTGCACAGACATACCATCAAGGAACATGAAGAAGATGACCTCTGCACACCTGTAGGACACAATTTCGCACAACCAGACCACACAATGGGAGACCTCAATATTTTACTTCTTAAAGGAAATTTCAAATCCATTCAGGAAAAAAAAACTTTTGAACTAAGAATGATAATTCTATTTGACACAAGAGATAACGGCCTTAATTTCGACATGGGATTCCTCACTCATTATCCAACAGTTTTATGACTATTAGCTCAAGCTTCACTCCCTCTGTGTGAGTGTAGTATCCCTCCCCCCTCGCTTTTGTTGTATCTTACCTCTAGCCTCTTTTTTTTTTTTTCATCTCTTCTAACATTCTGCTGAAACTTTATGATTTGTATAGTACTGCTTGGACCTTGAAGAAGGGGACATACCCTGAAAGCTTGTCCTCAAAATTGTATGTTATTGCAAATAAAAAAAGTATCATGGACAGTACTCAATTGTTTCTGTCTCAAATGTCTGAAATAGTTATTTTTTTACTATTTTTCAGTGCATTCTGGGCATTTTGGAAGGTCTCCAGAGGTTATCTTTTAAAAAAACGCTTCTAAACGCAAACGCTCATAAACGTGCATAAACGCGATATGCAAACGCGGCTAAACAGACTTTTTTAATCTACGTTTTCCAGCAGTCAGTTTCCATCGTTCAGAAGTGTCATGTGTACATGGAGCTTTAGTAAATCAATCCCTTTGTGTATCGGGCCTTTGAAAAGCATCAACTTTATCAGAGCATCAATGTAAACAGTGAGATTGATTTACTAAAGGCACTTTGCAAGGGAAGTTGCTGCAAATTACATATTAACATCTCTGAGAAGTTGCTCCTCCATCATAGGATGACTTCCTTTTTGTTTCAATCAGAGGGTACAGTGAAATATAGCAGCTGCATCAGGTTTGATTATAAACAGGTTTTTGGCTGCCGCTGTCACCAAACCTTGCACAGAGAGAGTCATAGTGACAGTTGAGGCCACCAGGCTGCAACTGTCACTGAGCAAAAGAGTGGATAAACTGATAAATAAATGAATACATTCCTTCAAAAGTTGTTATGTGCCAAATAACAAAAAATACAATTTGTAATATCAAGTCATCAAGTTAACTGACGGCTACTGTTAAAGTGTATCTATGGATAAAATGTTCATTTTTACATTGTATTTCAATTCTTTCTACCCTACTGCTATTAACCACTTGACCTCCGGAAGGTTCTACCCTCTTCATGACCAGGGCATTGTTTGCTATTCAGCACTGCGCTCGGTCATGCAATGCTGTACCCAAATAAATATTTATATTTTTTTTCCACACAAATAGAGCTTTCTCTTGGTAGTATTTGATCACCAATGTTTTTTTTTGTTTTTCTATTATAGAATTTAAAATTTTGAAAAAAAATATTTAACTTTCTTTAAAAAAACATATCCAATAAAAAAATTAAATAAATATTTTTTTTTTATTAAAGTGGTTGTAAAGGCTAAAGGTTTTTTTAAAAAACCTGTGTGTAGTAGTGCCCCCAGCCCCCTCAATACTTACTTGAGCCCCATCATGATCCATCGATGTGCACAACAGCCTTCAGGTCTCTGCCTCCTCACTGACTAAGCAGCAAGCATGAGCCATTGGCTAACGCTGATGTCAGTCCCAGCCAGTCAGCCAATGAGGAGATGAGGGGGGCAAGCCGTGGCTCCATATGTGAATGGACACACAGAGCAGCGGCTCGGGAACACGCCTACTTGGGTGCCCCCATAGCAAGCTACTTGCTATGGGGGCACCTGACAGAAAGGAGGGGCCAGGAGCACCAGCAGGGGGCCCAAGAAGAGGAGGATCCGGTCTGCTCTGTGCAAATCCACTGCACACAACAGGTAAGTATGATATGTTTGTTATTTTACAAAAATAAAATAACTTTTTGTATCATTTTAAACTAAGCCATTCAGCTACATGTGTTTGTTAAAAAAAGTCCCAATAAGTGTATATTAATTGGTTGGTGTAAAAGTTATGGCATCTACAGACTGTGGTATATATAATATATATATTATTATACAGCATTTGAACAGCGCCAACAGTTTGCACAGCACTTTACAACATGAGGGCAGACAGTACAGTTACAATATAATTCAATAGAGGAGGAATCAGAGGGCCCTGGTCACTGAAGCTTACAATCAGGGAGGGAGGGTCAAGTGATACAAAATGTAATAGCTGTAGGGGATGAGCTGATGGAGAAAATAAAACTCCAGTTGTTAGGTGGCAGCAGAATAGGCTTCTCTGAAGAGGAGGGTTTTCAGAGATCGTCGAAAAGCAAACACAGTAGGAGATAGTCAGACAAATTGGGGTAGAGAGTTCCATAGGAAAGGAGAGGCTCGGGAAAAGTCATGGAGGCGAGCATGGGAGGAAGTGGCAAGGGAGCTAGAGAGCAGGATGTCTTGGGAGGAACAAGGAGAACAATTAGGTCGGTATATATTGGAATTTACACAGCTATAGATGCTATACTTAGATGCTATGCGGTGATCAGTGACCAGGGGTGGACTGATAACTGATGGGGCCCCCGGGCAATAGGGGATCATGGGGCCCCTGTGTCCTTGCCCAAACTCAAAAAAGCCTATGAAAAAGGTACCAGGGGCATCTCATGGGGCCCCCTACTGACCCCGGGCCCTCGAGCAGTGCCCGAGTTTCCAAATGGTCAGTCCGCCCCTGTCAGTGACTAGTGTGGCTTGCAATCTGGCATCAACAGATACTGGCTGGGAGATACACTAACTGATATCACTAGTGACACTAATACAGTAATCAGATATAATACTGTACAATGTACTAATGACACTGGCTGGGTAGGGGTAACTGTGTTAACTGTGTGCCTAACAAGTGTAATGTGTGTAACGTGCTGCTTTTACTTACAGATCTGGCTGTTTTTTATCCCTGCTTTTCAGGGAGAAGAAACAGCTGGATCACAGTTCTGTTTACACATATGTTTTTGTGTGTGGAAACACAGAATTCTCTGTTGTGATTGGACACACAACAAGGGTCAGCAAGGGTGCATATGTAGAGCTGGTGGGGGCAGGTGGATGACAATTTCTTCCTCGTTGGGCGCCAAGTGTTGGCCACAAGAGAGGCCTACCCAGGGTGGGTACTTCTGGGCTATCCTAGGCACCTAAGATGGGTCACTGCTTTACACTTATTGGGGTATCTTTTAAGAAATTTGATTTTTTAAATGTTTTATTGGATATGTTTTATAGCAGAAAGAAAAAAATGTTTTTGTTTTTTTTTTTCAAAATTTGCTGTCTTTTTTCATTTATATCACAAAATATTAAAAACCCAGCAGTGATCAAACACCACCAAAAGGAAGCCCTATTTGTGTGGAAAAAAAATGATACAAATTTTGTTTGAGTACAGCGTTGCATGACTGCACAGTTACCAGTTAAAGCAGCGTAGTGCGGTATAGCAAAAAATGGTCATGAAGGGGGTAAAACCTTCCGGGGCTGAAGCGGTTATTCTAAACAATCTTGAAGTTTGTAGACTTACTTTGTAAAGATCCTCACACACTCACTTCCTTGAATTCCGTGACATATTCACTATGCCTCTACTGGGTCACACATTTCACAGATAAAGGGATGGACGCTGCTCAACCGACCCCAGGAGTCCAATGATGAGGATTGGCCTCAGCCGCCGTACTGGCTACACCCACTGATGCGTTTCGCCCCCCGGGTGGGGCGAAATGCATCTGTCAGGAACGAGTCAGCACAGGTGGTGCTGGGGCTCACCTGCCTTGTGGGCTGCAGTACCAGTGCTGGCCAGCGGGTGCTCTCAGCAGCCAGAATCTCACTCCTGCAATCAAGCCATCACCTGAGGCTGATTGCAGGAGGTGTATTTAAGCAATGGCCAGGCCTGCAGTCAGTGCCTTGGTGTTCCCATGAACCCCAGCTATTCCTGACCACTCTCCTGTCTGCTCCTTTGTACCTTGTCTGCCCGATAGTTACCGACCCGGCCTGCCTGACTACATTTGTGTTCCCGCACATACTGGGATCTGTTGGAGGTTTGGTTCTTGCACTGTGTGTTTGGGTGTACTGTGTAGCTTTTAATAAATTATATTGTTTTACACCATACTTGAAGCCTGCGTTTCCCTGTGTCAGTCCACACATCTCTGGTCATACCTGGAGCCCTGACAGCATCAGTGGTTGTGGCCAGTATGGCGGCTGAGGCCATTCCATAACATTGGACTCCTGGGGTCGGTTGAGCAGTGTCCATCCCTTCACTTGCATTGGCTGACATTGGAATCGCTCGGACTCATGCTCCCCTCTTTTCACTTGCCGGTGGGGTGGTTCTTTTCCTTCCATCCATAGCTAGGAGCGGCGCCATAAGGTATACTTTTCACTATACACATTTCACAGAGCCTGCCTTCTGAACTGCAGAAGTGCTGAGAGGAGGAGTTTCGGGAGGCGGAGTCAGTGCAGGCATCACTGCTTTAAGGCTGTGAAGCATCATGGGATATGTAGTCCTTAGATATCAGAATTTAAATCAAAGAGATGAGCAGAGAAGCTTGCAAAGCATGCAGGGAATCCAGTGGTGTATTTAGGTTTTGTGCTGCCCTAGGCAACAAAAAAATCAGACGCCCCCTCCCTGACCTGACACGACCAACAGCAGACCCCCCCCCCTCCCCCGAAGAGACAGTATGACAGTGACCAACAACACTACTGTCCCATTCCCACCCAAGAGAGCCTTCCACTAACACCCACCTCACCCTAACCCAACCAAAGAGAGAAAGACACACCTTCACAGCTCTGGACATCCCCGGGAATGACAACCGGGCTCTGCATACACCATCAAGCAGCCCGCAGCCTCTCAGATCCCACCTGGTCCGAATGCTGCATATGTACCTTCATCCAGGTGGCAGTGCTGCCCCCCTAAAAAATGCAGCCCTAGGCAAATGCCTTGTTTGCCTTGTGATAAATACACCCCTGAGGGAATCCAGGAGGCAGGCATGTGTAGGCATATGTTGGATTGTTATTATTGTTAGTTATGCTGATGTTGTAAAATAAAAGTGTATAACCATGAGTGCTGTGACCATAGATCCCATTTAAATGTAGTCTGCATATCTAGGCTTCACTGACCACTGGGTTAAGTCTCCGGTCACACTGGGTGCAACTTGGCATGCGATTTGCATACCATACGACTTGCAAATCGCATGGCAAGTCGCACCCTATTGTCCGCAATTACAGCGGTTATATCGGTGTGGTTCCGACTTGGTCTTGGTCGGATTTCTAAAGCAGTGCACTTTTGGTGCGATTTGCATAAACATCTGTGTCAGATGTCTTGCAAATCACACATCAGATCAGCATGTCATCCGACTTTGAAATTGTGCGACTTCACTGTAAGTCGCACGATTTCAAAGTTGGGTTCGATGTGACCAGGGTGTAAACTACAAAGGTGTGTCTGTCCTCTAAATGATAGAAACGTTGAAGGTGAAATGGAGAGGATGTTGTGTGCAGTTTATTTCCATCATCAGCAAACTGAAAGGGATATTTCTACAGTAAAAATTCCATGTGAAGGAAATCTGTCAAAGCTAAAAAAATATTCTATTCACTAGTAAAAACAATTGAGTATATAGGTGTTTAAAATGATATTTGAGTTATTTGTACTCACTTCTTTCCTCTATCCACTGATGAATAAGGCTGACATCTCCGGGTACTGTTCCGCACTCCTTGCACATACGTCCAGGTCCTATTCTCAATGTTACACCACATATATAGAATATGAATGGGCTGTGCCCAAATAATAAATATAAAAATAAACCAAATCCTTGTGTGTGAAGAATGCCGCACTCCCAGCCTGACAGAAGAACCTCTGTCTATTGTGTCACCTAAGCCTCAGTGCCTGGGGGCGAAACGCATCAGTAGGGCGTGGTTTGTAGAGAAGAGCTGTCTGAGACCATTCCCCATTAACACACATAAGCCAGTCAGGCCAGGAGGGCGACATTCTTCACACACAAGAATTCGTCATTACTGGAGAAGTTACCGTAACTCATATGTCAGCACCGCCATCTCTGAGGACAAGAGATGTCAGCTCTCCCATTGTCAAGTCATAGTGAATAAAAAAAACAAAAAAAAACGAATAATTAAAGATAAATCGGCAGCTACCACATAAATAATATGCCAAATACAGAAGTAAAGAAGCGCCTACCTAAACCTAGGAAAATATAAACATGTGAATATTATACTAGGAAATAAAGAAAACATTCATCATAAATAAAATATAGTCCATATCCTTTTGCACATGAGAGTAAATAAACATTTTTTTAACTGATCTGAACACAGGTGCACTTTTTTCTTGTAAGTGACCAATCAGAAATTTTTTTTAAAGGTCTCCAAATTGCGCAAGATACCACTAAACAAACCATTCTATTATATTATATTGCTGCCACTTATCTTCCAGTATAAAACATAAATGATATAGTATCACCCCTACTTTAGTTATTAATAGCGGCACATGACGTGTGTGATATATTAAACTCTACTTAACATTTATGTGTTTCATTTTCTGCCTTCATTAATAATCCAGAACAAATCCTTTAATTAGCCAGATCATAAAAGTATCCAATGTTGAGATCAAGAGGTTCCTCCAAGAATCACCCTTATCATGGATGGTTGCCAGGATCATAGTAGATACTCCAATCCGTCATTACATAGAAAGAGAAAAAATTTCGCTCCAATCGTGTATTACCCAAAGTAAACATCTTTAAAAATATTGCACTTACAGCAATTTAAAAAAATCAATAAGCCTTTTAAAAAATTCAATTCAGTGACTCAGATGCCGCATGGTGCTCTCACCATCTGTGGATCTGCCGGACAGATCGCCGTCACGTCAATTCCGGTTACGGATCTGTGCCACTTCCGGTCCGCAGCACCGTCACACGGTCATCGTGGGGACCGGAAGTGACACAGATCTGTAACCGGAAGTGACATGATGGCGTTCTGTCCGGCAGTTCTGGAGGTGGTGAGAGCACCATGTGGCATCTGAGTCACTGAATTGAATGTTTTAAAAGGCTTATTGATTTTTTAACCACTAGCCTACAGGGCCCTTATACCCCCTTCCTGTCCAGGCCAATTTCCAGCTTTCAGCGCTGTCACAATTTGAATGACAATTGCGTGGTCATGCAACACTGTACCCATATGAAATTTTTATCATTTTTTTGAGACTAATAGAGCTTTCTTTTGGTGGTATTTAACCATTAGCCGCCCGGCCAATGGCCTTTTGGCAGCTTCAAATGTGTCCCTGCATTCCGGGTGCACGCCATTTGGCGTGCTCCCGCACATGCGCCGTTTGTGCTAATGCAGAGCGGCACAGCAGTGCGGACACGACCGATGACAAATACGAGTACCGGCTCCCGTTGCTGGTACCATGTGACCTGCTGTGACCAATCACAGCAGGTCACATGACAGTTGTATACAATGGATGGCTTCATTCATGATGCCATCCATTGTATACTAGTGCCTAGCTGTGAATGGTCACAGCTAATCACATGCACATGTCATGTGATTAGCTGTGACCAAATCACAGCTAAGCACAAAAAAAAAAAAAAAAAAAAAAGCTGAATGAATCGATGTCATTCAGGTAAATGCTTGCTTATAGCAAAGTAATTCTTTGCTATAAGCAAATTGTGTAAAAAAAAAAAAAAAATACTGATCACTTCCCCAAAGTAGTACAATGTTACTATGGTAACATTGTACTACTTTGGTCATAGTAAAATATGAAAAAAAAATGTAATAAAAAATTAAATATAATAAAAAAATAAAAAAAAATTAAAAATATATATATATTTTTTTTCATACTGTCACCAGTCAGTGTCCCTGTTCACCGCCATGCCAGTTATATGATGATGCTGTACTGCACTGGTGACAGTATGTAAAAAAAAAAATAGTGAAAATAATTTTTTTAATTTTTTCATTTTCCGAAAAATTATGACAAAAAAATACAACTTCAAAAAACTCGCCATGCCTCTTATGAAGTACGTCAGATGGTCTACTCTGCAAAAAGGGGTCATTTGGGGATATCTGTACTATTCTGACATTCTTGGACCTCAAGAAATTAGATTGGCCGTCAGTACTTCAGGATTGATCAATATTCAGATCTATACCATAGTTTGTGAACTCTATAACTTTCCTACAAACTAAATAATACATCCTAATTTGGGTTATTTTCACCAAAGACATGTAGCAGAATACATCTCGGCCTAAATTTATGAAGAACAATTATTTATTTGTAAACTTTTATAACAGAAACAAAGAAAAATGTGTTTTTTTTTTCAAAATTTTTGGTCTTTTTTTGTTAATTTAGCAAAAAATAAAAACCCCAGCGGTGATTAAATACCACCAAAAGAAAGCTCTAGTTGTGTGAAGAAAATGATAAAATTTTAGTTTGGGTACAATGTTGTATGACCGCGCAATTGTCATTCAAAGTGTGAGAGCGCTGAAACCTGAAAAATGGCCTGGACAGGAAGGTGTAAAATTGCACGGTATTGAAACGGTTAATTACCAATGAAAATTTTGAAAAAAAAATGTTTTTTCTTAGTTTTTGTTATACAATTTTGTAAGTAAGTGATTTTTCTCCTTCACTGATGTGCGCTAATGAGGCTGCAGTGATGGGCACTGATAGGCTGCACTGATGGACACTGATAGGTGGCACTGAAGGGCACTGATGAGGAGGCACTGGTAGGTTGCACTGATGGCCATTGACAGGCATCACTGATGGGCACTGAAAGGAAGCACTGATACATTACACTGATAGGCGGCACTGATAGGCAGCACTGACTGGCACTGTTAGGCAGCACTGACTGGCACTGACAGGCGGCACTGACTGGCACTGATAGGCGACATTGACTGGCACTGATTGGCAGCACTGATAGGTGGCACTGATTGGCATTGATAGGTGGCACTAACTGGCACTGATGGGTGACATTGAAAGGCAGCTCAGATGGGCACTGATATGTGGCATTGATGTGTACTGGTATGCACTGATATGTGGCATTGATGTGGCACTGATGGGCACTGGCATGTGGCACTGATGAGCACTGACAGGTGGCACTTCTGGGGCCACACTGATCATCAGGGCACACTGATCATCAGTGCCCTGATAATCAGTGTACATGTCCCCTCCGCGGAAAGCCGATTACCGGCTCTCCTCTTGAGCTGTCAGCGTGACAGCTCGAGAGGAGAGAAATGCCGATAACCGGCATTTCCGTGTTTACATGTGAACAGCTGTGATTGGACACAGCTGATCACATGTCCGAGGGACACAGCGCTCCCTGAGCCGCGCATGCGCAGTGAGAATGGGAGGATGTCATATGACGTCCTATCAGAACGAGAGAACCACCTTGCGCCCGTCATTGTACTATAGGGCGGGTGGAAGGTGGTTAATTGCTGTAAGTGCAATATTTGGCTTATTAAAGTTGTTTACTTTGGGTAATACACGATTGGAGCGAAATGTTTTCTCTGTCTATGTAATGACGGATTGGAGTGTTTACTATGATCCTGGCAACCATTCATGATAAGGGTGATTCTTGGAGGAACCTCTTGATCTCAACATTGGATACTTTTATGATCAGGCTAATTAAAGGCTTTGTTCTGGATTAATAATGAAGACAGAAAATGACACACATGAATGTTAAGTAGAGTTTAATATATATCACACATGTCATGTGCTGCTATTAATCACTAAAGTAGGGGTGATACCATATAACAAATGCATTGTTGTCTATGGAACAATGCACACAGATGTGTAAAGATCAGTAAGGTTTGGTTCACACCTATGCAGTTTGCGTTTGATCCATTTCTGCAGTGTGTTTTTTGTGTTGCGTTTTGCTTTTTAAGCACATGCGTTTTTTTGCATTTTGCATTTTTTTTCTTTTTTCTTGTTGCTAAGCAGATTAAAAACGCAAACCGCAAAAAAAAAATGCAGCAAAAACACACTAAATGCTTTTCTGCAGCGTTCCATTGAAGTCTATAGAACAAAAAATGCAACGTTTTGCGTGTAAAAAAGTCCCTGACCCTTTCCAAACGCACTGGGTGAAAACACGGAGATGTGAACGTGTCCCATAGGAAATAATGTTAAATGGACTGTAGTGCGTTTCTGAAAAACACTGAAGAAAACACTTAGATGTGAACATAGGGTAATGCAGCAATGAGCTGACACTTTTTTTTACACATCTTTAAAATGGATGTATTATTGTTTATGACATAATGCACACTGCTGTGTAAAGATCAGTACACCAGCATTGTGTACAGAGCTGAAAAAAAAATAAAAATGTCAATGTGACTATAGTAATTTATATCTACACTCACTGGCCACTTTATTCGGTACACCTGTTCAATTGCTTGGTAACACAATTTGCTAATCAGCCAATCACATGACAGCAACTCATTGTATTTAGGCATCTAGATGTGGTGAAGATGACTTGCTGAAGTTCAAACCGAGAATCAGAATGGGGAAGAAAGGGGATTTAAGTGCCTTTGAATGTGGCATTGTTGTTGGTGCCAGGCGGGCTGGTCTGAGTATTTCAAAAACTGCTGATCTACTGGGATTTTCACGCACAACCATCTCTAGGGTTTCCAGAGAATGGTTCAAAAAAGAGAAAATATCCAGTGAGCAGCAGTTGTGCGGATGAAAATGCCTTGTTGATGTCAGAGGTCAGAGGAGAATGGGCAGACTGGTTGCTGAGACATTCAGATGGTAGGGTCAGGATTTGGCGTAAACAACATGAAAGCATGGATCCATCCTGCCTTGTATCAATCGTTCAGACTGGTGGTGTAATGGTGTGGGGGAGATTTGCTTGGCACTAGCAAGGTGTACCTAATAAAGTTGCCACTAATGCAGGCCATAGATGGGTCGAAAATCGGCCGATTTTCGGATCGTTAGTGGGTTAATTGTTCGGCTGTTTTTTCTGTATTTTGGCAGATTTTTTTATCGGTAAAGTTGGAAAAAGATCGGCCAATTTTGCCGATTGGCCGATTTTCGCTGCAATTATGGGCAAATCGGTCGATCTTTTTACCAATAAAAAATCTGTGCATGAGCAGTGAGCAAGAGGAAGACAAAAAGAAGAAGAAAAAGAAGAAGAAGAGGATGAAGAATAAGAAGAGGATGAAGAAGCAGAAGAAGAGGAAGAAGAGGATGAAGAAGAAGAGGAATGAAGGATGAAGAAGAAGAATAGGATGATGAAGAAGAAGAAGAGGATGAAGAAGAAGAAGAAGAGGAAGAAGAAGAGGAAGAAGAGGATGAAGAGGATGATGAAGAAGAAGAGGATGAAGAAGAAAAAGAAGAGGATGAAGAAGAAGAGGATGAAGAAGAAGAGGAAGAAGAAGAGGATGAAGAAGAAGAGGATGAAGAAGAAGAAGAAGAGGATGAAGAAGAGGATGAAGAAGAAGAAGAGGATGAAGAAGAAGAGGATGATGAAGAAGAAGAGGATGATGAAGAAGAAGAGGATGAAGAAGAAGAGGATGAAGAAGAAGAGGATGAAGAAGAAGAAGAGGATGAAGAAGAAGAAGAGGAAGAAGAAGAGGATGAAGAAGAAGAAGAGGAAGAAGAGGATGAAGAGGAAGAAGAGGAAGAAGAGGAAGAAGAGGATGAAGAAGAATAATAGGATGATGAAGAAGAAGAGGATGAAGAAGAAGAAGAGGAAGAAGAAGAGGATGAAGAAAAGGATGAAGAAGAAGAAGAGGATGAAGAAGCAGAATAGGAGGATGAAGAAGAAGAGGATGAAGAAGAAGAGGAATAAGAGGATGAAGAAGAAGAGGAAGAAGAGGAAGAAGAAGAGGAAGAAGAGGATGAAGAAGAAGAAGAAGAAGAGGAAGAAGAGGATGAAGGAGAGGATGAAGAAGAAGAGGAAGAAGAAGAGGCTGAAGAAGAGGAAGAAGAAGAAGACGAGGATGAAGAAGAAGAGGAAGAAGAAGAAGAAGAAGAGGATGAAGAAGTAGAAGAGGAAGAAGAGGATGAAGAAGAAGAAGAATTCCAGTCCGGCAAAAAGTGTCCCTGCAGAGAGCTCCGCTATTTCTTTGACAGTGCTTTGACATTTATACTGGTTGCAACAATGTATCTATTTGTAAGGGTGGATCTTTGCCTATGACCACATGTGTAAGGAGCATTCTCCCCATTGACCATCATTCTCCCCATTGACCATCATTCTCCCCATTGACCATCATTCTCCCCATTGACCATCAATCTTCGTACTGCAAGCTGTAGATATAGTAATTATTAGCATGACTGCTCCGAGATTGAAAGGTTATTTTAGGGGTTGAGAAATACTTCTTTACAGGGATGGAGAGAGGCTTAGGAGAAAACTGGTCAGAAATAGATTTTAAAGGCCACCTAAAACTTCTTCTATTTTTCAAGATATATCTTTTGGTTAGCAGTATAGCACCCTGCAGAAGAATAGAGCCGCACACTTTTTTTAGATTGAAGGGTCTTTGTGAAATTAGATTGTGAAAATGCAAAGTTGTAACTTCCCAGGCAGTCGTTTTGCTTTGTACTTCACCTGTGTACACAGTAGTGTTTTGTGTTTATAACATGGACACTGATATGTGTTTTTGTCGAAATGTTACCCGAGCTTTTCATTAAAAGAAGGTATGCAGGGGAGAGATCTAGATCTGCTTTGTGCGTTTATTGCAGATGCATTTATCATTGTTTAGAAGAGATTAGAATGGTAAATAAAAATAAATCCTCCCTTCTGAATGAACACAAAAATAAAAAAAAACAGCTTAACCCTTCTTACCTAGACCCCTGCATACCTTCTTTTAATGAAAAGCTCGGAACCGCACCAATATGACCGATGTAATTGCGGACAGTAGGGTGCGACCTGACGTGATTTTCAAGTCGCAAGGCATGCATTTCGCATGCCAAGTTGCATCCAGTGTGAGCGGGGTGTAAAGCATAGAACATTTAATTAAAAAAAATAGTCTAACCCCCGATTCACATATATGTGGCCGTGCGGGCCGCGTGTTTAACAGGCATGAGAGCCCATTCATTTCAATGGACTCCCGTGCCTGTGAAACGCAGGGAAAGAAGACCCTGCACTTCTTCCGTAAACGCAGCCCCCAGTACAGTTGCGTTTTCCAGTGCAGGCGGCGTGCCATTAGAATTAATGGCACCGGCCCACGGGTCCGCATTTCTCTGTGTGGGTGGTGCAGCTGCACGGATTTTCGTGCGGATCCACAGCGGCACCACCCACACTGATGTGAGCCTAGGGTTAAGGCTTCACTGATGTTCATTCATTTCTAGTGTTTGAGAAGCTCAAACTCTTTACTATGTAGCGCTACCCCCACAGGGGCCACTTGATAATGCTTGTCCCCAGTGGTTGCCCTGACCTTGCAAGTCTCCCGACGCCTCTGACACTCTGGGTTCAGACATATTTCAACAGTATATAATAATAATGCAAGAGGCACAATTCTTTACCCTATGTTCACACTTAAGCGTTTTCCGCAGCGTTTTGCACTACAGTCCATTAAACATGATTTCCTATGGGACAGGTTCACATCTCTGCGTTTTCACCCAGTGCCTTTTTTGGAAAGGGCAGGGACTTAATGACACGCAAAACGTTGTGCTTTGGGTTCTATAGAATTCAATGGAAACACTGCAGAACAGCATGTAGTGCGTTGTTGCTGTGTTTTTGCTGTGTTTTGCATTTTAATCTGCCTAGCAACAAGAAAAAAACCGCAAAGAGCATAAACGCATCAAAAACACATTTGCAAAAACAGAAAACAAAACCAAAACGGATCAAACACAAACTGCGAAGGTGTGAATCTAGCCTTATTAACACCTCTATATTAGATTTGTTCAAAAGAGTAGGCTAAAGGAGTAATGGGGTTAGGATATACAACCCCAGTTAACACATAAAAGCAGAACACTGGTAAAATAGGAATAATCAATTAGCAACGTTTAACAGGTTATACAGTCAAGAGTAGTAAGCTTCAACTACTTAACTGCAACCCAGCACCATGAGGAGGAAGAAATTGCTTGTTGACTTATTAGCTCCCTCCACCAGCGCTGCAATGGGCATGCAGACAATTGTGTAAATGTATACTATATAGATATAAGTACCCCAAGTTGAATACTAATGGCCTTAGAAGAGAAAAGGTCCCTTTAAGTAGAGATTGCAACTTGAGTCCTGCAATGTTTAAAGCTCCTGATATAGTGATGTCCGTTGTCCTCTGCTAGCAATGGTGGGGCCCATAGGAATTAGTGAATACTTGTAATTTAATGAAGTTAAACAGAGAAGCCATGGTACTGCTCAAAGGTAACTGAGGTGTAAAGGTGTGTGCATGCAGTTTCTCTAGAGGGATGACAGAAAGAGGATGGGCATCTGCCCGGTCACTAATCCCATGGATAGCACAGCCTCCTAAGCACAAAAGTTCCTGCCCAGGCTCTTGGCTGTTTGCTGAGATGTGTAGAGTCACTGCCTGACCGCCTGTTAGCGTGGTGAGCAGAGATGTCTGTGTGAAGACCGGACAGTGACAGTTCTGATGCATAGAAGCTGATGCAATGCCAGTGTGGCAATCTGTGTCACTGCTGTACTGATATATGGTATGCAGAATCCTGCAGCAGTAGGCAAACAATCTGTCTCTGGAGGAGAACGGCAGTCCCCCTGTGTTCAGCTCTTAATCCTGCACCGAGAGAGAGAGCCAGTCCCTTGCTATATTATATATATGCTTTCTCAGCTTCCTTCTTGTTCCCCAGCTCTATGGTAGTTGTACTTCAGTCAGCAATACAGTAAGTATTGGCTATAGGACTACAGGTCCCAAGATCCTCTACTGTCATAAACACTGAATCCACTCTGCTAACAGGAAGTGATGTAGCAGTTCCAGTACTGAACACTAGGGGGAAAATCATTCATCATAGTCTCATCTGTCAGTGTCCCTGAGTGGCATAATGATATACTAGGCACCTGGCTACATGTATTTCCAAGAAACTTATTCAGCCCCAAACACTAAGCTCTATCAATATATGCAACTCTGCCACTTTGTCTCTTCCTTATTTAAACATGCACTGGTCAATGCCACCTTGACAACTTTTGAACACCGTTGCTGCTTGGACCCCTACTCCCCAGGTCAAATTACAATAATACTAGCTACAATCTGCTCCTTCATGACAGATACATAGTTACATAGTTAGTTATATAGTTAGGTTCGCTGAAAAAAGACAAAATTCCATCCAGTTCAACCATATTATAAAAAAAAAGTTATAATCCTATCCCCACAGTTGATCCAGAGGAAGGCAAAAAAACAAGCAAAGCATGATCCAATTTGCTCCTGCAGGGAAAAAAATTCCTTTCTGATCCCCTGAGAGGCAATCGGATATTCCCTGGATCAACTTTACCTATAAATGTTAGTATCCAGTTATATTCTGTCAAAATAAAGCAAGGTGCAGCGCTAAAATGTTGTTTAGGACATATTATGTTACATAACATTTTAGCGCTGCACCTTGCTTTATTTTGATTACTCTGGAGGTTTATATGGTGCCTTTTTGGTGTTCAGCTGATGTTTTCTCCTTCCACTTATTTATCATTTTACCTTAGCGCTCACTTACCCTGCGACTTAGTTATATTCTGTGTATCCAAGAAAGAATCCAGGACTTTTTTAAAGCAATCCACTGAGCTGGCCAGAACCAACTCTTGAGGGAGTCTATTGAACATTTTCACAACTCTTACTGTTAAGAAACCTTTCCGTGTTTGGAGATTACATTTCTTTCCCTAAAGACGTAAGAAGTGCCCCCTTGTCCTCTGTGATGACCTCAGTGTGACTAGCTCTACACCGAGTTCACTATATGAACCACTGATGTATTTATACATGGAGATCATATCCCCCCTTATGTATTATACATGGAGATCATATCCCCCTTATGTATTATACATGGAGATCATATCCCCCCTTATGTATTATACATGGAGATCATATCCCCCTTATGTATTATACATGGAGATCATATCCCCCTTATGTATTATACATGGAGATCATATCCCCCCTTATGTATTATACATGGAGATCATATCCCCCCTTATGTATTATACATGGAGATCATATCCCCCCTTATGTATTATACATGGAGATCATATCCCCCCTTATGTATTATACATAGAGATCATATCCCCCCTTATGTATTATACATGGTGATCATATCCCCCCTTATGTATTATACATGGTGATCATATCCCCCCTTATGTATTATACATTATTATTATTATACAGTATTTATAAAGCGCCAATAGTTCGCTCAGCGCTGTACATTACAAAGGGGGACAGAACATGTGACAGAACAATACTAATACAATGCAAAACATGAGGGGATCGAGGGCCCTGCTCTTTCGAGCTTACAATCTAGGAGGGAGGGGATGGTGGCACAGGAGGAGATAGCTGTGGGGGATGGAGTGGTAGGAAGAGTGGAGGAGGTCGGCAAGTTAGCAAGGGGTGGGGTAGGCTTCCCTGAAGAGATGGGTTTTCAGGGTGCGCCTAAAGGAGAGGAGAGCAGGTGATAATCTGATGGGTTGGGGCAGGGAGTTCCAGAGGATGGGTGACACCCTAGAGAAGTCCTTGAGGCGGGCATGGGAGGAGGAGACCAGGGAACTAGAGAGAAGGAGGTCTTGTGAGGAGCGGAGTGTGCGTGCTGGGCGGTACTTGGATATTAGGTCAGTGATGTAGTACGGGGCAGTATGGTGGACGGCTTTGTACGTCAGTGTTAGGATTTTGAATTTGATCCGTTGCGCAATCGGAAGCCAGTGGAGGGATTGGCAGAGGGGGGTGGCGGAGACGGAGCGGTTGGAAAGGTGAATGAGTCTGGCAGCCGTATTCAGGATCGACTGAAGCGGGGATAGCCTGTGGCGAGGCAGGCCAGTGAGGAGGGAGTTGCAGTAGTCGAGTCGTGATATGATGAGGGAGTGGATGAGCTGTTTAGTGGTTACATGGAGATCATATCCCCCCTTATGTATTATACATGGAGATCATATCCCCCCTTATGTATTATACATGGAGATCATACCCCCCCCTTATGTATTATACATGGTGATCATATCCCCCCTTATGTATTATACATGGAGATCATATCCCCCCTTATGTATTATACATGGAGATCATATCCCCCTTATGTATTATACATGGAGATCATATCCCCCCCTTATGTATTATACATGGAGATCATATCCCCCCTTATGTATTATACATGGAGATCATATCCCCCCTTATGTATTATACATGGAGATCATATCCCCCCTTATGTATTATACATGGTGATCATATCCCCCCTTATGTATTATACATGGACATCATATCCCCCCTTATGTATTATACATGGAGATCATATCCCCCCTTATGTATTATACATGGAGATCATATCCCCCTTATGTATTATACATGGAGATCATATCCCCCCTTATGTATTATACATGGAGATCATATCCCCCTTATGTATTATACATGGAGATCATATCCCCCCTTATGTATTATACATGGAGATCATATCCCCCTTATGTATTATACATGGAGATCATATCCCCCCTTATGTATTATACATGGAGATCATATCCCCCCTTATGTATTATACATGGAGATCATGTCCCCCCTTATGTATTATACATGGAGATCATATCCCCCCCTTATGTATTATACATGGAGATCATATCCCCCCTTATGTATTATACATGGTAATCATATCCCCCCTTAATCTCCTCTTCTCAAGAGAGAATAAATTGAGTTCCTCTAATCTTTCCTCATAGCTGAGCTCCTCCATGCCTCTCATCAGTTTGGTTGCCCTTCTCTGTACTGTTTCCAGTTCCCCAATGTTCTTTTTGTGAATTGGTGCCCAAAACTGAACTGCATATTCCAGATGAGGTCTTACTAATGATTTGTACCGGGGGAATGATATCTCTCTCTCTCTGGAGTCTATACCTCGTTTAATACAAGAGAGGATTTTGCTCGCTTTAGAAGCCGCAGCTTGGCATTGCATGCCATTATTAAGCTTGTGATCTACCAGAACTCCCAGATCCTTCTCCACCATTGACAGACCCAAAAACATGATATACTGTATGCTCTGATGGAAGGAAGACCTTGGCAAACCCTTCTCTGATGAAGACTGGGAGGCTGTCTGAGAGGCCATAGCAAAAACTTCCTGCAACATATTAGCCATAGAAAATTTGTACAAATTTCTATTTAGGTGGAACCTCACCTTCGCTCAAATTGCTGCCTTTGCCTCCCAGTAGCCCCCAACCTGTTGCTGGATTTGTGGCTAGGAAGACATGATGCTACAAATTTCATGGACCTGCCCAAAAGTACCTAGGCTATGGATCTGAACATACAATGCTCAATACTGTTTTGGGCTGCAACCTGCATAAAGACCCAACCGAAGCATTGTTACACAAATCCTTTGAGGGAGTTTCTTGTTCATTTGGCCAGTACTACATTTTTTCTGAAGAAGCTAACGGCCATCTCCTCTTATGAAAAGTTTTGGAAAATATGGACACCTTGGATCCTATATACCCAACCAAAAGCAGATGCTTTAAGCTCTTAACTATCTCTTCCCCCTACCCCCCCATCCTCCCCTCCCCCACTCTGCCTCTTTTTTCCCTGTTCTCATACATTCTTTGCTCTCTTTTCTCCTTCTCTATCCTTTTTCACTTGTGCCACAAAAACATACTTCAGTTACGCTGACTGTTTGCACTGCACAGCTCTGTATGCCAGAATTCTTATGTCGTGTTGGTTTCTTCCCATGGTACATGTCAGTTCACCTTGAGTAATCGTCATTTTTTTTTTTTTTTTGTATACCCTTTTTTTATTATATGGATGATTTCATTAATTCTTACACAACCTTCTGCTACGCAGTTTAACAGAAATATTTCTTATTTTGCCTGAATGTGGAGTTTAATAGCCTTTGTTCTTAATTTTGTAACAATTTTGCTGTGAGGCTGTTTCCCCGCTTTTTTCCTATTGTATTGCTTAACCACTTGCCCTTCTGAGGATTTCACCCCCCTCCTCACTTGACCAGGCCATTTTTTGTGTTATGGCGCTACATTATTTTAACTGACAATTGCGCGGTCATGCAATGCTGCACCAAAATTAAATTTAAGCCCTTTTTCTTCCCACTAGTTGAGCTTTCTTTTGGCAGTATTTGATCGCCTGTCCATTTTTTATTTTTTGCGCTATAAAAAAAAGACAAAATGACAATTTTGAGAAAAAACAATATTTTTGACTTTTTGCTATTAAACATGTCCACTAAAAAAATTTTAAAATAAAATTTCGTCATAAATTTAGGCCAAAATGTATTCTGTTCCATGTCTTTGCTAAACAAAATCCCAATACATGTAAATTAATTGGTTTACGTGAAAGTTATAGCATTTACAAATGGCAGTATATATACTGGAATTTTTTTTTTTTTTACTAGTAATGACGGCGATCAGCGACTTAAAGCGGGACTGCGGTGGACATTCTGACACTGGGAGGAACTGACGGCAATACAGTGACACCAATACAGAGATCAGTGCTAATAAAAAGCAATGACACTGCACTAATGGCACTGGGCAGGAAAGGGTTAACATGAAGGGCGATCAAAGGGTTAACTGTGTGCAAGGAGTGTTTTTCTGGGGGGGCGGTGTCTGTGGGCTTCACTGTAATCATGGCCATCCAGAGCAGTGTGTCCAAGCTGACAGTGAGCAGGACTGTTAGTAAACAAAACAGTCCTCCTCCCCATCAGAGATGCTCGGTAACCATCGGGCAATGGCGGGTAATCACCAGCCGGAACCCAGTGATTGAGGGCCACGAATGGCAGTGCGGGAAAGGGCATTCGCCCCCTACCCAGAAATGCAAAATCACGTACTGTGTATATATACATGATTTTGCACACCTCTGCCGCCTTGTAGCAGTATATCTGCTATAGGACGGCAGGAAAGTGGTTAAAGCATTTCATAAAAACAATTGATTAAGAAAGAGTCCTAACACCTGTCAAAACCATTAACTAGTTGCTGACCACAGATAGCCGAATGACAGCTGCACTGCGGCCGGCCAGTTCTGGGTGGACATCATATGAGGTCCTCCCAGAACGCGCTCTCCTGCGTGCCCCCGGCGATCCCCATGATCGCTGTGTCCTACTGACACAGCTGATCACATGATGTGGTAAAAGGCCAATCACAACGTCCTTTTACCACGTGATCAGCCGTGTCCAATGACATGTTGATCACCGGGTAATGCAATTGCTGCTTCTCTGCTGCACTTTCCTCACGCTGTCAGAGCGTGAGGAAAGTACTGCCAAGAACCAACAGTTGTCAGAGGAGGGACCGGCACCAATCATCAGGGCACTGATGATCAGTGAGAACAATATAGCAGCTGACTAGTGCATACCTGCCAAAAAGTGGTTTATAATAAATATTATGCAGAGTAATAATCACTGAATTAGTGAATGCAAAATTGTATTTATTAGATCACATAGATCATGAAAAAGGTAGACATTTTATCATGGTGAACAGTGTGCAATCATAAAAATAAAAACAAAAAACAAAAAACTTTCTGCGTCTTCCACTTAGCTGCATGTGTAATAGTGAATCAGATAAAGCAGACAAAGACTTCTTCTGTATTCATCAGATGAAAAGCTCACATAAAGAATCCAGATATAAGTACAAATTCTTCTTTGTCAGTTCCCTATAATTAGTAGTCAAAGTATGTATAATGAACTTCCTGGAAATTGAGTAAATTCACAATGAATACATGAAGATATGAAATAGGCTATGTCATAATTATTTAACCTTTTACTGTGTGGATGCTTGAGTAGAGACCAATAAACTAACAAAACAGCATCTTGTTACCTTCTTTGTGGCTGTTCAGCATCATGTGAGTAATTAACTGTGGTTCCCCAGTATCTGGCCAAGACCAGTGGGCCAGTATCCAAAAAATTACAGTGGTTAGGCTTCTACAATGAATAAAATTAATTAGTTAAGTGATAATTGAAAATTATCAATATGATTGATGATTGAAATATAATTACCATAATAGAAACCAAGGTTTTCCCACTGATGAAAAAATTGGCATAAGTATGCATGTAGCAGTTGAATCAAGAGATAACTTCTCCTTTAAATCTAAAAATTGTTGTTTATGAGTGTCAGGAATGGACTTGCCAATAATGGTGGGACTCACCTGCCTTGTGGGCTGCAGTACCAGGGCTGGCCAGCGGGTGCTCTCAGCAATCAGTGACTCACCCCTGCAGTCAGCCAAGCACCTGAAGCTTATTGCAAGGGTTGTATTTAAGGAATGGCCAGACTCACAGTCAGGGCCTTGGTGTGTGTTTTTCCATGGGCCCCTGTATCTTGTATCCTGTGTTCCTGTTCCTGTTTCTGCCTGACTTGTTGCCGACCCTGCCTGATCCTGACCTCTGCTGACTTCTCCTGTTTGATTCCCTGGCTTGTGACCCTGACCATTCTCTGCCTGACCCTCTGCACCGCGCTGCCCGTGAGTTACTGAACCCAGCTTGTGACCCCGACCACTCTCCCGCCTGTTCCTGGTACTCCGTTTGCCCGTTTGCTACTGACCCGGCCTGCCTGACTACTCTTTGTATTGTATGTATTGTTATCGGTGGGTGGTTTGGTTTGTTTGCACTGTGTTTGTTTAGTTTTGCACTGCGTTTTGTATTGTTAGTCTTAATAAATCATATTGTTTATACCATATCTGAAGCCTGCGTTTCCCTGTGTCAGTCCACACACCTCTGGTCATACCCGGAGCTCTAACAATGAGTCTCTAATTATGCATTCAAGCACTCAAGCTTCCTTATAATGTGCCTAAATATAGGTTCCAATTCCTCTTAAAATTAGAGCAAGTGCGGTTCCTTTAGGGATTCATGGGACAAATGTCCCGTATATCGTAAAACTACTGATGAGATTGTTCTCAATACACCTAAATAGGCCCAAAAATTTCTCTCAGAGAGAGCACTAAATACCCAATTGCGTCATAGGATATATTAATCCTGTATCAAAAATATCGGTAGAATATGACTTGGCTCTATTCAAAAGGTACTTGCCACCGGTGGAAGTAAACTAAGCCACTTAAGATTTCCAAAAAACTCCAGGGAGTAATTACATAGTGGTTTTCCATCTTGCCTCATGTTTATCCAAGATGGAGGCGCATTATGGAGGGACGCAGAGCATGATGATGTCACTATGTTTACGCGTTTCGTCCACCAATCATCGCGGACTTCGTCAGAACTGGGAGGGGACAACTCATCCATTGCCTTATATAGTGCGTTAATTGCATCCTTTTATCATTATGTTGCCCTCTTGTGTTGAGATGTCATCACTACATTGTCAGTCCAAAATTAATATGATTCATCAAGAACTTCAGAAAAATGGCCAAAAATTTTAAATAAATTTCAGATAGTGTTCTTATTTACTCAATAGCATCAGATAACAATATAAATATATTAAATTATATTTATAATTATCCATTTTTCAAAAAATACTATAATTTATCAAATCCTATTTGGAATAACCCATTAAAGATTTAATTAAAAAATACTATAAAATGTAATTCAGTATTTAATTCATGTGGTAACAAAGTACCTAGTGTATATATCCAAAACTTTTCTTTTTGTAAAAGTATCTTATCAAAATCTCCTCTCCTTGATGAGATATTCAAGAGGAAAATTCCCTTTACTTTTATACGTCAATATTTTTTTTGAAAAATTGGTATACAAAAGAATACAAAAATATAGCAGCAATTGCCACCTACATGGTGAAATGGAGTGCACAATCGTAGTCAGAGAACAGTTAAGTATATGAAAGAAAAACGTTATTAGACATTGGTGATATGTAAAAAGAACACCATCTCAACCATGTAGCAAACTGCCCATTAATCAATGAACCCAGATAATGCAACAGAAATGCACCAAAAGTATACAAACAATTCAAGAGAAGAGAAAAAGGAATCAAGAAGAAAGAAAACAAAATGACAAAAAAAAAAAAAGGGGAGGGGGGGGAATAACAAAGGGGGAGAGGAGATGGGGAGTGTCAGCTGCAGTACTGTTAAGATATAGAAATATAATTGATCCACGGTTGCCATGTCACCTCAAATCTAGAGACATCATTATTGACAATACTTGTAAATTTATCGTTTACCATTATCCAATTAAGTTTTTGTTTAACCCCATCTAGCGGGATCAGTGATTGTCTCCAACTTTTAGCTATGCTAATGCGTGCTGCCAGTAAGAGGTATAAAATTAATTTAGTGGGGTTTTTTTTTGGGAATGTCAGCGGGTAGCAAATGAAATAACGCCACTTCCGGAGATTTACGAATATTAATTACTGAATAGATAAAATTAAAGGCTCAGATCCAGAACCAGTTCACTACCGGGCATTTCCACCAGATATGGAACATAGTTCCCTCTTGCCCACAGCGTCAGAAGGTGATACAGAAGGGTACATTTTAGCAAGATGCGTAGGAACCAGATACCAGCGAAGTAGCGTTTTATAGTTGGATTCGATAAGAACCGTATTGATCGAAATATTTGATAAAGTATGTGCCGCCAAGTATCCAGGTCCAACGAGCGATTCAAATCCCCCTCCCATTGAGTCATATAAGATAATTTCGTGAGTGGGTCAACAAGGGAAGCATAAAGAATGAACAAACGACCCCTCATCATTCCAGTTGCCCCACAGGAGACCTCTAAGGGAGTGAGTGAGCAAGGTTTTGAAAGTAATTTGAGTTTGCTAGTGATAAAAGAGATAAGTTGGTAGTATCGAAACAATTCCCCGGGAGGCATCTGATACTTTATCAAAAAGCACTGAAGGGAATGAGGACGAAGCCCATCCAGGTAGTCTCCGATACGTAGCAAGCCCTTATTCATCCACCATTGGAACACAGAAGGCGATAAGCCAGGAATAAACTAAGGCGATAGTCGGAGCTAAAGGGGTATGTGGGGAGAAGAATGGTTTGCGGGCTCGCCATCTATCCCAAACCATCAACGAATAGGACAACGTAGGACACAGAATAGGAGGACGCAAATGACTGGGAACCACATGAGAGCACCAATAGCATAGGGATGACAAGATAAGGCCTCAATCCCAACCCACTGGGGGATGTACCCCCTGGCCGTAGTGCAAGATAACTGTGCTATTTGTCCGCCTGAAAATAGGCCAAGAGATTAGGAAGTCCCAAACCGCCATGCTCCTTTAACGAAAACAAGGTTGACCTGTTAACCCTAGGACGTTTTCCCCTCCAGATAAATCTGGAGACTGCTGCTTGTAATAATAGCAATTCCCTCTTGGGAACCATGATCGGTAACGTCCTAAAATAATATAACAGTCTCGGTAGAAAGGTCATTTTAATAGAATTAATTCTACCAAACCAGGAGAATGAGAGATCCTGCCACTCTAGTAAGTCAGATTTGAGTCGTTTGAAGAGCGGGAGATAATTGGTCTTATACAACGTTGAAATAGATTTTGTGAGGTGAACCCCCAAATAGGTTAGAGAACTAGAGGCCCACTGGAAGTCAAAATTGTCCTGGAGGTAATGGACCTCCGAATCAGGTAACGAGATATTTAAGGCAATCGTTTTAGAGGAATTAAGCGTTAAACCAGAGGCCTCAGAGAAACAATGAAACAAGTGGAGGAGACCAGGTAAAGAAGCTCGAGGGTTAGATATATACTTAAGGACATCATCAGCAAATAGGGCGCATTTATGGTCCCTCTGACCGCAGCGGATGCCCGAGATGGCGGGATCAGAACGGATAGCAATAGCAAGAGGTTCCATAGCCAAGGCAAATAGTAGTGGAGAAAGAGGACAGCCCTGTCTAGTTCCTCGCTCTATCGAAAGGGAGGCTGATTTATGTCCGCGAATAGAAACTTGAGCTGACGGATTAGAATATAGGGCCCGCAATAATGTCGTGAAATAAGGACCAAACCCAAACTTGTCCAACATCCTAAATAAATAGTCCCAAGATAGACTGTCAAATGCCTTATGAATATCCAATGATAATAATAGGATTTCCCTCTGTGAGGATTGGTCCCAATTGGATTGTACAGCTGACAAGAGGGCTAAAGTCCGGCGAATTTGATCTGATGTTTGTCGACCGCTGATGAATCCTGACTGATCATCATGAATATACAGAGCCAAAAATTCAGGGAGGCGTAAGGCAAGGATTTTAAATCACAATTGATTAAGGAGATAGGCCGATAATTAGAAACTATAGAAGCATCCTTAAGAGGTTTGGGGATGACACTGATAAATGCCTTGTTTTCGTCAGGGGGCACCCACCCCCCCTTCCCGTAAATAGTTAAAGTAGAGAGCCATATGGGGAATCAGGACATCAGGAAAAACTTTATAATAGTTATGAGGAAGACCATCTGGTCCTGGGGCTTTATGAGGGGCAAGGGATTTCATAGCACTCCCAATTTCTTTGCACGAGATAGGCCTTTCCATCACCTCCCTATGAGCATCCTGGAGAGAGGGAAGCAGAAGAGAGCTCAAAAAAGGCGTTGAGAGATGAAGAAGCATCTCCCTGAGGCGAGCTATATAGTTTAGTGTAGAAATAATGAAATTTGTGGAGGATCTTACCAGGGTCTTGAGATAACATTCCATTATCCAATCTGAGTTTAGGGAGAGTCGTCTGAGAATGTCTGGGAGTCAACTTACGTGCCAATAAGGTGCCGGGTCTTTCTCTCCAAGTAAAAAAATTATGGTTAGACCATCGTAACTGTTTGTTAGCCGTAGTAGTAAGGCAGAGATTTAGTTCCAATCGGGCCTGGTCGAGTTTAAGCAACAGGTCCGGACTGGGATTTCGCTTATGCTGGGCAACCAAGTCTGTATAGGATTGGGTTTTGGTGGCTAGTAGGTCGTTGCGGGCTCTTTAATTCATGAGGAGAGTTGAATAATAAACCCCCTAACTGAGGCCTTATGGGCTGCCCAGTTAATTGCCGGGTTCGTATCCTCCGCTTTATTAAGTTCAAAGTACGCTTGTAAGTGTGAGGAGATGTCCCAACAATAGGGGGGGTTACCTAAAATGGAGTCATTAAGACGCCAGCAATAAGCCGGATTACCCAGTGTCCAGGAGGACAATTGAAAAGAAATTGGGTCGTGGTCAGACCAAAGCGTGGAGAGAATTTTAGCAGTGAGGAGTCTGGGGAGTGAATGTGTATGAAGAAATATATGGTCAATGCGAGAATAACAATAATGGGCCCTAGAATAATGGGAGTAATCTCGAGAAGTCGGGTTAGCTTCTCTCCAAGCATCGACAAAGTCGTAACGATACAATAGTTGGGCCAGCCTACGGCTCTGCCTAGAATGGGGCCAAAGCATGGCGGTTTGATCTGATCCAATGCTAAATTAGAATCGCCGGCCAAAATAACATCTTCAAATTCCTTAGCCATAGAGCTTAATAAGGACTGAAAAAATTCTACCTGGTTGGTATTCGGAGTGTAGTAGATTAGAAAAGTGAGTAAGGGTCCCCCCAAGTGGCCTTTCACCAGAAGATACCACCCCTCCCTGTCCCGGATAATTTTAGATTCAGTAAAGGACAAATGGCAAGACAAGCAAAGGGCAACCCCCCTTTTCTTTTCCATAGCGTTAGCAAAATAACAGACAGTATAATCCTTATGAACATATCGTGGGGACAATGAAGGGGGAAAATGTGTCTCCTGCAAAGCAACTATGTCCGCCCCAAAAGAGCGATATGAGTTAAAGGCCTTTATATGTTTGGAGGGGGAATTGAGCCCCTGAATGTTGTGGGAAAGCAGACGAATAGCTCGGCTAGTTGACCGTAGGGAAGACATAATCGAAAATCAGGGAACTATACAAAATTGGAACCAACTGCTCTGGGAGCATGAAAATGGTCCGAGGAGTCCATATACCCAGCCAGCTGACCCTGGGGAGGAGAGGGGAGGGAAAAAAAAAGGGGGGGGGGGAAGAGGGAAAAAGAGACATTCGGAATATAAAAATTCTCATGTCAAATGAACCAATGGTGGTACACACAACAATATAATAAAGACAAATCAAACAGTGTACCAATAGTAACAGAGCTATAGCCCTGTAGTGGAATGGATCTACCCAGAGATAATAACTCAGGGAAGAGTCTTCCAAATGAGGAGGGCGCATAGACACACCCCGGCACCAACAATAACAGTAGCCCATCAATAATATATCAAAACTTAGTACAGACAAAACAACCGAACCCTCTGTTACCGCTATCAACAGGCAGATGTGGGGTAACCCCAAGGTCCTCTCCCCACCCCTCCCCCCGCCAATCCTCCCACAATAACGGAGCAGCGGTGGCCAATGATCCCAAGGAGCCACGGAGAAGCCACCACTAATCAGGAATCACACAAAAAAAAAACCCAAAGAAGATGCGAATTCAAGAAGTCTTCTCAAGCGATTTCCGTGACCCCCTCTGCTTAGAAGTTGGAGTAGTCCACAATGGTGAAAGCAGAGGAGGACAAGAAGCCAATCGTGCTGAAGAAGGAGATGTAGGACTACGGGAGATAATGCCCAATTGAAATAACAAGTCCCTCGCCATCCTGGAATGTAGAGAACCCATAGGGCTTTCCATTAAATGTGAATTGTAGGCGAAAGGGGTAGGCCCAATGATACCGGAATTCCCTCTGCACTAAGTGGAAAAGCAGCGGCTTAAGAGAGCGCCGTTTCTGGATGGTGGTTGGAGACACATCCGCAAAGATTTGAATCTTATGTCCTGCAAACTCCAGGTCTGGAGTCTCCCTACCATACTTCATTACCGCTCCTTTGACCTGGAAAAAGTGAGGCTTTACGATGACATCCCTAGGAGGCCCACCTTGTCTAGGGGGGATCAATTCTCTATGAATTTGATCAATCTCAGTGTGAAGATCATCGACATCGGGCAATGCAGAGCGCATAAGCTAGTGAGATCTTTAACAGACTCTGAGTCCTCGAATGCGGAAATTGTAGCATCTATCAGTGCTGACTATCAGTACCTATCATCAGTGCCACCTCATTAGTGCCGCCCATCAGTGCTGCCTATCAGTGCCCATCAGTGCCGCCTATCAGTGCTTATCAGTGCTGCCTCATCAACGCACATCAGTGAAGGAGAAAAATTACCTGTTTGCAAAATTTTTTTTTTTTAAATGTTTTGCACTTTTTTTATTAGCGCAAAAAGTAAAACACCCAGCTGCGATTAAATACCACCAAAATAAAGCTCTATTTATGAGAAAAAAATGATGTCATATGGTTACAATGGTAATGGTTGCATGACTGCGCAATTGTCATTCAAAGTGTGACAGCGTTGAAAGCTGAAAATTGGCATGTTAAGGAATGGGGTATAAGTGCCCGGTAGCCAAGTGGTTAAGACCTGATTCACATATATGAAGTGTGGGAAACGTAGCTAATCCTGAGCAGTTTCCCACACTGCTTTGAAATCGCACTTTGTTCATGCAATCTGCCATCGGTGTCAATGTTAAATGAATGACACCCCAAAACAGATTGCAAAAGGCAGTGTGATTGCAAGAATTGGATCACACGGGTTGTTATGCCTTCAGCATATGCTTATGTCATGTTCTTTGTTAGTCTATTATGCTATGGAATGTAAGGTAAATTATAATATCGGCATCTAGTGGCCCTTTTGTATAATTAGTTTTTTTTTATAGATTATTTTCTGGAGTTACACATATTGTTGCTTAAAAGCCACCGTAGTTTTCCCATCATCCTATGGTCTTCACCATGAGGTCTTAGAGACATTTCCTAGCAGCCGTCTTACATCTCCTCCAGAGGACTCCATACTTATCCAGCTGCAGTTCTCCGGTATGTTTAAAACCCTTTCTCTAGTTAGACTAGTGTATCAAGACCATATCTTTTGTATTTTGTATACACTGATTGAATGTTATTTCTTTCATTTGTAGTTTTACTCTAACTCCCCTGCAATAAAAGTTGAAAAAAGGACCTAGCGCCTGCATCAATGAGTTGTTGAGGGAGGAGGGTTAGCTGTCTGTCTAATTATACCTCAGTCACGTATAGTGAGGGCAGAACAATAAAACGGCGGCTCCAAACAGGCTTGGACACAGAAGGCCAGCAAAACAGTGGCTCCAAACAGGCTTACATACTGAAAGCCAGTGAAACAACAGCCTTTAGCAGGCTTCTACATTGCAAGACATCATGTCAGAAAAAAAGTCACAGCCATTAGAGACAAGGTCCCAAGTCTCGGTTATCTCCAGGAGCTCAAAGAGGTCACTGAGCAGTGACATGGTCGCTATTGCAGAAGCTGCAAAGGTAAAGGCTGCTTTGCTGAAAAAGAGATGCAAATGAAACTAGAGAAGCTGCGTATAGAAGCTGTGTTAGAGAAATTGGCTATAAATATATATATTTATATCAATGTCTACATTGTGTTTCATGGGAGTTAGTCTTCATCTCATAAATCCACCTCTTTTCTAACTGGGAGACAAGTCTACATTTATTAGATCCTCTCCAATGGTTTTGGACTAAATCTATCCCCGTGTACGTTAAGGTGGAAGGGTGTCTGTTGTGATGGTACCTGTAGTGTTTTGAGAGCGAATGCTCTTTGAAACCCCTTTTAATATTATACACATGTTCCCATAACCTATCTCTGAGTCTTCTGGTGGTGTGGCCTATGTATTGTTTCTGACATGGACACTCCAGTAGGTATACTGCATAGCGACTATTACAAGTCATAAACGTAGATGTCTTAAGATTTACCTGTAGAAGAGGATGTGAAGGGTTCCACCTTTCTTTTCTTAATCTTATTACATTGGCAAATGATGCATTTATTGCATAGAAAAAATATTTCATATTGGAGAAGAGAATAGTTTTTGTTGGAGAGTCTATTACATTTGGGGCTATTCTATTTCTGAGTGTAGTTGCCTTCCAGAATGTGATCTCTGGTTTTTCAGGTAGAATTCTAAGTAAGACAGGGTCAGCTTTAAGAATTCCCCAATTTTTATTATGATTTTGCTAATGGTTTTATGTTGGATGGAAAAAGAGGTTACAAAGGGGCAGAACTTAGTTTGTCTTTGGTTAGTGTATTTCACTAACATGGCTTCACGGTCCATATTGGCTACGTGTTCCATCTCCTGATTTAATTTGTTTTTTTCATAGCCCTTTTCCAAAAATCTCTGTTTTAATATGGCTGCTTTAGTGTGATATGTGTTAATGTCTGCACAAGTCCTTCTCACTCTCATGAATTTGCCTTTAGGGATGTTCGTCATCCAGGAAGGGTGGTGACAACTATCAATTGGAATGTAGCTGTTCCTGTCAATACTTTTTAAAATATGATTCAGTGATATGACCAGTTTGGTTGTTCAAAGTCAGATCCAGGAAATTAATTTCTGTGGTACTATATGTAAAAGTGAGTTGGATATTCAAGTTATTATTATTAAGAGTTCCGAAAAAATTCAAGTGTATCACCAACAGAGAACCCAAGCTCTCTGAGAGTGTCCCTTTCACAAGAATCCCCACCCGTTTCTAAAGTGCAGAGGTTTCAGAGAAAAAACTCTCCAAGATCTCAAAACCTTCCTCAAAGAAAACAGATTTTGCTACATGTGCTGTGCATCAAATTTGCACCTTGCACAGAACTGCAAAGAAGGCATAAACTGTTTAGAGTGTGACAGCACAGAGCACAATATGGCTCTACATCCAGGGCCAGCGCCATGGACTCTTACCCCCTCAAACCAGGCTGAAGAGCACAGCGGGGAGCAGCGAGACACAGTACCTCCTGTAGTGACACCCCAGTGCACCCAAGTCTGCGGAGAAGGTCTCTTTGGCAAATCCTGCTCCAAGATTTGTCTTGTAATAGTTTACCCCATAGGTCACAGACAAAAAGCAGTAAAGCTGTATGCAATCTTGGATGATCAAAGCAACAGATCACTTGCTACTTCAGCTTTCTTCGACCGTTTTAAAATTGAGGGAGCCAGCTCTTCATACTCACTCAAGGCTTGTACGGGCACGAGTGAAGAAACTCGGAGAAGGGCCATTGGTTACCAGATCGAATCTACGGATGGCCAAACATCCCTGCCTTTACCGACTTTAATCGAGTGCAATCAGTTCCCAACTGAAAGAGCGGAGATCCCTACTCCTGAGGTGACATTTCACCACAGACATCTTAAGGGCATAGCACATCCCATCCTAAGCTTGATCCCCAGGCTCAGATAGCGCTCCTGCTTGGGAGAGATATCATCAGTGTTCACAAGGTGAGAAAACAAATCAATGGCCCCCACAACTCCCCTTACGCTCAGAAGCTGGACCTAGGATGGGTCATTATAGGCATTGTTTGCCTAGGAAATTCTCACAAACCAACCAGCGTGAACTCTTTTTACAAAGACATTGGAGAATGGGCGTCCATCCCTTTTCCAACCTTGCCCTAACAGATTCCTTGTAAAAGAGAAACCTGCAAGTGTCATACATTCCAATCTTTACACTAGCAATTTTCCCTGCGATGAAGACAACAATCAGTTAGGATGCTCCGTTTTCCAAAAGACAAAAGAAGACCACAAAATTGCCCCATCTATTGAGGATCAGATCTTCTTGTGGAACAAGGATTCCACAAAATGACGTAAACAGCTGGGTAGCTCCCCTGCCTTTCAAAAACAGAGACCATGCCTTCCTAACAGACTACAGGCTCTAAAATGCTTTTCTGCTCTCAGGCACAATTTTGAAAGGAAACAAGAAATGAAAGAGCATTTCTTCTCGTTCATGAGCAAGATGTTTGAATACAGCCATGGAGAGGTGGCCCCACCTTTGAAAGAGAGAGAGAAGAGTGATGGTACCTACCTATTTTCGTTGTGTTTACTACCCCAAGAAGCCATGGAAAATCCGAGTAGTATTTGACTCCAGCTCCCAGTATGAAGGAATCTCTCTCAATGATGTCCTCTTAAAAGGACCAGATCTTAACAACACACTTCTTGGCGTTCTCATCAGATTCCGCAAAGAAGCCATGGCCATAGTTACTGACATACAACAAATGTTTCACAGTTTTCAAGTCAAGGAAGAACACAGGAACTTTCTGAGATTCTTCTGGTTTAGGGATAGCAACCCCACTAAAGACATTATAGAATACTGCATGAAAGTGCACGTTTTTGGCAACAGCCCATCATCTGCTGTTGCAATCTATGCACTTAAGCTATCTGCCCAGGATGGTGAAAAAGAGTATGGGCAAGATGTTAGACCAGCAATGGGCAAACTACGGCCCGCGGGCCATATACGGCCCGGCGGACCTTTTAATCCGGCCCGCAGCCAGGGCAGGCAAACATGGGCTGTCAGCCAGGGCTGTCAGGATGTGTGTAGGCGGGGCAGCGTGATGAACGTGAGAGGAGCTAGGCTCCTCTCACAGTCCGCCCTGAAGACCGGAACGGCGCGGGAACACGGCGAGAGGAACGCGCGGAGCAAAGGTAAGTGAATTGACACAGGGGGGACTTGGCTTACTACTTGGGGGGGAATAGTACTGTGAGGGATGAAATACTGTATGAGGGATGAATTAATATGGGGGATGAATTAATATGGGGAATGAATTACTATAGGGGGGATGAATTACTATAGGGGGGATGGATTACTATATGGGGGATGAATTACTATGGGGGATGAATTACTATGGGGGATGAATTACTATATGGGGGATTAATTACTATGGGGGATTAATTACTATGGGGGATGAATTACTATATGGGGGATGAATTACTATGGGGGATGAATTACTATATGGGGGATGAATTACTATATGGGGGATGAATTACTATGGGGGATGAATTACTATATGGGGAATGAATTACTATGGGGGGTGAATTACTATATGGGGGATTAATTACTATGCTTACTATGGGGGAATATTACTATACTTACTATGGATGACACATACACATCATTCATCTACTCTTGGTCCGGCCCCCGGGTCCAATATATGAACCAATTGCGGCCCTCAAGTCAAAAAGTTTGCCCACCCCTGGCATAGCACATCCCATCCTAAGCTTGATCCCCAGGCTCAGATAGCGCTCCTGCTTGGGAGAGATATCATCAGTGTTCACAAGGTGAGAAAACAAATCAATGGCCCCCACAACTCCCCTTACGCTCAGAAGCTGGACCTAGAATGGGTCATTATAGGCATTGTTTGCCTAGGAAATTCTCACAAACCAACCAGCGTGAACTCTTTTTACAAAGACATTGGAGAATGGGCATCCATCCCTTTTCTAACCTTGCCCTAACAGATTCCTTGTAAAAGAGAAACCTGCAAGTGTCATACATTCCAATCTTTACACTAGCAATTTTCCCTGCGATGAAGACAACGATCAGTTAGGATGCTCCGTTTTCCAAAAGACAAAAGAAGACCACAAAATTGCCCCATCTATTGAGGATCAGATCTTCTTGAAGATAATGGAACAAGGATTCCACAAAATGATGTAAACAGCTGGGTAGCTCCCCTGCCTTTCAAAAACAGAGACCATGCCTTCCTAACAGACTACAGGCTCTAAAATGCTTTTCTGCTCTCAGGCACAATTTTGAAAGGAAACAAGAAATGAAAGAGCATTTCTTCTCGTTCATGAGCAAGATGTTTGAAGACAGCCATGCAGAGGTGGCCCCACCTTTGAAAAAGAGAGAGAAGAGTGATGGTACCTACCTATTTTCGGTGTTTACTACCCCAAGAAGCCATGGAAAATCCGAGTAGTATTTGACTCCAGCTCCCAGTATGAAGGAATCTCTCTCAATGATGTCCTCTTAAAAGGACCAGATCTTAACAACACACTTCTTGGCGTTTTCATCAGATTCCGCAAAGAAGCCATGGCCATAGTTGCTGACATACAACAAATGTTTAACAGTTTTCAAGTCAAGGAAGAACACAGGAACTTTCTGAGATTCTTCTGGTTTAGGGATAGCAACCCCACTAAAGACATTATAGATTACTGCATGAAAGTGCACGTTTTTGGCAACAGCCCATCACCTGCTGTTGCAATCTATGCACTTAAGCTATCTGCCCAGGATGGTGAAAAAGAGTATGGGCAAGATGTTAGACAGTTCATTGAGAGAGACTTTTATGTAGATGATGGCCTGAAGTCACTTCCATCGCCTGTGGCTGCAATCGGTCTACTTAAAAGTACCCAAAGCACACTTGCCTGTTCAAACCTTAGGTTGCATAAGATCGCTTCAAACAGCAAGGCTGTTATGGAGGCCTTTCCTTCTCAAGAACTGAAACCTCTGTCTCTTGGCTTCCAGCTGGGTCCTCTGACCCCTCAATAAGACCTTCTGTCTCCCCAGTGGGAGCGGTCTCCAACTGGGATCCCTGAGCTATTCTCAGACCTGAGTATATAACGACACCTCACACCTGTGTACTCCAGATTGCAGATGTCTAGCAAAACCCAGACACAGAATTGAATGTTCTGATCCAGAGCTGCAGAATCCAGAGAGAGCCCACACACACCTGTGCTGTTGGTGTGCTTGCCTCTTACAAAATCTGGCGTAAACTGCCTAATCACACAGTGGCATATCCTCGCACTGCCACCGTGTGAATTGAACCCATACAAAATTATTGGGCTCAAATCGCACCGCAAAGAATCGCATGTGATTTGAACAGGAGTCCAGTGCAATTCCTGTCTGAATCGCATGCGATTTCCCTCTCCGCTACAGTGTGAATCCACTCTAAAGGCAGCTTGGATAACATCCTCTCACTAGGATGCAACCATAGTTGCATAGTTAGTCTGGCTGAAAAAAGACAAAGTCCATCCAGTTCAACCATTAAAAAAAAAAGTTTTAACCCTACACCCACAGTTGAAACCGAGGAAGGCAAAAAAAAAACCCAGCAAAGCACGATCCAATTTGCTTCTGCAGGGGAAAAAAATTCCTTCCTGATCCTCTTAGAGGCAATCGGATATTCCCTGGATCACCTTTACCTATAAATGTTAGTATCCAGTTATATTCTGTGTATCTAGGAAATAATCCAGGACTTTTTAAAAGCAATCCACTGAGCTGGCCAGAACCAACTCTTGAGGGAGTCTATTCCACATTTTCACAGCTCTCACTGTGAAGAAACCTTTCTGTGTTTTGGAGATTAAATTTCTTTTCCTCCAGATGTAAAGAGTGCCCCCTTGTCCTCTGTGATGACCTCAGGGTGAATAACTCTACACCGAGTTTACTATATGAACCACTGATGTATTTATACATGGAGATCATATCCCCCCTTATGTATTATACATGGAGATCATATCCCCCCCTATGTATTATACATGGAGATCATATCCCCCTTATGTATTATACATGGAGATCATATCCCCCGTTATGTATTATACATGGAGATCATATCCCCCCTTATGTATTATACATGGAGATCATATCCCCCCCTATGTATTATACATGGAGATCATATCCCCCTTATGTATTATACATGGAGATCATATCCCCCGTTATGTATTATACATGGAGATCATATCCCCCTTATGTATTATACATGGAGATCATATCCCCCCTTATGTATTATACATGGAGATCATATCCCCCCTATGTATTATACATGGTGATCATATCCCCCATTATGTATTATACATGGAGATCATATCCCCCCCTTATGTATTATACAAGGAGATCACATCCCCCCTTATGAATTATACATGGACATCATATCCCCCTTATGTATTATACATGGTGCTCATATCCCCCCTTATGTATTATACATGGAGATCATATCCCCCCTTATGTATTATACATGGAGATCACATCCCCCCTTATGTATTATACATGGACATCATATCCCCCCTTATGTATTATACATGGAGATCATATCCCCCCTTATGTATTATACATGGAGATCTTATCCCCCCTTATGTATTATACATGTTGATCATATCCCCCTTATGTATTATACATGGAGATCATATCCCCCTTATGTATTATACATGGTGATCATATCCCCCCTTATGTATTATACATGGTGATCATATCCCCCCTTATGTATTATACATGGAGATCATATCCCCCCTTATGTATTATACATGGAGATCATATCCCCCCCTTATGTATTATACATGGAGATCATATCCCCCTTATGTATTATACATGGAGATCATATCCCCCCTTATGTATTATACATGTTGATCATATCCCCCTTATGTATTATACATGGAGATCATATCCCCCCTTATGTATTATACATGGAAATCATATCCCCCCTTATGTATTATACATGGAGATCATATCCCCCCTTATGTATTATACATGGAGATCATATCCCCTCTCATGTATTATACATGGAGATCATATCCCCCTTATGTATTATACATGGTGATCATATCCCCCCTTATGTATTATACATGGAGATCATATCCTCCCCTTATGTATTATACATGGAGATCATATCCCCCCTTATGTATTATACATGGAGATCATATCCCCCCTTAATCACCTCTTCTCAAGAGAGAATACATTCAGTTCCTCTAATCTTTCCTCATAGCTGAGCTCATCCATGCCTCTTATCAGTTTGGTTGCCCTTCTCTGTACTTTCTCCAGTTCCCCAATGTTCTTTTTGTGAATTGGTGCCCAAAACTGAACTGCATACTCCAGATCTTACTAATGATTTGTACCGGGGTAATGTCTCTGTCTCTGTCTGTCTCTCTCTCTCTCTCGTCTATACCTCTTTTAATACAAGAGAGGATTTTGCTCACTTTATAAACTGCAGCTTGGCATTGCATGCCATTATTAAGCTTGTGATCTACCAGAACTCCCAGATCCTTCTCCACCATTGATTCCCCCAGTTGCCCCCCCCCCCAGTATGTATGATGCATGCATATTCTTAGCCCCCAAGTGCAGAACCTTACATTTATCAACATTAAACCTCATTTGCCACATAGTTGCCCAATTACAGAGAGCATTGAGGTCGGCTTGTAAGTTGAACCATGTTCACCAATAAACGAGTTTCATATCTACAGGTCATATGAAGGTCTCAAAGGAACATTATAACCAGGTAAAATGTAAAGAAATTTAATTAAAAGAGAAAAGGGGGGGAGACCAGTCTCATAGTGTAGTAAACTTTGTGTAGCCAAAGATAAAAACAATAATAAGCACACATAAGTAAGCAGAGTAAGCATAAAACAGAGAAATGACCATCCCATGTTACAGAGCCTCAGATCATCAAGCTGCAGATAGAACCACCATGCACAGAGATCACTGGAGTCGAGATGGATACCTCCGCATTGGATGAATGGCCAAGCCAATGACAAAAGATCATGGGAAATGCGTATCGAGGAGTAGGATCTCCTCTTCAGCAGTCTCTATTTAATTCAAGGCAACATGGACAACAACCTTCCACCAATGGAGAATTATTTCTAGAAAACACTCCAGATCATATGAAGGCCTTCTCGTGTCAAGATATGCATCACTTTCTCCAAGAATAAGGCCACCTTTGGCATAAGAACTTTGGGTCCAATGATGCCTTTCAACTTCCCCTACTTCTAGCTTCTTGCAGGAGATTGTGGCAGTGCCTTACAGGTCTTCTACTTCTACCTTGACGTCAACTGGAGCAATCCTCTTTGAGCCTGAGGCCTTATGCACACTGGGCGTTTCCATCAAGCACTTGGCCGTTCAGCGATTTCAAATATTCTTTTGTACTGGCCTTTGGAATTGAATTAACACTCAATCGCTAAATGAGCCTAGCATTTCAGTGTGTTTAATGTGTTTAGATGCCTTTACAGGTATTTAGACATGTCAAGTGTTTTTTCTGCTTTCTCCTGAACATGCAGGTAAGGATTTTTTTCTGCCTCTTAACACCTGTAAGTGCCATTGTGTGCCTGGACACATGGGCTAACATACAGGGGCGTTTAGAAGGCAGAAAAAAAATGCCAAACCCCTGTAAAAGTAGTGTTTTTGACCCCCAGTGTGCCTGAACATTAATACACAAATGCAAATTATCTTCTCTTCACTTTTCTTCTTTACTGAAGCACAGATAACAAGTAGAATGATCCATCTGGGTTGATTTAATAAAGGCAAATAGACTTTATTTTTCAAGGGAAGTTGCACTTTTCAAGAGGATTTGACCCAGAACTTAGTAAATGAGGTGAAGCTCTGATGATGTCCTTCATCCAATCCATTTGCAAGCAAAAATACAGTTTTCTTCCTTGGATATTGAGTATGCTTTGCAAAGTGAAACTTTGCCACATTCACTAAACTCTTGAGAAAACTGCAGCTTTGCCTTGCAAAGTGCAAAACCTATTTGCCTTTAGTAAATTTAAAGTGTTACTAAACCCACAACAGTAAAATCAGTCTGTATATGCAGTAAAGCATGCTTGATATACTCACAGGGGTTAATTCTCTGCATTGTGTAAAAAGGCTGTTTGATCCTGACTTCTCTGATCCTCCCCTTCTTCCTGTGTCCCCCTCTTATAACCTGATAAGACATATCGTGTGGAGATACTCAGCTCATGCTCAGTTTGGTGTGTATTACAAGAGAGGGCCAATCAGCGCTGTACAGACAGTCAGGGGTTCTGCATCCTCCTATAGCAGTAAAAACCCCTTCTACAAGCTTTAACCAGTGCTCTGCTGGACACTGATAGAAGTCACAAGACTGCTCTAACTGCTGATGAGAAAAGGTATTTAGCAGTTTATATTTGCTAAAATAGTTGCATTTCCAGGTTCTGTGTACTGTGGGAGACTAAATATAGTGGATGCGATACATACCAAACTGAGCATGTGCAGTGTGTCCACACTATATGTCTTATCAGGAGATAAGAGGGGGACACTGGAAGAAGGGGAGGATCAGAGAAGACAAGATCAAATGGCCTTTTTACACAATGCAGAGGATTAACCCCTTAGGTTCCACAGTGAGTATAACAAGCATGCTTTACTACATATACAGACTGATTTTACTGTTGTGGGTTTAGTAACACTTTAATCCTTCTTTTTTTTAAGAGTGATTCCATTAGTGTCACTTCTACAGATAGTAACTTGTTAATGCAATTATAGAATGACATACCAGGTGTGTATCATCGGTGACAAGTAGGCCTCAAACACAAGTTAGCATACTTTGTTCACAATTTTAAAAATGTTAATTTCAGATGTCATATTACCTCTTTATTAGGGACATGAAAAACTGTCCAAAGTTCATAATGAACTGTATTCTCCTAAAAAAAAAAACAAAAAAAAAAACTATCCTTACAAATTATTTCTGCAGTCAATATTGCCATAGTTACACTGGATTTGAATTTAAAGGCATAGTCCACATTATGAGTAGGGCCAGCCATACACGGGTCAAATTTCAAAGATTCTTCTTTCAAAAATTTTAATTTTGGGTTATCGTTCGAATTTCGACCATTAGTGGGGCCGCAGCAATGGCCAATTATCGTACGGCCATCAAATTTGAGTGATTGGACATGTTGAAAATTTTCTGGAAAACAAATGAATTTCTAATCAATGATTGGAGAATCGTGTGAGGAATATAATTGATAAACAAATGCGCATGAGCTGTGACCTGGAAAGAAAAGAAGATTCCCGGCCACAAAATTAATTTTCTCTAACTTGAGGTGAACACATGCACAGCGCACGCTCTTCTTCCCTGGCACATGCACAGCGCACACTCTTCTTCTTCCCTGGCACATGCACAGCGCACACTCTACTTCCCTGACACATGCACAGTGCACGCTCTTCTTCTTCCCTGACACATGCGCAGCGCACGCTCTTCTTCTTCCCTGGCACATGCACAGCGCACGCTCTTCTTCTTCCCTGGCACATGCACAGCGCACGCTCTTCTTCTTCCCTGGCACATGCACAGCGCACGCTCTTCTTCTTTCCTGGCACATGCATAGCGCATGCTTTTTTTCCCTGGCACATGCATAGCGCATGCTTTTTTTCCCTGACACATGCACAGCGCACGCTCTTCTTCCCCGACACATGCACAGTGCATGCTCTTCTTCCCCGACACATGCACAGTGCACGCTCTTCTTCCCCGGCACATGCACAGCCCACGCTCTTCTTCCCCGGCACATGCACAGCCCACGCTCTTCTTCCCCAGCACATGCACAGCCCACGCTCTTCTTCACCGGCACATGCACAGCCCGCGCTCTTCTTCCCCGGCACATGCACAGCCCACGCTCTTCTTCCCCGGCACATGCACAGCCCACGCTCTTCTTCCCCGGCACATGCACAGCCCACGCTCTTTTTCCCCAGAGATAGTGACCAGGCCATGAAATTGGTTTTGTTGTTTTTTTTAGGGGAATTCAGCTTGGATAGGGAAATAGGGATTATGGGATGCCCAATTCAACTTGAAACAATGGAAAGGGGACACTTCCCTTCTATGTACAAAGCGGATCCTGTACTGTTCTTTTCCTGAAAGCCTATCAGTCATTGCGGATCAGTAGCAGCTGGCCCTTACGGGTGAGGAAATAGCAGCCCTTCATAAATCACTTTCTGTATGCAGCTACAGAAAGCAGACGTCACTATTCTAGTACCACACCAGGGCTACACCTGCACAGCACATGCTGTTTTTTCCTGGCTCATGCATAATGCACACTCTTCTCTCCTCTTCCCCGGCACGTGCACAACGCATGATCCTCTTCCCCGGCACGTGCACAGCGCTCTTCTCTCCTGATACATGCACAGTGCATACTCTTTTTCCTTGGCACATGCACAGTGCATGTTCTTCCCTGGCACGTGCACAGCGCACACTCTTCTTCCCCGGCACGTGCACAGCGCACGCTCTTCTTCCCCGGCTCGTGCACAGCGCACGCTCTTCTTCCCCGGCACATGCACAGCGCACGCTCCTCTTTCCCGGCACGTGCACAACGCACGCTCCTCTTCCCCGGCACGTGCACAGCGCACGCTTTTCTTCCTTGGCACATGCACAGTGTACATTATCCAGCACCTCACTTTTTTTAAAAAAAAAGGGCAATGCTGTGTCCAGGAAGCTAATAGGAACAAACAAAAGTAAACAATATAGGAGCATATCAGGCGGGCATCGGGGCGCTACCAGAGGCCTACAATTGTGCCAATTACATTACTGTATTTGGCAAAAAGGAACAGTGCACTGTAATATACTGGGGCCCCTTGTCTGCATGGGCCCATTCATTCATAAAGTAGACTATGCCTTTAAATTACAGGCCAGCAAAAACCCCATATCCTCACATATTCGCACATATTCAAGCAGCTGAATGTAATCTTATCTTTGGCCTCTGAAAAGAGTCTGAGAACTTCAACAGATGTTTACCTAACTAAACCCACATAATACATATCATTGATAAATAGGGGAAAACCTGGTGTGTTGTACTGTATTAATTGTCAGAATGTTTCCTCATTTGAAAACATGAAATGGACAGGTGCAGGGGCGGACTGACCATTTGGAAACTCGGGCACTGCCCGAGGGCCCGGGGTCAGTAGGGGGCCCCATGAGATGCCCCGGTACCTTTTTCATAGGCTTTTTTGAGTTTGGACAAGGACACAGGGGCCCCATGATCCCCTATTGCCCGGGGGCCCCGTGAGTTGTCAGTCCGCCCCTGGACAGGTGCATTATATTTAACTACATCTAAATCACAGACATTTCTAGAAGCTTATCTGAAATCAACATAAATATTAAAGTGGTTGTAAACCTCCAGACATGAAATATGAACAAAGCACATCCCTCTTTAGTATAAACTGGTCTCAATCCAGAGCAGTAAGTGTCATTTCTGTCTGCTGCATCATTCATCTGCTATCAGCATGAATTGCTTATGACAAGTTTTCCTGACACCAACAGAGAAAAGGCGACATGGGAGGGAGCTCCAGCACACAGCATGTGATTGAGAGCCTGAGCTCTGGTCCTGTGTTCTGTGTGGAGGGGGTGTGTCCCTTCCCTCCAATCAGCTCTCACAGCTCTCCTCACTGAGATCTGCAGTGTGTAATTTCAGCCCTTTGCCTTCTATTTTCTGACAGTTTAGGCAAGTTTTATAAATTCTGCACTTTAAATGGCTGCAGATAGACAGGTACAACTTATGTAGGAGGATTTGTTTCATCTCTGTGTATCACTTGAGGCCAATCACTTCATTGGGTATATGTGAAGGTTTACAACCACTTAAAAGAAGAACTAAGGTAAAACTTTTTTTTTTTTTAATTTTGGATAGAGTAAGAGCTGGTTCACAGTCCAAGGGCGGACTGACAACTCATGGGGCCCCTGGGCAATAGGGGATCATGGGGCCCCTGTGTCCTTGCCCAAACTCAAAAAAGCCTATGAAAAAGGTACCAGGGGCATTTCATGGGGCCCCCTACTGACCCCAGGCCCTCGAGCAGTGCCCGAGTTTCCAAATGGTCAGTCCGCCCCTGGTTCACACCAGTCACTGAGCTACTGTGCAGAGGCTGGGGTGCAGTGTGATCTGGCTGAGCCCAGCGCAGGGATGAGGTGCTGAGTTTTACAGATCACACTTTTTAATAAGTTAACTTTATTGAGATATCACGGGATATCTCAAAATATTCAATTGCTGGCCGCACAGTGTAAGGCAGTGAATTGCCTCTCACTGTAATTAACCAGTTCAATACCAGGCACTTATACCCCCTTCCTGTCCAGGCCAATTTTCAGCTTTCAGCGCTGTCGCACTTTGAATGACAATTGCGCGGTCATGCAACACTGTACCCATATGAATTTTTATAATTTTTTTTCACACAATTTAGAGCTTTCTTTTGGTGGTATTTAATCACCCCTGAGTTTATTTGTTGCTAAATAAAACAAAAACCCCTGAACCTTTTGAAAAACAAAAACGCACTTTTCTTCTTTTTTTTTTTTGAATAAAATTTTGCAAATAACATTTCTTCATAAATTTAGGCTTATGTCATAATATAACTAAGGACCTTAATCACAAGCTGAGGATGATGGGAACTGTTTTAGGTATAGGTATATAAAATTTTGCAAATAAATAACATTTCTTCATAAATTTAGGTCAAAATGTATTCTGCTACATTTCTTTGGTGAAAATAATAATAATTGAATTTGTATTTTTTTTTCAAATGTTTCTATTTTTTTTTCTTTTTTTTACTTTTTTATTTTTCAGCACACTGTGACCAAAGCAATACAATGTTACGATAGTAACATTGAACTACTCTGGGCAAGTGATCAGGATTTTTTTTCAACACATTATGGTTGCTAATACCAATGTATTTAATTGATATTTGCAATCATTGTTACTAAACGAAACTGATTCATTTAATCTTTTGTTGTGATTAGCTGTGATTGGGCAAAGCTGATCACATGATACAGATGGGCTGTGAATGGCCCAGTCTGTATCATGTGACTGCCTTGACCAGTGGCAGCTAACAACATAATTGTATACAATGGATGGCATGAATGGAAGCCATCCATTTATTGATTTATTTATTTCAGGTACTTATATAGCGCTGTTAATTTACGCAGCACTTTACACATTTATATTGAACATTCACATCAGTCCCTAACCCTCAAGGAGTGTACAATCTAAGATTGCATACAATTGACATGTGATCTGCTGTGATTGGCCACATTGACTACAGTGTAGTGAAATCATCGCCGGAGTCTCGTGGACACAGCCAGTGACAGATTGCGTGGCCATATGAGCCATCAGGATGTCATATGATGCCCGTCACAATGGCGAGTGTCCCACCCGGCCGTCAATCTGCTTTAGGCCGGGGGGAGAATGTGTTAACCTCCCTAGCGGTATGATTCTTTCCGATTTTTTTTGTGCTGAAAGCGGTACCATTTTTTTGCATGGAAATATGTAGTTTTTTATTGTTGGCCTGTAATTTTTAGGAATAACTCACTGAAATCTGTACGAACAAGAGTCTAGTAAACATTCCGGGTATGATAAAATTTGAAACACGAAATCATAAATTATAATTTAACCACTTCCCGACCGGCCGTTGCATATAAACGGCCAGACGGTGGCAGTACAGGGTCGGGTGGCCGTTTATGAACGGCCTCCCCGCACCCTGCTTGTGCGCCCTCCCTGGGAGCGCGCAGCACCGCGATCCGGTGCCCGCTGTGTCCTCCAGACACAATGAAACACCGATCGTCGGACGGGACCTCTGTACGAGGTCCCGATCATGTGATCACTGATTGGCCAATCAGTGATCACATGCAAAGTAGTAAGCAAGATGTCACTTGTGACATCATTGCTTACTACGTGTGAAATCTGTGAATGATCACAGAGGTCACATGGTACAAGGCTATTCACAACAGCCTTGTACCATGTGACAAGCTGTGACCAATCACAGCTCACTCTGTATTTCTCAATGAGTGCAGGAATGCACACAGAGAGAAAGAGAAATGATTGCTTTTACATCCTATATGGGTGTAAAAGCAATCATTGTAGAAAAAAAAAAAAATCTTCATCACCCCCCACAAGTAGTACAGTGTCACCATGGTGACACTGTACTGCTAGGGTGACAGTATGTAAAAAAAAAAAATAAAATAAAAAATAATAATATAACAATGTAAAAAGAAATGTTTAAAAATTATAATTTTTGGTTATAAACTAATTTGTTTTTTTTTTACTAAAAAGATAACGAAATACATTTTAGCAAAGATTTATGATGAAATATTATTTATTTGCAAAATTGTATAAAAAAAAACACTTTTGTTCAAAATTTTTGGACTTTTTCATTTACATAGCAAAAAAAATAAAAATCCCAGCAGTGAATAAATACCACCAAAATAAAGCTTTATCTGTCGCAACAAAATGGTAAAAAATTAATTTGGGTACAGTGTTGCATGACTGCGCAATTGTCATTCAAAGTGCGATAGCGCTGAAAGCTGAAAATTGCCCTGGTCAGGAAGGGGGTAAAAGTGTCCGGACAGGAAGTGGTTAATAAATAATCATAAAAATAATAATATAATAATAATAAATTTAATTCAATAATATAATCAAACCAAAAACACTGAAATTTGAAATACAGAGGCAAATTCGCACATCGCTGAGCAAAGTCGCAAAATCGTTTTCAGTGTCTGATGACGAATTTCCCCACCAATCATTATCACTCAATTCTGCAAGTGGTTCTGATTTACTATCGCTGCTCTAAAACCGCTTTTGACGTAAAGGGACGCTTTTTGGACACCATGGACTTTTCTAAGTTTCCAGGCAGAAAGAACATTCAAAACGCAGGCAGGGCGCCGGACAAAGCACTCGGGACAAAATGTATGTGAAATGCATTGAAACAGCAATGACAGCAAAAATGACATTTTTAAAAAATTTCAAATTTCCCGCCGTACGTCCCGACGTCACAGGGACCGGAACACAGAAGCCGGATGCCGGCATCGGCTGGAGGAGATGGCCGGGGACTCTGCAGGGGACACATCGTGGGAGCGAAGGACAAGGTAAGTGCTGCAGGGACCCCCAGAGCAGCGCCGCATGGTAAGCCCGAGTGTAGCTCGGGGTTACCGCTTTTGGTACTGACATTTTACCCCGAGCTACACTCGGGAATACCGCTAGGGAGGTTAATGCAGTACTCAGGGGTGGACTGACAACTCATGAAGCCCCCAGGCAATAGGGGATCATGAGGCCCCTGTGTCCTTGCCCAAACTCAAAAAAGCCTATGAAAAAGGTACCAGGGGCATCTCATGGGGCCCCCTACTGACCCCGGGCCCTCGGGCAGTGCCCGAGTTTCAAAATGGTCAGTCCGCCCCTGGCAGTTACTTTTTTTTTTTTTTTTGCGCATTGTGCCTGCACATCACTGCACCACAGGGTGTGATCTGAGCACAAAGGAGATAAAACATTTTGCCTTGTTCATGTGTTGAGACTGCAATAAAATAGCAGTCCAATATAGTCCCACCACATATGGCATGAACCAGCCCTAAAAAAGGGTTATAAACACTGTCATTTTTTTTTTTAATGCAACCTGTGTCCCATTGAGGAAACTTCCCTTCAATTTCGATCTCATAGTCAAAATGGGAAGTGGTAGGAAATCCCCTCAAAAGGAGAGAATCCCTGGTTGTCACCATTGGAAGATTGTCCTGTTCTGGTGGCAACACAAAATTTGGGATTTTCTTTCACTTTCAGTCTCAGTGATAACGATCACTGGGACAAACAGAGAGGGTGAATTTTCCTAATGGGGGCACAAACAGGAATAACAACCTGATAGGTGTGTAAAGGACTTGGATTGGACACCTTTCTTCTTCTCCAGATAGGATACTCGCATGTCTGTCTTTTGGGAGAAACTGCCATATTGTGTCACTCAGGCTCCTGGCCTGTGGCCCATCTTCTGACATATTTCTGGCCGGAGGCCTGTTTCCTGAAATAAAGAATGTGTACTCAAGAGGCTTTGTAATATTTTACTGTAACAACTTACATAACTGGTATTCGCCCCCTGTGCAGAGATTGGTGTCATAACTTCATTATACTGACACCACATAATACATCAGTTCAGATACACACCTTACAAAACAGAAGCCACCTTCCCAGGCACTCTAGCGTGAGCTCCTCTTCCACGAGTCCTCTTTTATAATGTAAAAACAACAGACTTGTTGGCTGGAACAATAGATGAAAATAGAAGAAAACAAGCCTAAAAAGGAAATGAATGCAGCCATCATATCTAAGAACTGAGCAAAGGCTTCCTTTTTGTCCAAAGCCCTAGATGACAGTCCAGCCTAACCTCTTGGCTGCCCCTTACCTGTTATGCTTGAAATGCCTGTTATCAGTTTAATTCTGGTGAATGTACATCTATTAGTGGTGGCTGATTCTCCTACGTGATTATTATCACATTCACACCCAGCACTTTATTACTCTGCACCTTATTGTTTAATGGACATTTATGTGGATCACATCCAATCACGGAAATGTATTAGTTTTATCATCCGTATAATTCTGTCATTAATTTTTTTATCTGTACTGCATATGATATTAACAATTGAGTACTGACTTGATACTTTTTTTCTTTGCACTAACATACACTTTTGAGGACAAGCTTTCGGGGTATGTCCCCTTCTTCAAGGTCCAGGCAGTAGAAGAAGGGGGCACTCCCCGAAAGCGTGTCCTCAAAATTGTATGTTAGTGCTAATAAAAAAAGTATGACGTCAGTACTCAATTGTTTCTGTCGCAAATGCACTAATACGGCTACAATCACCTCAAGCATATGATATTACACATTACTACGGACATCGTCACATTACCTATGCATTTATGAGGCACTTTATATTTATTGAAGTCTATTCTCTTGACGTTTTTGCACTCTTATATGATGCACTTTGCTGTTCCACATTATCCATTCCGTTTTTGATGCATTTACTGTTCCATTTTATGATGTGATTTACGGAAGATTTACTGCACTCTCATATGATGCACTTTATTGTTCCGTTTTTAGCACATATAGTTTATGATGCAATATACAGTTCTATTTTATTTTTATCGGTTTCTTGCTAGTGATATATCTTTTATGTGATGCACTTCACTGTTCCACTTTATTTATTAGTATTTTCAGTGCTGCACTTGCTTACATATTTATTTTTGGGGATTGTTACTTGCCTTTTGTGCTAGCTGCTTTCCAATTATTGCCAGTGCTCACCTTTTTCTACTATTTACATATACAGTCAGGTCCATAAATATTGGGACATCAACACAATTCTATCATTTTTGGCTCTATACACCACCACAATGGATATGAAATGAAACGAATAAGATGTGCTTTAACTGCAGACTGTCAGCTTTAATTTGAGGGTATTTACATCCAAATCAGGTGAACGGTGTAGGAATTACAACAGTTTGCATATGTGCCTCCCACTTGTTAAGGGACGAAAAGTAATGGGACAGAATAATAATCATATATCAAACTTTCAGTTTTTAATACTTGGTTGCAAATCCTGTGCAGTCAATTATAGCCTGAAGTCTGGAACGCATAGACATCACCAGACGCTGGGTTTCATCCCTGGTGATGCTCTGCCAGGCCTCTACTGCAACTGTCTTCAGTTCCTGCTTGTTCTTGGGGCATTTTCCCTTCAGTTTTGTCTTCAGCAAGTGAAATGCATGCTCAATCGGATTCAGGTCAGGTGATTGACTTGGCCATTGCATAACATTCCACTTCTATCCCTTTAAAAAAACTCTTTGGTTGCTTTTGCAGTATGCTTTGGGTCATTGTCCATCTGCACTGTGAAGCGGCGTCCAATGAGTTGTGAAGCATTTGGCTGAATATGAGCAGATAATATTGCCCGAAACACTTCAGAATTCATCCTGCTGCTTTTGTCAGCAGTCACATCAAGTCACATCAAGAGAACCAGTTCCATTGGCAGCCATATATGCCCACGCCATGACACTACCACCACCATGCTTCACTGATTAGGTGGTATGCTTAGGATCATGAGCAGTTCCTTTCCTTCTCCATACTCTTCTCTTCCCATCACTCTGGTACAAGTTGATCTTGGTCTCATCTGTCCATAGGATGTTGTTCCAGAACTGTGAAGGCTTTTTTAGATGTCGTTTGGCAAACTCTAATATGGCCTTCCTGTTTTTGAGGCTCACCAATGGTTTACATCTTGTGGTGAACCCTCTGTATTCACTCTGGTGAAGTCTTCTCTTGATTGTTGACTTTGACACACATACACCTACCTCCTGGAGAGTGTTCTTGATTTGGCCAACTATTAAGAAGGGTGTTTTCTTCACCAGGGAAAGAATTCTTCGGTCGTCCACCAGTTGTTTTCCGTGGTCTTCCGGGTCTTGTGGTGTTGCTGAGCTCACCGGTGCGTTCCTTCTTTTTAAGAAAGTTCCAAACAGTTGTTTTGGCCATGACTAATGTTTTTGCTATCTCTCTGATGGGTTTGTTTTGTTTTTTTTCAGCCTAATGATGGCTTGCTTCACTGATAGTGACAGCTCTTTGGATCTCATCTTGAGAGTTGACAGCAACAGATTCCAAATGCAAATAGACACTTGAAATGAACTCTGGACCTTTTATCTGCTCATTGTAATTGGGATAATGAGGGAATAACACACACCTGGCCATGGAACAGCTGAGAAGCCAATTGTCCCATTACTTTTGGTGCCTTAACAATTGGGAGGCACATATGCAAACTGTTGTAATTCCTACACCGTTCACCTGATTTGGATGTAAATACCCTCACATTAAAGCTGACAGTCTGCAGTTAAAGCACATCTTGTTTGTTTCATTTCAAATCCATTGTGGTGGTGTATAGAGCCAAAAATGTAATAAAAAATTAAAACTAATAAAAAAGTAAAATTATACTTTTTTTTTTCATACTGTCACCAGTCAGTGTCCCTGATCACCACCATGCCAGTTATATGATGTACTGCACTGGTGACAGTATGTAAAAAAAAAAAAATAGTAAAAATAATTTTTTTCATTTTTTCATTTTCCGAAAAATTATGACAAATTACAACTTCAAAAAACTCGCCATGCCTCTTATGAAATATGTCAGACTGTCTACTTTGCAAAAAGGGACCATTTGGGGGATATCTGTACTGTTCTGACATTCTTGGACCTCAAGAAATTAGATTGGCTGTCAGTACTTCAGGACTGATCAATATTCAGATCTATACCATAGTCTGTGAACTCTATAACTTTCCTACAAACTATAAAATACATCCTAATTTGGGTTATTTGCACCAAAGACATGTAGCAGAATACATCTCGGCCTAAATTTATGAAGAACAATTATTTGTTTGCAAACTTTTATAACAGAAACAAAGAAACGTTTGTTTTGTTTTTTTTAATTTTTAGTCTTTTTTTGTTAATTTAGCAAAAAATAAAAACCCCAGTGTTGCTTAAATACCACCAAAAGAAAGCTCTAGTTGTGTGAAGAAAATGATAAAATTTTAGTTTGGGTACAATGTTGTATGACCGCGCAATTGTCATTCAAAGTGTGAGAGCGCTGAAACCTGAAAAATGGCCTGGGAAGAAAGGGGGTAAAAATGCCCTGTATGGAAGAGCTTAAACGGTTACCGTTAACAACCAATAGCAAAAGCACATACCTAGTGTGACAGACCCAACCAGGGGCTTTTGGAGGGGACTTGGGGCTAGCCTTCCACCCACTGATCATGGCCCATGGAGGAGATCGGGAATTTTGACTGTTTCTCCTGGTTAGAGCATGGAAAAGACCTCAGTTCAGCCGCTGATCCCCTGGAGAGAGAAGATCATTCTCTAATGATGTGATGAACGCTGAGAGTGAGGTTTGGATTAATTCTCTGAATAAAGACAATGAAGATTTCCTTCTGAAGTGGATGGAAAGGTGTAATATTATTCTTGTACAGGTTAATAGCCAGAGGAAATATGGGCCCTGCTGCTGACTGGGTTTGAGAAGCTCTTCCACTTGAGACAGAAATAGATATCAACAGTCTCCCTCAAGAAAGCTATGAAGATAAATTAATTCCCCTTTTTCAGACTGCTGGAACATTGTATGAGTTTTTTGTCGTATGGTGACTTTTCTAGTGGACAAACACCTGAAAGACAGCATGTGTAATGTACTTTGTATATCCAGGGCTGTGGGCTTGTTGCCAGACTCTCGTGTCAGTTCCCTGATTAATTAAAGCTGATCTGGGTGCCTGACTGTTGATTAGCTTACTGTTCAATTAGGTCACTGTTACCTCTAGCTGTTCATTAGATGTATTGTTAGATATACTAATGATATTACTGTTTAAAGTTTGCATTGTATAGGATAATGTGATCAAGCTTTTATCACATTTTGTGTAGTATAAATTCTGTGTGAATTCCTGTTCCTGTTTGCACCTAAGCTAGTATTGTCTAGTTTTTGGATGCAATTCTCTGCTATATTACCTTGTTCCTGTGTTCTAGCAGTGAGGAAGCAGCTCTCTGACAGAGGCGCTCAGGCGGGGTGCCAGACGGTCCATCACTCATAGTATGCATTGCAATTAGTTCACACACATGTAGACATACACAGTACGTAGCAACATTAGCAGTCAGGCAAGAAATTGAGTCACATAAACATTATACATATTTATACACATTTAAATTGTAAAGCTCTGTGCAAACTGTTGGCGCTATATAAATCTTGTATAATAATAATAATATAATAATAATTATGCATACACGCTTTGAGCCTGTAGCTATAGTTAGCAAACACAGTGTGAATAAGCAACAGAGAAGGAGCAAATAACTTGAAAACAGAACTATCACTATGTGCTGTAATTGGGGTCAGGGTACTTCCATCATTACTGTCTCTAATTATTAGATATTTTATTAATTTTCTTTAGAAAAAGAGACAATACAAATCACATCAAATACATCCCCTTTTCCCCCATTTCTTTCCCCCCTCAGTCCTACCCCCCCTTAAAAAAACAATGTCCATCCTGTCTTAACTCCTCTTTCCCTTTCTGTATACCAACCTATTTCTATTTATCTGTTTAATCATTTCAATTCTCCAACTCAAATCACCCATCATTTTAACATATTTTCCCGACGTTTTAAAATCACACCACCCTCTCCATTTTTCTCTAAACATTTCCACTTTATCCCTATAACACAACTCCTCCATCTTATTAATATACTCAATTCTATCTATCCAGTCCTTCATTGTTGGGGGATCCTGGGCTTGCCAATATTTAGGAATCAAGCTCTTTGCCGCACGAAGTAGATAATACAGTATACTATTTTTATATTGTTTTACTGACAACTGTTTTGTAGAAAAGGCATGCCCACGTGTCCTTCTGGATTGAAGTCTCCAAAATCTCCTGTATATTTTGAATTCTTTCTTGCCAAAATACCTGTATTTTTGGACATTCCCACCAAATGTGCGCCATCATCCCTAATGCCCCACATCCCCTCCAACACAATGGTGATATTTCCTGTTGCTGTTTATGTGCCACACTCGGTGTACATTACCATCTAGACAAACCTTTATAATTCATTTCAACTATGTTCATATTCTTCACCCCATGTATTAATTTTAACACTTTACTCTTCTGTTAATCATTTATTTTTGTACCTAATTCTCTTTCCCATTTTTCTAAGAATGTCGGAATTCCAGCTCCCATGAGTTCAGATAAAATCTTATAAATCCTTGATATTATATGTTCACAACTCATCTTTGAACTCAACAATTTTTCAAATGGTAGCATCTCTTCTGCCATCCTTAGTGGCTGGGGGAGTGTTGAGACAAAATTTCTTAATTGACCATATCTCAGTTCATCTAGTGCAACAAATTTATTCTTTAATTCCTGAAAAATGCATATTTTCCCCTTATCTATTATATCTCCCAAGCGTGTATTTCTATCGTTAAACCATTTCCCCGAGACCTCCTCTCTCCCAGGAGGGAAAAATTCTGTATCCACCAATGGTAACAATAGTGAATTATAATGCCATCCCATAGACTTGTGCAACCCATCCCATATTCTCAACACTTCCTATAACGTGCTACTATTTTTGTTTATTACCCTATATTTACGTGGGATCCAAATGATCTTCTCCAATTGTGTATTGCCTATAAACCCAACTTTTAACCAAACTTTTCTCTTGTGAATTGTGTCCATTCAGCCACCCGTGATAGTAAAACTGATGTGTAATATTTCCTCATATTTGGCAGATTTAATCCTCCTTTCTCCTTTTTATAACATAGAGCTTCATATTTAATTCTTGGTTTCTTATTATCCCAAGTAAATCTCATTATCAATTTTCTTATTATCCTAAAAAAGGATCTGGGTATATTTATTGGGAGCATTTGAAACTTATACAGGATTTTCGGTACTATTACCATCTCAACCAAATTTATATGTCCAATCCATGAGACCCATCCTCCTGAGAGTCTTCTCAACTCATCTTTAATTTCATTTATTAGCGGGATGTAATTAACTTGATATAAATCTTTTATTGCTGAGGTTAACTTTTTTCCCAAGTAACTTAATACCCTTTCCCTCCATGTAAATGGAAAGTCTTCTTGCAAATTTTTCCTCTCTGATTTTGACACATTAATATTTAGAATTTCAGATTTTGTAGGGTTTATTTTTAAATTAGATAATTCTTCATATAGTTTTAATAACCTCATTCAATTAGGTAGCGTCAATCTAAGGTTCTCTATATAAAACTGCATATTGTCGTTTGCATATGCTGCTACCTTATGCTCTACTTCTCCTATTTCAGTTCCCTTAATATCTATGCTCTTTCTTACTGATGCCAAAAGTGGTTCCAGGGACAGTGCAATCAGTAATGGTGACAACAGGCATCCCTGCCTATTACCATTATGCAATCTAAAGGAATCAGACAGGGTCCCATTTACCTTCACCACCGCTGGAGGGCTATTCTAAAGTTCTTTTATCCATTTCAACATTTTTCCCTTATTCCTAGAACTTCCAGTGTATTTATCATAAACCCCCAATCTACTCTATCAAATGCTTTCTCTGCATCGATCGACAATATTATTGATGGCTGTCTACTTCTCTTTGCTTTTTGCAAAAGGAGCAATGTTCTCAGTCAAGTGAAAAAAGTATAGCGAGCGCTACAGGCACAAGAGCACAAGCAGCTAGAACACCAAAAAGGCAACCAATCCTCCTTGCAATAGTCAATAATAATAGAGTAGGTGCAGCGCTAAAAACAAAATATAAATATAAATATTTCTCTATAGAATAAATATATAAATATCAGTGGTCAAAACAGATATGCCACAGAAGTGAATAGTGCATTGAGTCTATAAAGAGTGCTGAGAGCACACAAAAAGTCCTCGTCCCAGGGTGATGGTAGTATAAGGTAAAGGAAATCCTGGAAAACAGATAGAGTGCGCACTCACCAGAAGTGCGTTAAAATAACGCATATAAGGAAGTAGCTGCTGCAAGATCTCTCCAGCATCAGGGCTCTGGTCAGGTCGCACTGCGTCCTATCCTCTGTCTCACCGCAAGGAGAGGTGGCCAAGTAGCATCCGAACGTGTGAGCGTCAGGGAACTCCTTGGTCCAAAGAAGTACTGTGGGAGATGGTGCTCTCAGAGAGAGCCCAATGAAGGACGCCACATGGTGTAATACTGTTTGACTTGCGTTTAATAGTCAAAAAGGGGGTAAACAAAAAAGAGTACTGACCATAGATAGTTGGCCACATACAGTGGCTAGATGTCCATGAGCTGTAGCCCCCCTGACGCGTTTCGTGCGATGCACGTCCTCAGAGGGTCAGGGCTTACAGCAGGACATCATTACTCATCTATTTATATGGAGAAATGGCAATCGCGCTAGTCGCGGCGGCCATTTTGCCGGCGTCTCGCGCATGTGCAGTAGATCGGCGCCATTTTGCCGAAGATCGTTACGAGGGAATACACTGGAATAAACTAATCCTCCTAGTGACCTGATGTATATGGTGTATCCCAGGCAGGCGCCATGATATAGGTGGGGAAAGAGAAACAAACAACTTTGTCAGACAGCAAATGAACTGCTGACAAAACTAACTATAATGAACATAAATCGTGGTACAAAAAGGAGCATTGTACTTATCCAATGACATTGACTGCACACCAGGATGAACATATCCACATGGAACTGGATAATTTGGTGGCATGTAATAAAATACTATATGTATATGTATGTAAATGCTAATTATAAAATTTACATAGTGTAAAATTACAGGGGATTGCTCCATTGTTTTACTGTTACTTTGGTTCAGCAAAAATGAAAATAAGGAAATCATAATAATGAAAAATTATAAATGTAAACGATTGTAAAGAAGTTGTGTGATAGCCATTTCTACTGCAGTAAATAGATGAGTATCAATACATTTAAAATTCAATAAGTTTTATTAAATATATATTTAAAATAGGTCAGTACGGTATAGTATATTTCATATGGTCAGCAAAAAAAACTCATAAAGTTCAATAATAATGCATAAAAATGGTACATGAAATACTGAATTATAAAATGTATAATAAACATTATACCTAAAAGGCTAAAATACTAGAATAGAATAGAATAGAATTCACAATGACAAAATAGTATTGATGTAGATAAAACAGAGGTGTTGTCCACCACATCCATTCATACAAGAAAAAATATATCAGGGCAAAAAAAGGAGTGATCTCAGGGTACTGTAAATGCACATTAGCTGTCATCGATAAAGCAATTCAAATCAAATTCAATGTTAAGACCTTTTGGGTGTAAGGATCCAAGGTCATATATCCACTTGGACTCTAATTGTGAGATAGCTCTTTTCTTATTTTGGCCTCTCCAATGTGCATTTATCATTCCTATACCCATGAAAATTAATGACGAGGGATCTTGGTTATGATGCGTTTTATAGTGCAGGGATAGCGAATGGTCCTTATAGCCCTTTCTAATATTGTTCACATGTTCTTTTAAACGGTCCCTCAATCGTCTAGTTGTTCGTCCAATATATTGTAAATGACAGGGACACTGCATTAGGTAAACAACATATTTACTTGTGCAGGTAATACAATCATCAATCTTGAAGGTTTTACCATTTGCTGTAGAGTTAAAACTTGTGTGTCTGCTTGTAAACTTGCTGTTAGTGCAGATCATACACTTTTTACATGGGTAAAAACCTTTAATTTGTGGGAAGAAAGGAGTGTATACAGGGGGATCAAGAACATTTGGGGCTATTCTATTCCCAAGGGGGGTGGCTTTCCTAAAAGCAATCTGCGGTTGATCTGGTAAAAATTGTCTTAAAACTGGATCTGACATCAGAATCTTCCAATTGTTGCGAATTATCCTGGTAACTGATTTGTATTGGGTTGAATAGTTTGTCACAAAAGGACAAACTCTTTCAGGTCTCTTATTAATATTCTTTTGCAACATCACATCTCTGTTGGAGATGCCTACTTCTGTCATGGTTTGTGTTAAAGTGTTTTCATCATAACCTTTCTCAAGGAACTTGGTTTTAATGATGGCAGCCTGTTTATAGTATGTATTGACATCAGTACAATTGCGTCTGATTCTGGTAAACTGTCCCTTAGGTATATTTTGTAACCATGCCGGGTGGTGGCAGCTTTCCAAGGGAATGTAACTGTTTCTGTCAGTTTTCTTGAAGAATGACTCAGTTATGATTCTTCCTTCCACATTTAGCAAAGTCAGATCCAGAAAATTGATACTCTCATGACTATAATTAAAAGTAAGGTTAATGTTAAGAGAGTTAAAATTTAAAGTAGTAAAAAAATTTAAAAGTGATTCTTCATTGCCATTCCATATGAGGAGGATGTCATCTATATATCTCCTGTAAAAGGAGAGTTCAGGCCAATCTCTGGCATAGATGACATCCTCCTCCCATCTGGCCATAAACAGATTTGCTAGGCTGGGGGCGAATTTCGCCCCCATAGCCACACCCTTAGTCTGTAGATAAAATTGCTGGTTGAACCAAAAATGGTTCTTAGTCATTGCGAATTCCAAAAGTGTTAAAATAAAGTCCTTCTGTAAAACTGGAATGTCACTAAAATCATCTAAGAAAAATCTCACCGCTTCCATACCGTCCAAGTGGTTTATATTTGTATACAGGGAGGCTACATCAGCTGTAACCAAGAATGTGTCCAAGTTAGTGGATAAATCTTTAATATCAAAAAGAACCTGCTTGGTGTCCTTGAGGTATGCCGGTGTTTTCATCACGAGTGGCTGTAGGAAATGATCTATATATTTGCCTATTCTAGCCGTTAGAGATCCTATGCCACTTATTATTGGCCTCCCTGGTGGATTAAGTGGATCCTTATGTACCTTAGGTAATATGTATAGAATAGGGAGTCTTGGTGAAACAGGGCATAGAAATGCTTTTTCTTTTTTACTTATGATATTGTCCTCATATCCCTTTTTAATTATAGACTTGAGTTCTTTCTTATATTGAACTACTGGATTTTTGGATTACAGTGAGTATGTGTCTCTATCACTGAGGATATTTAAAGCCTCTTTAATGTAATCACTTTTATTGAGGACAACAACTCCTCCCCCTTTGTCCGCGGGGCGGATCACGAGGTCTTTCTTCTCTAATAAAGAATCTATAGCCCTGCGATTAGCGTCATGTTTGTTGATATCCTTTGTTTTTATAGTCTCTAAATCACGCAAAACTGTATCCCTAAAGGCGTTGATATAGGTGTTATTTTGTGGTGGAGGATTAAACAGGGATGGATTATGAAGGTTAGAGTTAATGAATCTACCTTCATTAGAGGGTATTGAGGGTTTGTTGAAAAAATATTTTTTCAAAGATAATTGCCTAACATATTTTCTAATGTCAACATATGTTTGAAACTTGTTGAGCGGTTTTTTAGGCGCAAATTTTAATCCTTTATTTAATAATTTGATCTCTTGGGTGGTCAAAACTTTATTACTGAGGTTGAAAATCCCCATGTCATTTACATCTTTCTTTTCTTGAGATTTGTTGACCCTCTTACCTCCCCGTTTGCCTCTTCGGTGGCACCTCTTTTTTGTGCCTTGTTCTCTCCTAAAAAATTAGGCTGCGGATAATTTCTATTGGGTTGTTCCACAAGAGTTTGTTGTGTCTGTGTCATTCTGTAATCAGGTCTATTAGACTGTGGTGCTGGTCCATAATTCATATTTCTCCACGTAGAGTGGTTAGAATTTCTCATGTTGTTCCTAGGTGAAGAGTAAGGTCTATTATTGTAGTATACCTGTTGGGCTTGTGTAGGTTTAGAATATTGACGATTCTGATTGTGATTGTAATTATAATTATTTTGATAGTTATTGCGGTATTCAGGTCTAGGGTGCCAGTCTAGATTCCGTGTTCCTATATTATTAGCACCTTCTGATAATAAGGGGGCGTAACCATTCTGAATAGGGATGTTATACTGGTAATCAAGTCTGGCAGGTGATTGACCCTGATTGTTAAATCTAGACGATGGGCCCCTTTGTTGCCAAGGGGTTTTTTTAGGTTTGTTGGGATAATAGGTGTTATTTGGCTTAGGAGGAATTTGTGTAGAGGTTACCTCCTCTTGTTTATACTGCCATTTAAACACCTGTTCATTTTGGTAATCCTCAACATCTCTAATGTATTTCTTTCTCTTTTTGATTTTTTGTTCCTTTTCTATGTTCTCCATATGGATTCGCAGTTTGTTAGTCTCTGCTTTATATTCCTCACTATCTTTGAAAGGTGTGAGTTTCTCTCTGACCTTGTTTATTTCATCGTCTAGGTATTGTAGTTTTTTCTGTTTCCTTAAGACCAAGAAACGTAACAACTCAAGACCAACTTTATTAAAAAATTGATACCAGTCCCCAGTTCCATTTGTATCCTCAAATTCTGGGGATACTTCCCACCTCAAAGATCTTGGGACCATCCCTTCCTTGATGTATTTCTCCAGGAAGGAGATGTCCCATAGAGCTCTAATTTCAGCTGATGTGAGATTTTGTAAATGTGTAAATGTACTTATGAGGTTATCTGTTGGGTGATCCGTGGTAAATACTTCATCAGAGATTTTACCACGCATTGATCTTATCTCAAATATGTCTGCCATTATGGTAACCTTATGTAGCTGCTCAAGCTCAATATTGGTAAACAAACATGTGAAAAAAGTATAGCGAGCGCTACAGGCACAAGAGCACAAGCAGCTAGAACACCAAAAAGGCAACCAATCCTCCTTGCAATAGTCAATAATAATAGAGTAGGTGCAGCGCTAAAAACAAAATATAAATATAAATATTTCTCTATAGAATAAATATATAAATATCAGTGGTCAAAACAGATATGCCACAGAAGTGAATAGTGCATTGAGTCTATAAAGAGTGCTGAGAGCACACAAAAAGTCCTCGTCCCAGGGTGATGGTAGTATAAGGTAAAGGAAATCCTGGAAAACAGATAGAGTGCGCACTCACCAGAAGTGCGTTAAAATAACGCATATAAGGAAGTAGCTGCTGCAAGATCTCTCCAGCATCAGGGCTCTGGTCAGGTCGCACTGCGTCCTATCCTCTGTCTCATCGCAAGGAGAGGTGGCCAAGTAGCATCCGAACGTGTGAGCGTCAGGGAACTCCTTGGTCCAAAGAAGTACTGTGGGAGATGGTGCTCTCAGAGAGAGCCCAATGAAGGACGCCACATGGTGTAATACTGTTTGACTTGCGTTTAATAGTCAAAAAGGGGGTAAACAAAAAAGAGTACTGACCATAGATAGTTGGCCACATACAGTGGCTAGATGTCCATGAGCTGTAGCCCCCCTGACGCGTTTCGTGCGATGCACGTCCTCAGAGGGTCAGGGCTTACAGCAGGACATCATTACTCATCTATTTATATGGAGAAATGGCAATCGCGCTAGTCGCGGCGGCCATTTTGCCGGCATCTCGCGCATGCGCAGTAGATCGGCGCCATTTTGCCGAAGAACGTTACGAGGGAATACACTGGAATAAACTAATCCTCCTAGTGACCTGATGTATATGGTGTATCCCAGGCAGGCGCCATGATATAGGTGGGGAAAGAGAAACAAACAACTTTGTCAGACAGCAAATGAACTGCTGACAAAACTAACTATAGATTGGCCTGAACTCTCCTTTTACAGGAGATATATAGATGACATCCTCCTCATATGGAATGGCAATGAAGAATCACTTTTAAATTTTTTTACTACTTTAAATTTTAACTCTCTTAACATTAACCTTACTTTTAATTATAGTCATGAGAGTATCAATTTTCTGGATCTGACTTTGCTAAATGTGGAAGGAAGAATCATAACTGAGTCATTCTTCAAGAAAACTGACAGAAACAGTTACATTCCCTTGGAAAGCTGCCACCACCCGGCATGGTTACAAAATATACCTAAGGGACAGTTTACCAGAATCAGACGCAATTGTACTGATGTCAATACATACTATAAACAGGCTGCCATCATTAAAACCAAGTTCCTTGAGAAAGGTTATGATGAAAACACTTTAACACAAACCATGACAGAAGTAGGCATCTCCAACAGAGATGTGATGTTGCAAAAGAATATTAATAAGAGACCTGAAAGAGTTTGTCCTTTTGTGACAAACTATTCAACCCAATACAAATCAGTTACCAGGATAATTCGCAACAATTGGAAGATTCTGATGTCAGATCCAGTTTTAAGACAATTTTTACCAGATCAACCGCAGATTGCTTTTAGGAAAGCCACCCCCCTTGGGAATAGAATAGCCCCAAATGTTCTTGATCCCCCTGTATACACTCCTTTCTTCCCACAAATTAAAGGTTTTTACCCATGTAAAAAGTGTATGATCTGCACTAACAGCAAGTTTACAAGCAGACACACAAGTTTTAACTCTACAGCAAATGGTAAAACCTTCAAGATTGATGATTGTATTACCTGCACAAGTAAATATGTTGTTTACCTAATGCAGTGTCCCTGTCATTTACAATATATTGGACGAACAACTAGACGATTGAGGGACCGTTTAAAAGAACATGTGAACAATATTAGAAAGGGCTATAAGGACCATTCGCTATCCCTGCACTATAAAACGCATCATAACCAAGATCCCTCGTCATTAATTTTCATGGGTATAGGAATGATAAATGCACATTGGAGAGGCCAAAATAAGAAAAGAGCTATCTCACAATTAGAGTCCAAGTGGATATATGACCTTGGATCCTTACACCCAAAAGGTCTTAACATTGAATTTGATTTGAATTGCTTTATCGATGACAGCTAATGTGCATTTACAGTACCCTGAGATCACTCCTTTTTTTGCCCTGATATATTTTTTCTTGTATGAATGGATGTGGTGGACAACACCTCTGTTTTATCTACATCAATACTATTTTGTCATTGTGAATTCTATTCTATTCTATTCTATTCTAGTATTTTAGCCTTTTAGGTATAATGTTTATTATACATTTTATAATTCAGTATTTCATGTACCATTTTTATGCATTATTATTGAACTTTATGAGTTTTTTTTGCTGACCATATGAAATATACTATACCGTACTGACCTATTTTAAATATATATTTAATAAAACTTATTGAATTTTAAATGTATTGATACTCATCTATTTACTGCAGTAGAAATGGCTATCGCACAACTTCTTTACAATCGTTTACATTTATAATTTTTCATTATTATGATTTCCTTATTTTCATTTTTGCTGAACCAAAGTAACAGTAAAACAATGGAGCAATCCCCTGTAATTTTACACTATGTAAATTTTATAATTAGCATTTACATACATATACATATAGTATTTTATTACATGCCACCAAATTATCCAGTTCCATGTGGATATGTTCATCCTGGTGTGCAGTCAATGTCATTGGATAAGTACAATGCTCCTTTTTGTACCACGATTTATGTTCATTATAGTTAGTTTTGTCAGCAGTTCATTTGCTGTCTGACAAAGTTGTTTGTTTCTCTTTCCCCACCTATATCATGGCGCCTGCCTGGGATACACCATATACATCAGGTCACTAGGAGGATTAGTTTATTCCAGTGTATTCCCTCGTAACGATCTTCGGCAAAATGGCGCCGATCTACTGCGCATGCGCGAGACGCCGGCAAAATGGCCGCCGCGACTAGCGCGATTGCCATTTCTCCATATAAATAGATGAGTAATGATGTCCTGCTGTAAGCCCTGACCCTCTGAGGACGTGCATCGCACGAAACGCGTCAGGGGGGGCTACAGCTCATGGACATCTAGCCACTGTATGTGGCCAACTATCTATGGTCAGTACTCTTTTTTGTTTACCCCCTTTTTGACTATTAAACGCAAGTCAAACAGTATTACACCATGTGGCGTCCTTCATTGGGCTCTCTCTGAGAGCACCATCTCCCACAGTACTTCTTTGGACCAAGGAGTTCCCTGACGCTCACACGTTCGGATGCTACTTGGCCACCTCTCCTTGCGGTGAGACAGAGGATAGGACGCAGTGCGACCTGACCAGAGCCCTGATGCTGGAGAGATCTTGCAGCAGCTACTTCCTTATATGCGTTATTTTATTGCACTTCTGGTGAGTGCGCACTCTATCTGTTTTCCAGGATTTCCTTTACCTTATACTACCATCACCCTGGGACGAGGACTTTTTGTGTGCTCTCAGCACTCTTTATAGACTCAATGCACTATTCACTTCTGTGGCATATCTGTTTTGACCACTGATATTTATATATTTATTCTATAGAGAAATATTTATATTTATATTTTGTTTTTAGCGCTGCACCTACTCTATTATTATTGACTATTGCAAGGAGGATTGGTTGCCTTTTTGGTGTTCTAGCTGCTTGTGCTCTTGTGCCTGTAGCGCTCGCTATACTTTTTTCACACGTTTGTTTACCAAGATTGAGCTTGAGCAGCTACATAAGGTTACCATAATGGCAGACATATTTGAGATAAGATCAATGCGTGGTAAAATCTCTGATGAAGTATTTATCACGGATCACCCAACAGATAACCTCATAAGTACATTTACACATTTACAAAATCTCACATCAGCTGAAATTAGAGCTCTATGGGACATCTCCTTCCTGGAGAAATACATCAAGGAAGGGATGGTCCCAAGATCTTTGAGGTGGGAAGTATCCCCAGAATTTGAGGATACAAATGGAACTGGGGACTGGTATCAATTTTTTAATAAAGTTGGTCTTGAGTTGTTACGTTTCTTGGTCTTAAGGAAACAGAAAAAACTACAATACCTAGACGATGAAATAAACAAGGTCAGAGAGAAACTCACACCTTTCAAAGATAGTGAGGAATATAAAGCAGAGACTAACAAACTGCGAATCCATATGGAGAACATAGAAAAGGAACAAAAAATCAAAAAGAGAAAGAAATACATTAGAGATGTTGAGGATTACCAAAATGAACAGGTGTTTAAATGGCAGTATAAACAAGAGGAAGTAACCTCTACACAAATTCCTCCTAAGCCAAATAACACCTATTATCCCAACAAACCTAAAAAAACCCCTGGGCAACAAAGGGGCCCATCGTCTAGATTTAACAATCAGGGTCAATCACCTGCCAGACTTGATTACCAGTATAACATCCCTATTCAGAATGGTTACGCCCCCTTATTATCAGAAGGTGCTAATAATATAGGAACACGGAATCTAGACTGGCACCCTAGACCTGAATACCGCAATAACTATCAAAATAATTATAATTACAATCACAATCAGAATCGTCAATATTCTAAACCTACACAAGCCCAACAGGTATACTACAATAATAGACCTTACTCTTCACCTAGGAACAACATGAGAAATTCTAACCACTCTACGTGGAGAAATATGAATTATGGACCAGCACCACAGTCTAATAGACCTGATTACAGAATGACACAGACACAACAAACTCTTGTGGAACAACCCAATAGAAATTATCCGCAGCCTAATTTTTTAGGAGAGAACAAGGCACAAAAAAGAGGTGCCACCGAAGAGGCAAACGGGGAGGTAAGAGGGTCAACAAATCTCAAGAAAAGAAAGATGTAAATGACATGGGGATTTTCAACCTCAGTAATAAAGTTTTGACCACCCAAGAGATCAAATTATTAAATAAAGGATTAAAATTTGCGCCTAAAAAACCGCTCAACAAGTTTCAAACATATGTTGACATTAGAAAATATGTTAGGCAATTATCTTTGAAAAAAATTTTTTTCAACAAACCCTCAATGCCCTCTAATGAAGGTAGATTCATTAACTCTAACCTTCATAATCCATCCCTGTTTAATCCTCCACCACAAAATAACACCTATATCAACGCCTTTAGGGATACAGTTTTGCGTGATTTAGAGACTATAAAAACAAAGGATATCAACAAACATGACGCTAATCGCAGGGCTATAGATTCTTTATTAGAGAAGAAAGACCTCGTGATCCGCCCCGCGGACAAAGGGGGAGGAGTTGTTGTCCTCAATAAAAGTGATTACATTAAAGAGGCTTTAAATATCCTCAGTGATAGAGACACATACTCACTGTTATCCAAAAATCCAGTAGTTCAATATAAGAAAGAACTCAAGTCTATAATTAAAAAGGGATATGAGGACAATATCATAAGTAAAAAAGAAAAAGCATTTCTATGCCCTGTTTCACCAAGACTCCCTATTCTATACATATTACCTAAGGTACATAAGGATCCACTTAATCCACCAGGGAGGCCAATAATAAGTGGCATAGGATCTCTAACGGCTAGAATAGGCAAATATATAGATCATTTCCTACAGCCACTCGTGATGAAAACACCGGCATACCTCAAGGACACCAAGCAGGTTCTTTTTGATATTAAAGATTTATCCACTAACTTGGACACATTCTTGGTTACAGCTGATGTAGCCTCCCTGTATACAAATATAAACCACTTGGACGGTATGGAAGCGGTGAGATTTTTCTTAGATGATTTTAGTGACATTCCAGTTTTACAGAAGGACTTTATTTTAACACTTTTGGAATTCGCAATGACTAAGAACCATTTTTGGTTCAACCAGCAATTTTATCTACAGACTAAGGGTGTGGCTATGGGGGCGAAATTCGCCCCCAGCCTAGCAAATCTGTTTATGGCCAGATGGGAGGAGGATGTCATCTATGCCAGAGATTGGCCTGAACTCTCCTTTTACAGGAGATATATAGATGACATCCTCCTCATATGGAATGGCAATGAAGAATCACTTTTAAATTTTTTTACTACTTTAAATTTTAACTCTCTTAACATTAACCTTACTTTTAATTATAGTCATGAGAGTATCAATTTTCTGGATCTGACTTTGCTAAATGTGGAAGGAAGAATCATAACTGAGTCATTCTTCAAGAAAACTGACAGAAACAGTTACATTCCCTTGGAAAGCTGCCACCACCCGGCATGGTTACAAAATATACCTAAGGGACAGTTTACCAGAATCAGACGCAATTGTACTGATGTCAATACATACTATAAACAGGCTGCCATCATTAAAACCAAGTTCCTTGAGAAAGGTTATGATGAAAACACTTTAACACAAACCATGACAGAAGTAGGCATCTCCAACAGAGATGTGATGTTGCAAAAGAATATTAATAAGAGACCTGAAAGAGTTTGTCCTTTTGTGACAAACTATTCAACCCAATACAAATCAGTTACCAGGATAATTCGCAACAATTGGAAGATTCTGATGTCAGATCCAGTTTTAAGACAATTTTTACCAGATCAACCGCAGATTGCTTTTAGGAAAGCCACCCCCCTTGGGAATAGAATAGCCCCAAATGTTCTTGATCCCCCTGTATACACTCCTTTCTTCCCACAAATTAAAGGTTTTTACCCATGTAAAAAGTGTATGATCTGCACTAACAGCAAGTTTACAAGCAGACACACAAGTTTTAACTCTACAGCAAATGGTAAAACCTTCAAGATTGATGATTGTATTACCTGCACAAGTAAATATGTTGTTTACCTAATGCAGTGTCCCTGTCATTTACAATATATTGGACGAACAACTAGACGATTGAGGGACCGTTTAAAAGAACATGTGAACAATATTAGAAAGGGCTATAAGGACCATTCGCTATCCCTGCACTATAAAACGCATCATAACCAAGATCCCTCGTCATTAATTTTCATGGGTATAGGAATGATAAATGCACATTGGAGAGGCCAAAATAAGAAAAGAGCTATCTCACAATTAGAGTCCAAGTGGATATATGACCTTGGATCCTTACACCCAAAAGGTCTTAACATTGAATTTGATTTGAATTGCTTTATCGATGACAGCTAATGTGCATTTACAGTACCCTGAGATCACTCCTTTTTTTGCCCTGATATATTTTTTCTTGTATGAATGGATGTGGTGGACAACACCTCTGTTTTATCTACATCAATACTATTTTGTCATTGTGAATTCTATTCTATTCTATTCTAGTATTTTAGCCTTTTAGGTATAATGTTTATTATACATTTTATAATTCAGTATTTCATGTACCATTTTTATGCATTATTATTGAACTTTATGAGTTTTTTTTGCTGACCATATGAAATATACTATACCGTACTGACCTATTTTAAATATATATTTAATAAAACTTATTGAATTTTAAATGTATTGATACTCATCTATTTACTGCAGTAGAAATGGCTATCGCACAACTTCTTTACAATCGTTTACATTTATAATTTTTCATTATTATGATTTCCTTATTTTCATTTTTGCTGAACCAAAGTAACAGTAAAACAATGGAGCAATCCCCTGTAATTTTACACTATGTAAATTTTATAATTAGCATTTACATACATATACATATAGTATTTTATTACATGCCACCAAATTATCCAGTTCCATGTGGATATGTTCATCCTGGTGTGCAGTCAATGTCATTGGATAAGTACAATGCTCCTTTTTGTACCACGATTTATGTTCATTATAGTTAGTTTTGTCAGCAGTTCATTTGCTGTCTGACAAAGTTGTTTGTTTCTCTTTCCCCACCTATATCATGGCGCCTGCCTGGGATACACCATATACATCAGGTCACTAGGAGGATTAGTTTATTCCAGTGTATTCCCTCGTAACGATCTTCGGCAAAATGGCGCCGATCTACTGCGCATGCGCGAGACGCCGGCAAAATGGCCGCCGCGACTAGCGCGATTGCCATTTCTCCATATAAATAGATGAGTAATGATGTCCTGCTGTAAGCCCTGACCCTCTGAGGACTTGCATCGCACGAAACGCGTCAGGGGGGGCTACAGCTCATGGACATCTAGCCACTGTATGTGGCCAACTATCTATGGTCAGTACTCTTTTTTGTTTACCCCCTTTTTGACTATTAAACGCAAGTCAAACAGTATTACACCATGTGGCGTCCTTCATTGGGCTCTCTCTGAGAGCACCATCTCCCACAGTACTTCTTTGGACCAAGGAGTTCCCTGACGCTCACACGTTCGGATGCTACTTGGCCACCTCTCCTTGCGGTGAGACAGAGGATAGGACGCAGTGCGACCTGACCAGAGCCCTGATGCTGGAGAGATCTTGCAGCAGCTACTTCCTTATATGCGTTATTTTATTGCACTTCTGGTGAGTGCGCACTCTATCTGTTTTCCAGGATTTCCTTTACCTTATACTACCATCACCCTGGGACGAGGACTTTTTGTGTGCTCTCAGCACTCTTTATAGACTCAATGCACTATTCACTTCTGTGGCATATCTGTTTTGACCACTGATATTTATATATTTATTCTATAGAGAAATATTTATATTTATATTTTGTTTTTAGCGCTGCACCTACTCTATTATTATTGACTATTGCAAGGAGGATTGGTTGCCTTTTTGGTGTTCTAGCTGCTTGTGCTCTTGTGCCTGTAGCGCTCGCTATACTTTTTTCACACGTTTGTTTACCAAGATTGAGCTTGAGCAGCTACATAAGGTTACCATAATGGCAGACATATTTGAGATAAGATCAATGCGTGGTAAAATCTCTGATGAAGTATTTACCACGGATCACCCAACAGATAACCTCATAAGTACATTTACACATTTACAAAATCTCACATCAGCTGAAATTAGAGCTCTATGGGACATCTCCTTCCTGGAGAAATACATCAAGGAAGGGATGGTCCCAAGATCTTTGAGGTGGGAAGTATCCCCAGAATTTGAGGATACAAATGGAACTGGGGACTGGTATCAATTTTTTAATAAAGTTGGTCTTGAGTTGTTACGTTTCTTGGTCTTAAGGAAACAGAAAAAACTACAATACCTAGACGATGAAATAAACAAGGTCAGAGAGAAACTCACACCTTTCAAAGATAGTGAGGAATATAAAGCAGAGACTAACAAACTGCGAATCCATATGGAGAACATAGAAAAGGAACAAAAAATCAAAAAGAGAAAGAAATACATTAGAGATGTTGAGGATTACCAAAATGAACAGGTGTTTAAATGGCAGTATAAACAAGAGAAAGTAACCTCTACACAAATTCCTCCTAAGCCAAATAACACCTATTATCCCAACAAACCTAAAAAAACCCCTTGGCAACAATGGGGCCCATCGTCTAGATTTAACAATCAGGGTCAATCACCTGCCAGACTTGATTACCAGTATAACATCCCTATTCAGAATGGTTACGCCCCCTTATTATCAGAAGGTGCTAATAATATAGGAACACGGAATCTAGACTGGCACCCTAGACCTGAATACCGCAATAACTATCAAAATAATTATAATTACAATCACAATCAGAATCGTCAATATTCTAAACCTACACAAGCCCAACAGGTATACTACAATAATAGACCTTACTCTTCACCTAGGAACAACATGAGAAATTCTAACCACTCTACGTGGAGAAATATGAATTATGGACCAGCACCACAGTCTAATAGACCTGATTACAGAATGACACAGACACAACAAACTCTTGTGGAACAGCCCAATAGAAATTATCCGCAGCCTAATTTTTTAGGAGAGAACAAGGCACAAAAAAGAGGTGCCACTGAAGAGGCAAACGGGGAGGTAAGAGGGTCAACAAATCTCAAGAAAAGAAAGATGTAAATGACATGGGGATTTTCAACCTCAGTAATAAAGTTTTGACCACCCAAGAGATCAAATTATTAAATAAAGGATTACAATTTGCGCCTAAAAAACCGCTCAACAAGTTTCAAACATATGTTGACATTAGAAAATATGTTAGGCAATTATCTTTGAAAAAATATTTTTTCAACAAACCCTCAATACCCTCTAATGAAGGTAGATTCATTAACTCTAACCTTCATAATCCATCCCTGTTTAATCCTCCACCACAAAATAACACCTATATCAACGCCTTTAGGGATACAGTTTTGCGTGATTTAGAGACTATAAAAACAAAGGATATCAACAAACATGACGCTAATCGCAGGGCTATAGATTCTTTATTAGAGAAGAAAGACCTCGTGATCCGCCCCGCGGACAAAGGGGGAGGAGTTGTTGTCCTCAATAAAAGTGATTACATTAAAGAGGCTTTAAATATCCTCAGTGATAGAGACACATACTCACTGTTATCCAAAAATCCAGTAGTTCAATATAAGAAAGAACTCAAGTCTATAATTAAAAAGGGATATGAGGACAATATCATAAGTAAAAAAGAAAAAGCATTTCTATGCCCTGTTTCACCAAGACTCCCTATTCTATACATATTACCTAAGGTACATAAGGATCCACTTAATCCACCAGGGAGGCCAATAATAAGTGGCATAGGATCTCTAACGGCTAGAATAGGCAAATATATAGATCATTTCCTACAGCCACTCGTGATGAAAACACCGGCATACCTCAAGGACACCAAGCAGGTTCTTTTTGATATTAAAGATTTATCCACTAACTTGGACACATTCTTGGTTACAGCTGATGTAGCCTCCCTGTATACAAATATAAACCACTTGGACGGTATGGAAGCGGTGAGATTTTTCTTAGATGATTTTAGTGACATTCCAGTTTTACAGAAGGACTTTATTTTAACACTTTTGGAATTCGCAATGACTAAGAACCATTTTTGGTTCAACCAGCAATTTTATCTACAGACTAAGGGTGTGGCTATGGGGGCGAAATTCGCCCCCAGCCTAGCAAATCTGTTTATGGCCAGATGGGAGGAGGATGTCATCTATGCCAGAGATTGGCCTGAACTCTCCTTTTACAGGAGATATATAGATGACATCCTCCTCATATGGAATGGCAATGAAGAATCACTTTTAAATTTTTTTACTACTTTAAATTTTAACTCTCTTAACATTAACCTTACTTTTAATTATAGTCATGAGAGTATCAATTTTCTGGATCTGACTTTGCTAAATGTGGAAGGAAGAATCATAACTGAGTCATTCTTCAAGAAAACTGACAGAAACAGTTACATTCCCTTGGAAAGCTGCCACCACCCGGCATGGTTACAAAATATACCTAAGGGACAGTTTACCAGAATCAGACGCAATTGTACTGATGTCAATACATACTATAAACAGGCTGCCATCATTAAAACCAAGTTCCTTGAGAAAGGTTATGATGAAAACACTTTAACACAAACCATGACAGAAGTAGGCATCTCCAACAGAGATGTGATGTTGCAAAAGAATATTAATAAGAGACCTGAAAGAGTTTGTCCTTTTGTGACAAACTATTCAACCCAATACAAATCAGTTACCAGGATAATTCGCAACAATTGGAAGATTCTGATGTCAGATCCAGTTTTAAGACAATTTTTACCAGATCAACCGCAGATTGCTTTTAGGAAAGCCACCCCCCTTGGGAATAGAATAGCCCCAAATGTTCTTGATCCCCCTGTATACACTCCTTTCTTCCCACAAATTAAAGGTTTTTACCCATGTAAAAAGTGTATGATCTGCACTAACAGCAAGTTTACAAGCAGACACACAAGTTTTAACTCTACAGCAAATGGTAAAACCTTCAAGATTGATGATTGTATTACCTGCACAAGTAAATATGTTGTTTACCTAATGCAGTGTCCCTGTCATTTACAATATATTGGACGAACAACTAGACGATTGAGGGACCGTTTAAAAAAAAAATGTGAACAATATTAGAAAGGGCTATAAGGACCATTCGCTATCCCTGCACTATAAAACGCATCATAACCAAGATCCCTCGTCATTAATTTTCATGGGTATAGGAATGATAAATGCACATTGGAGAGGCCAAAATAAGAAAAGAGCTATCTCGCAATTAGAGTCCAAGTGGATATATGACCTTGGATCCTTACACCCAAAAGGTCTTAACATTGAATTTGATTTGAATTGCTTTATCGATGACAGCTAATGTGCATTTACAGTACCCTGAGATCACTCCTTTTTTTGCCCTGATATATTTTTTCTTGTATGAATGGATGTGGTGGACAACACCTCTGTTTTATCTACATCAATACTATTTTGTCATTGTGAATTCTATTCTATTCTATTCTATTCTAGTATTTTAGCCTTTTAGGTATAATGTTTATTATACATTTTATAATTCAGTATTTCATGTACCATTTTTATGCATTATTATTGAACTTTATGAGTTTTTTTTGCTGACCATATGAAATATACTATACCGTACTGACCTATTTTAAATATATATTTAATAAAACTTATTGAATTTTAAATGTATTGATACTCATCTATTTACTGCAGTAGAAATGGCTATCGCACAACTTCTTTACAATCGTTTACATTTATAATTTTTCATTATTATGATTTCCTTATTTTCATTTTTGCTGAACCAAAGTAACAGTAAAACAATGGAGCAATCCCCTGTAATTTTACACTATGTAAATTTTATAATTAGCATTTACATACATATACATATAGTATTTTATTACATGCCACCAAATTATCCAGTTCCATGTGGATATGTTCATCCTGGTGTGCAGTCAATGTCATTGGATAAGTACAATGCTCCTTTTTGTACCACGATTTATGTTCATTATAGTTAGTTTTGTCAGCAGTTCATTTGCTGTCTGACAAAGTTGTTTGTTTCTCTTTCCCCACCTATATCATGGCGCCTGCCTGGGATACACCATATACATCAGGTCACTAGGAGGATTAGTTTATTCCAGTGTATTCCCTCGTAACGATCTTCGGCAAAATGGCGCCGATCTACTGCGCATGCGCGAGACGCCGGCAAAATGGCCGCCGCGACTAGCGCGATTGCCATTTCTCTATATAAATAGATGAGTAATGATGTCCTGCTGTAAGCCCTGACCCTCTGAGGACGTGCATCGCACGAAACGCGTCAGGGGGGGCTACAGCTCATGGACATCTAGCCACTGTATGTGGCCAACTATCTATGGTCAGTACTCTTTTTTGTTTACCCCCTTTTTGACTATTAAACGCAAGTCAAACAGTATTACACCATGTGGCGTCCTTCATTGGGCTCTCTCTGAGAGCACCATCTCCCACAGTACTTCTTTGGACCAAGGAGTTCCCTGACGCTCACACGTTCGGATGCTACTTGGCCACCTCTCCTTGCGGTGAGACAGAGGATAGGACGCAGTGCGACCTGACCAGAGCCCTGATGCTGGAGAGATCTTGCAGCAGCTACTTCCTTATATGCGTTATTTTAACGCACTTCTGGTGAGTGCGCACTCTATCTGTTTTCCAGGATTTCCTTTACCTTATACTACCATCACCCTGGGACGAGGACTTTTTGTGTGCTCTCAGCACTCTTTATAGACTCAATGCACTATTCACTTCTGTGGCATATCTGTTTTGACCACTGATATTTATATATTTATTCTATAGAGAAATATTTATATTTATATTTTGTTTTTAGCGCTGCACCTACTCTATTATTAATGTTCTCAGTCCATTGTCCTTTCCTTCTCTTCCTGATATAAACCCAACCTGGTCCAAATGTATCCATTCCGGCATCAGTTCTTTCAACCTAGTAGCCAACACCTTCGCGAATAATTTGGTATCGGTATTCAACAGTGATATGGGTCTATAATTAGCACATTGAGTGCTATCCTTTCCTTCTTTAAGAATTATTATTATACAGGATTTATATAGCGCCAACAGTTTGCTCAGCGCTTTACAATATAGCGGGAGACAATACAGCAACAATACAGTTAAATACAAAAGGGATTTGAGGGTCCTGCTCCTTGGAGTAGAAGATTCCAGTATTGGCTGAGGGCAGGAAGGGCAGGATAGGCTTCCCTGAAGAGATAGGTTTTCAGAGATCGCCTAAAAGTGAGCAGAGTAGGTGATAGTCTGATAAATTGGGGTAGAGAGTTCCAGAGGATGGGGGAAAGCTCTGGAGAAGTCCTGGAGACGAGCAAGGGAGGAGGAGACAAGGGAGCTAGAGAGTAGGAGGTCTTGCGAGGAGCGGAGAGTATGGTTTGGGTGATATTTAGAGACAAGATCAGTGATGTAATTTGGGGCAGAGTTATAAATGGATTTATACATTATTGTTAGAGTTTTGAATTTTATTTTTTGGGCGATGGGAACCAGTGGAGGGATTGGCAGAGAGGGGTGGCAGATACAGAACGGTTAGTAAGGTGGATGATTCTGGCAGCAGTATTCATGATAGACTGAAGAGGGGATAGCCTGCGATGAGGTTGGCCAATGAGGAGGGAGTTACAATTGTCACGGTGAGATATAACCAGGTAGTGAATGAGTTGCTTAGTGGTTTCCGAGGTTAGGAACGGGCGTATCTTGGAGATGTTGCGGAGGTGAAGTCTACAAGATTTGGACAGTGATTGGATTTGGGGCTGAAAGGACAGATGGGAGTCTAGGATTACACCTAGTACCCTGGCATGAGGGGAGGGACTGATGATTGTGTTATTGATCTTGATGGAGAAGTCAGGGGAGGGGGCACAGGCTGGGGGGAATACTAAGAGCTCAGTTTTGGAAAGATTAAGTTTGAGAAAGTGGAGTGACATCCATGCCGATATGTCACTTAGTAGGTTAGTGATGCGAGAGGAGACTGAAGGGGTGAGGTGAGGGGTAGAAAGATAGATTTGTGTGTCATCAGCATAGAGATGGTACTTAAAGCCATGGGAGTTTATCAAGTGACCAAGGGAGGAGGTGTAGATGGAGAAGAGAAGGGGTCCAAGGATAGAACCTTGAGGGACCCCTACAGAAAGAGGGAGTGATGAGGAGGAGGCAGCGTTATAGGTAACGCTGAAGGAGCACTGTGATAGATAGGAGGAGAAGCAGGAGAGAGCAGAGTCTCCGAGGCCAAGAGTGGAGTTTTTTGAGGAGGGGATGGTCAACCGTATCAAAAGCCGCAGAGAGGTCAAGTAGTAAGCGTACGGAGTAGTGGCCATTGGTTTTAGCAGTTAGTAGATCATTAGTGAGTTTTAGTAGGGCAGTTTCAGTGGAGTGTAGTGAGCGAAAGCCAGACTGTAAAGGGTCAAGAAGGTTGTTGTTGGTGAGGTGGGAGCTCAGGCGATTGTAGACTAAGTGTTCTAGGAGTTTAGAGGTAAATGGCAGCAGGGAGATGGGTCTTAAGTTGTTCAGGTTGGTGGGGTCCAGGGAGGGCTTTTTATGTATGGGAGTGATGTGCGCATGCTTTAGAGGGGAGGGGAAGGCACCAGTAGAGAGGGAAAGATTGAAGATGTGAGTGAGGTAGCATAGGATGGAAGAAGAGGGTGACCATAGTAGTTGTGAGGGGACAGGATCCAGGGGGCAGGTAGTGAGATGGGCTTCTGAGAAAACCTTAGTGACCTCTTCGTTAGTGGCAAGATCAAAAGAGGAAAGTGTTGAGGGAGGTTTAGTATAAGGTATGCTACGTGGGATGGATGTCTGTGCAGTGGCGATGCCCCTACGAATTGCATCAATCTTGTTTTTTAAATGATTTGCAATCTCGTGAGCAGTGAGTGAGGTACTGGATGGAGGTGGAGGTGGAGAAAGTACAGAGTTAAAAGTAGAGAAGAGACGACGAGGACTGGATGACAAGGTATTAATAAGAGTGACAAAGTAGGCTTGTTTGGCAGCATGAAGGGAGGACTTGTATGTTAAGAGAGCAGATTTATATAGGGTTAATTGTTATATGTGCATGCAATGATTCCCCTCTCATTTCCACTCCCTCTCCCAATGCATTCATATATCTACAGAGTTTAGGAATCAGTAGCTCGTTTTTTATAGTACCTCACTGTATAACCATCTGTGCCCGTGCCCTTCCCTCCCACCGTATTTTTCAAAACCTCCCTAATTTCATCTTGAGACGCTTGTTCTAATGATATTAATTTATGTTATGCAACCATTGGTAAGTCGGCTGCTGTTAGAAATGATTGTCTTCTCTTGCTGTTTTCTTCCTCTTTTTTGCTTTTTGATTTATAAGGTTCACCTCATACAGTCCACTGTAAAACTTCTGAAATCTTTCTGAGATAGCAGTGGTGGTATAGACCAGATTTCCATTTTCATCTTTAATTTTTCTATGTAATTCTTTGATTTCTTTTCCTTCAAACTCTTCATCATATATTTTCATACTCCTGGCCCGAGGCCCATCATTTTACGCATTGTTGGCTAGAGACCTATTTCCTATAATAAAGAATCTCCACGTTTGATGCTTTTCAATGCTTTACTGTAACAACTTGCATAACTGGCAACACAACATTTTTCTCACTGAGATCTGCAGTGTGTAATTTCAGCTCTTTGCCTTCTATTTTCTGACAGTTCAGACAAGTTTTATTAATTTTGCACTTTAAACGGCTGCAGATAAACAGGTACAACTTATGAAGGAGGATTTGTTTTATCTCTGTGTATCACTTGAGGCCAGTCACTTTACTGGGTATATGTAATAGTTTACAACCACTTATAAGAAGAACTAAAACAAACATTTTTTTTTTTTAAATTTTGGATAGAGTAAGAGCTGGTTCACACCACTGTGCAGAGACTGGGGTGCAGTATGATCCGGCCGAGCCCAGCATAGTGATGAGGTGCTAAGTTTGGCAGATCACACTTTTTAAATTAACATTATTGAGATGTCACACAGATATCTCAAAAAGTTCAATTGCTGGCCGTACAGTGTAAGGCAATGAATTGCCTCTCTCTGTGATTAATGCAGTACCTTTTTTTTTTTTTCTTTTTTTTTTTCTTAGCGCATTGTGCCAGCACACCACTGCAGCACAGAGGTGTGATCTGGGCACATAGGAGATAAAACATTTTGCCTTGTTCATGTGGTGCGACTGCACTTGAATAGCCGTCCAATGTAGTCCCACCACATATGGTGTGAACCAGCCCTAAAAAAGGGTTATAAACACTGTCATTTTTTTTTTTTAATGTCACCTGTGTCCCATTGAGGAAACTTCCCTTCAAGTGCCATCTCATAGCCAAAATGGGAAGTGGTAGGAAATCCCTTCAAAATTAGAGAATCCCTGGTTGTCACCATTGGAAGATTGTCCTGTTCTGGTGGCAGCCCAAAATTTGGGATTTTCTTTCACTTTCGGTCTCGGTGATAACGGTCACTAGGACAAACAGAGAGGGTGAATGTTCCTAATGGGGGCACAAACAGGAATACAACATGACAGGTGTGTAAAGGACTTGGATTGGACAGCGGTTCCTGCATAGATGACCCAGGTCCCACCTTTCTTCTTCTCCAGATAGGATAATCGCATGTCTATCTTTTTGGAGAAACTACCATATTGTGTCACTCAGGCTCCTTACCTGTGGCCCATCTTCTTACATATCCAAAACCGAGCTCCTGGTCTTCCCCCCTCCCCATGCCCCCCCCCCATCCTCTCCATCACTCTTAACAACGCCACCATCTCTCCCACCCCACACGCCAAAGTCCTGGGTGTCACCCTGGACTCCCACCTCTCCTTCCTACCCCACATCCAACTGCTATCTAGATCTTGCAGGCTCCACCTCCGCAACATCTCCAAGTTATGCACATTCCCCACCCCAGACCAAACAACTCGTACACTCCCTCATCATCTCACGCCTGGACTACTGCAACTCCCTTCTCACTGGCCTACCCAAACGAACGCTATCCCCACTCCAGTCGATCCTAAACTCTGCGGCCAGACTGATCCACCTCACCAACAGCTCCACATCTGCCTCCCCCCTCTGCCAATCCCTTCATTGGCTCCTGATTGCCCAACGCATCAAATTCAAGCTGCTAACCCTAACCTACAAGGCCACTCACAATGCCGCCCCGAACTACATAACTGACCTGATACCCAGATACTACCCTACCCGTGCCCTCCGCTCCTCACAAGACCTCCTGCTCTCTAGCTCCCTGGTCTCCTCCTCCCACACCCGATTGCAGGACTTCCCCCATCCTCTGGAACTCCCTACTCTAATCCATCAGACTGTCACCTACCCTCCTCACCTTCAGGTGCACCCTGAAACCCTCCTCTTCAGTGAAGCCTACCCCAACCTCACCTAACACCCGACCAAACCTAACAACTAACCTCCTCCACACCACCCACCACTCCATCCCCCACAGCCATCTCCTCCTGTGTCACCTTCCCCTCCCTCCTAGATTGTAAGCTTGAAAGAGCAGGGCCCTCGAACCCCTCGTGTAGTGTATTGTTATTGTCTTGTCTCATGTTCTGTCCCCCCTGCTACTGTACAGCGCTGAGCATACCCTTTGGCGCTATATAAATACTGTATAATAATAATAATATTTCTGGCCGGAGGCTTGTTTCCTGAAATAAAGAATGTGTACTCAAGAGGCTTTGTAACATTTTACTGTAACAACTTACATAACTGGTATTTGCCCCCTCTGCAGAGATTGATGTCATAACTTCATTATACTGACACCACATAATACATCAGTTCAGATACACACCTTACAAAACAGAAGCCACCTTCCCAGGCACTCTAGCGTGAGCTCCTCTTCCACAAGTCATCTTTTATAAAGTATTGTCAAAACTTTCCTGAGAAGACTCTCCTACTCCAGTGTACAGATGTACTGAAGGAAGGTCAGGGGTAGCTGATATGCTTTTGCATTTTACCTTGTGACTCACCCTAGCGTTGGTCCTCACTTGGCCTCAGATCAGTCCTGTGCTATTGAGTCCTCTCTCTTTCACAGATCACGCAACTACAATTTGTTGGCCATGGGTGACCTGCTCCCACGCTCCCTTCTGCATGGGGACCCACCCACAGCTGGTATAAAAAAGACACAAACTCTACCCTCTCCATCACCAGGGGAGTGGCATCATTAAAAGGGCATTACAGCTGCCACCACTTCCCCTCTGTTAATGCCCCTGCGCCAGTGGGTACCAAAAAAAAAGGACACGTGGCTGCACACTTTAGCATCGGATTAAATAACAACTAAATCAAGGCAAATAAACCTCATACCTGGCACGGTACTTAAGCAGTTAGTAACCAATAGCAAGGGCACAGACATAGCATGCATTGCAATTAGTTCACATAATGTAGACATACAACATACACATATCCTAACCTGCTATGCTACATGTAAAGAACAAGTAGACATACAGGATACACATGCTACGTGTAAAGAACATGAATTGGACAGCGGTTTCTGGCAAGCTAGACCAGGTCCTGCCCCACTTCTTCATTAAATAGAATACTCACATGCCTGTCTTTTGGGAAAAACTCCTGCCATATTGTGTCATTCACATTCTCAACCTGAGGCCCACCTTTTTACATTTTCCCAGCCCTCCTTCTGAGTCCTACTAGCATGGCTCCTTACTTGGCCTCAGATTAGACCTGCCCCACTGAGCCCTCTCTCTTGCACAGTACTGTATTTTGTTGGTCAGTGGGGACATGCTCCCATGCTCCCTTCTGCCTGGGGTCCCACCCATAGCTGGTATAAAAAAAAAAAAGGAAAGACTCTACCCACTACAGCACCAGGCGAGTGGCATCACTACACTTCCCCCCACTAACTACCAAAACATCCCCCACTAACTACCAAAACATCCCCCACTAACTACAGCACATCCCTGGGCCAGCAGATACCAAACAAATTGGACAAGTGGCTGCATACATTACCAACAGCATAAATAAAAACAAAATCAAGGCATATAAACCTTATACCTGGCAAGGAACTTAACCACTTGCCGCCCAGCCACTGTAGAAATACGGCAGCAGGGCGGCACGGCTGGGAAAAAGCACGTTTTAAAACGCGCTTTTGCAAAACAGGTAGGGGGCGCGCACGAGGCGTGCCGCCGCCTTACCTGCACCGCCGTTCCTGGCCGCGTGTGTCAGTTGCCGGGTCATGGCTGGTCATTACCGGCTGTGTCCCGCCGATTAGCGGCAATCACTGACAGAGAGCAGGGCTGCAGTAGCTCTGCTTTCTGTCAGTTCCCTGACAGCTCCTGACATGCTGATCGAGAGAGAAGAGTTTATCTCTCCCGATCAGCATGTCCCAGTGCAGTACACACCCCCTGCCCCCTAGTAAAACAATCCCCTCACACAGTTAACCCTTTCAGTGAATAAAAAAGTTAACCCCTTCCTCCACAGTGCCATTAGTACAGTGTCAGTGTTTTTTTTTTTGTACTGATCGCTGTATTGGTGTCACTGGGGATGTCAGTGACCCCAAGTCAGTTCCCCCCCAGTGTCAGAATGTTCGCCGCAGTCCCGCAGTCCTTCCATAAGTCGCTGATCACCGTCATAAGTCACTGATTGCCGCCATAAGTCGCTGATCGCCGCCATTATTAGTATAAAAGAAAATTAAAAATCCCAGTATCTTTCCCGCCATTTGTAAACGCTATAACTTTCACGTAAACCAATGAATTTACATGTATTGGTTTTTTTTTTAGCAAAGCCATGTCGCAGAATACATTTTGGCCGACATTTATACCAAAATTTAATTTTTACATTTTTTTTTACAGGACATGTTTTATAGCAAAAAGTCCAAAATATTGTTTGTTTTTTTTTCTCAAAATTGTCAGTCATTTTTTTATAGCGCAAAAAATAAAAACCACACAGGCGATCAAGTACCACCGAAAGAAAGCTCTATTTGTGTGAAAAAAAGGACATAAATTTCATTTATGTACCTTATTGCATGACCGCGCAATTGTCTGTTAAACTAGCGCAGCGCTGTATAGCAAAAAAAATGGCGTAAATTGCAGTATCTATACCATAGTTTGTAGACGCTACAACTATCACACAAAGCAATCAATATACACTTATTGGGATTTTTTTTACCAAAAACATGTAGCAGAATACATTTTGGCTAAAATTTTATAACCAACTTTGAGTTTACTATATATTTTTTATAGCTGAAAGTAAAAAATATCGTTTTTCTTCAAAATTTTTGGTCTTTTTTTGTTTATAGCGTGAAAAATAAAAAGTGCACAGGTGATCAAATACCACCAAAAGAAAGCTCTATTTGTGCGAAAAAAGGACGTAAATTTCGTTTGGGTGCAGCATTGCATGACCGCGCAATTATCAGTTGAATTAGTGCAGCGCCGAGTAGCAAAAAGAGGCCTGGTCATTAAGGGGCGTAAATCCTCAGGAGGGCAAGTGGTTAAACGGTTACAAACCAATAGCAAAAGTGCATACATAGTGTGACAGACCCAACCAGGGGCTTTTGGAGGAGATTAGGGGCTAGCCTTCTACCCACTGATTATGGCCCATGGAGGAGATCGGAAATTTTGTCTGTTTCTCCTGGTCAGAGCATGGAAAAGAGTTCAGTTCAGCTGCTGATCCCCTGGAGAGAGAAGATCATTCTCTAATGATGTGATTAATGCTGAGAGTGGGGTTTGGATTAATTCTCTGAATAAAGTCAATGAAGATTGCCTTCTGAAGTGGATGGAAAGGTGTAATATTAATCTTGTACAGGTTAATGATCAGAGGAAATATGGGCCCTGCTGCAGAAAGGGTTGGAGAAGCTCTTCCACTTGAGACAGAAATAGACATCAACAATCTCCCTCAAGAAATCTATGAAGATAAATTAATTCCCCTTTTTCAGACTGCTGGAACATTGTATGAGTTTTATCTTATGGTGACCTTTCTAGTGGACAAACACCAAACAACTGAAAGACAGCATACGTCATGTACTTTGTATATCCAGGGCTGTGGGCTTGTTGCCAGTCTGTCTGGTGTCGGCTCCCTGACTAATTAAAGCTGATCTGGGTGCCTGGCTGTTAATTAGCTTACTGTTGATTAGATAACAGTTCAATTAAGTCACTGTTAACCGCTAGCTGTTCATTAGATGTACTGTTAGATATACTGATGATATTACTGTTTAAAGTTTGCATTGTATAGGATAATGTGATCAAGGTCTTATCACATTTTGTGTGGTATAAATTCTGTGAGAATTCTCAATAAAGTAGTTCCTGTTTGCACCTAAGCTAGTGTCATTTAGTTCTTGGATGAATTTCCCTGCTATATTACCTTGTTCCTGTGTTCCAGCAGTGAGGAAGCAGCACTCTGACGGAGGTACTCAGGCAGCGTGCCAGGCGGTCCATCACACATAGTATGCATTGCAATTAGTTCAGACACATGAGGACATACACAGTACGTAGCAACATAAGCAGTCAGGCAAGAAATTGAGTCATATAAACATTATGCTTATCAAGCTTTGAGCCTGTAGCCATAGTTAGCAAACACAGTGTGAATAAGCAACAGAGAAGGAGCAAATAACTTGCAAACAGAAATATCACAATGTGCTGTAATTGGGGTCAGGGTACTTCCACCATTACTGTCTCTGGATCCTGTTTCAGTATGTAGTACTGCATGTCCTTGCTGCCCAGACGTGACACTACCTCCTTGTCCATATGGACATAATGGCCAAAGTTCCACTCAGAATAGCACATATGGAACTCATTGGTGGTTAATGAACTTCCCTCTAGGGACTGATAACACATCCTCACAGGCAAGTGAGGTATCCTATCCTGCTGACTACATTAAGTGACCTGGATTGGACAACGGTTCTCACCAAGCTGACCTGGGTCCCATCCTGCTTCTTTCCCAGATAGGATACTCCTATGCCTGTCTTTTGGAAGATACTCTGGCGTATTGTGTCACTCATACTCCTGGGCTGAGGCCCATCTTTTTACACATTCTTGGCTAGAGACCTATTTCCTACAATAAAGAATGTCCATGTCTGATGCTTTTCAATACTTTACTGTAACAACTTGCATAACTGGCAACACAACATTTGTCCTCTGTACAGTGACTGAAATACAACTTCATTATATTGACAGCTCATAGCACATCAGTTCAGATACACACCTTAAAGAACAGCAGCTACTTTCCCAGGCACTCTATCATGATCTCTTCTTCCATGAGTTCTAGGCCCAGACTCCAGCCTACAGATCTGCTCAATGAAGGTCAGGGATAGCTGACTTGTTTCTACTTTCTCCCTTGTAAGTCCCCCTAGCATGGGTTCTCACTTGGCCTCAGATCAGTCCTGCCACATTGGACCCTTTCTCTTGCACAGATCACAGACCTACAGTACATATTGTTGGTCGGGGGTGACCTGCTCCAATGCTCCCTTCTGCCTGGTGTCCCACCCACAGCTGGTATAAAAAGGTGCAGACTCCCCCACAACTTCACCAGGTGAGTGGCATCACTAAAATGACACTACACCTACCAACAACAAGTGTTCTCATCCCTCTCTACTCTATTCACCTAACATAACTTTAGTTATACTTTAATTCCCTTTCTGCTGTTTTGCCAGCTTAAACAACTAGTAGTTAAAGCCTAGCTGAAAGCTGGCCCAATGGAACTACTTCCATCACTAAGAAATACAGCTGCTGTATAAACTGTATATAACATCAGCTACATTCAGTATACACTGTTTTCCAGCAGTGGTACGGGGTCTTTCTGTCCTTTTTCCCCCCAAAAAATTGAGTCGAGATGATAAATCCTCAGGCATTGTCAAGAATCCTTGTATTTGTAGCACTACCACCTTAGAAGCTGCTATGCAGATTGCCTGGATCCTTTTCCCAGTAATTTATTTGCAGCACAATACACTGTTCCAGCCACTCTTCAGGCTAGGGGTATGCTTTTTTATGATGCTTTAACCACTTGACCTCAAGAGGATTTACCCCCCTTAATGACCAGGCCTCTTTTTGCTACTCGGCATTGCATTAATTCAACTGATAATTGCGCGGTCATGCAATGCTGAACCCAAACGAAATTTACGTCCTTTTTTTCACACAAATAGAGCTTTCTTTCAGAGGTATTTGATCACCTGTGCGCTTTTTATTTTTCACGCTATAAACAAAAAAAGGCCAAAAATTTTGAAGAAAAACAATCTTTTTTACTTTCAGCTATAAAAAATATATAGTAAACTCAAAGTTGGTTATAAATTTTGGCCAAAATGCATTCTGTGACTTGTCTTTGCTAAAAAAAAAACCCAATACGTGTAAATTAATTGGTTTACGTGAAAGTTATAGCGTTTACAAATGGCAAGAAAGATACTGGGATTTTTAGGGGTTTTTTCATACTAATAATGGCAGCGATCAGTGACTTATGGTGGCAATCAGCGACTTATGGCGGGACTGCGGCGGACATTCTGACATTGAGGGGTACTGACTTGGGGTCACTGACATCCCCAGTGACACCAATACAGTGATCAGTGCAAAAAAAAAAAACACTGACACTACTAATGGCACTGGGGAGGAAGGGGGTTAAGTTTAATTTTCAGGGAAGGGTTATCTGTGTGAGGGGGAGTGTTTTACTAGGGGGCGGGGGGTGTGTACTGCACGGAAGAAACTCTTCTGTCCCGATCAGCTTGTCCTGGAGCTGTCAGGGAACTGACAGAAAGCACAGCTACTGCAGCTGTGCTCTCTGCCAGCTATCGCCGCTGATCGCTGGGACATAGCCGGTAATGATCGGCTGTGACCCAGCGACTGACATCCGCGGCTGTGATCAGGGGGACAGGCAGGGCGGTGGCGCGCCTCGCGCGCGCCCCCTGCCTGTTTACAAAGCACACGTTTTAAAACGTGCTTTGCCTGCCCATGCCGCCGTATTTCTACAGTGGCTGGGCGGCATGTGGTTAATGAGAACTCGAAGTTGGATAGGTAGTAGGTAATAGAAGGATACTCCAGTACTCCTTCTCTTGCAGAACTGTGAGACAAGTCCTTGCAAAGGTAAAGAGTGGACTGGGCTTTGTAGTAATAACATGAGGAGATGTATCTTCCTTTCTGGACAGTCCAAGAACAGTTCTTCCACTAAGAAATAGACTAAGTGCTTCAGGACACAAGGCACAACTGCACACAATCTCTAGGATCTCTCCCACCAGTCTGTGTTCACAAATGTCCTTGGAAAATTGGTTGCTTCCTTCCAATATCTTTGAAACCCTTTTTACCCCATAATATCAGACTAGATCCTCAGATGACAGTCCCTCAGTCAGCTTTCAGCAACTCTCAGCAGCATAGGCCTCCAAGTAGTTACAATGAGGCCTTGACATCCTGCAGGCACATAACAGAATGGCCTAGGGGGCTAGCAGCCCCCTAGGCTGTGATCTCCTCCTGAAGTAAAAAACAAACAAACCCTCGGCTCTTAGTCTCACAGTATTTATACACACTCCCAGTCACCATCTGGGCACCTCTACCCAGGGATTGGCCAGGGCTGCATAAATATTCATCTGCTGATTAGACTCTCCCTGCCCACTATCTTCCAGAACATTTCTGGACCAATCAAAGGAAAGCAGTCAATCCTGCAGTCACTGAAACACTGATCAACACAGCCACACTATTAACAGTGAACCAAAACTAAATTTACCTATCACTGAAATGCAGCTGCACTGGAAACAGTGAGCCAAAACTGCCTCTCTACCTCAGCCAATCAGAGGAAGTTTTGTATTCCTTCAAAAAAATACAAGGCTTCCTGTGACTGGCTTAGCAGGGCTAAACCCACACAATTTTGTTCCAGAAACAGAACAGGAAGTCCCTGTACCTCAGATGGAACACAGCAGTTTGGCAGTTTTTACTCTTAGAACTCTAAGCAAAGAAACAACACATGCAGCAGAATCCCAATCAGTGATAGCAGGCATTCTATTCAGGGGTTAGCCCAATACCTTCAACCTGAGGCGCTGCCAACCCCAGTGAGCAATAGAAACTAACAAACAGTAGAACTAGCTCTCTTTGGGCCCTCAAACCTGATGGCCAGGCTTAAGTCTGAGATAGAAAGAGCTCTTTGACCAGTGTAATCAATTTTCTTTTAAATGCAGTGAGGATTCTTCTGCGCGCTCGCTGGGGCCCAGTTGGTGCACAAGTAAGAAGTGATGTGGGTGAGAGTTCCTTAAAAGATTATCACAAGGGGAAGAGAAAGAAGAAAGGACAAGTATTCTCCCTTTAAGTGGCACTTTGCTTGGGTGTTGTCCCCATTTATGCACCCAGGGAAGATAGGCAGCTTTAAGAGAATAAAGCTGCTAACTGGCAATAGGGGTTGTTGGTAAAGGGCAACTTCACTCTCGGCTGCAATAACCAATGGCAATGATAGTAGATGTCCCTTTAAGATGGTAAGCCAAAGGTCAAGGGAGCACTGATGTAATGTGGCCTGTAGGGGCTGTAAACTGTGCTCAGCTCTGATTGGTCAGCTCGGGCTGTGCTGCAATTGAGTTAAATGGATGCAATGTCCGTACCTGTGTGCAGGTGGCTTCCAGTTTTTTCTAGGAAGATGCAGAACCCCCTGACCTCTGTCTGGGCAGTGATGATTGGCCCTGTGCTGATCACATGCACTCTCCCAAGAAAACAAAATCCTCTCTAGCAATACACACCAAACTGAGCACGTGCAGAGTGTCTCCACACGGTATGTCTTATTAGGAGACACTGGAACAAGGGGAGGAATTTACACAATGTAGAGAATTAACCCCTTAGGTTATAACAAGCATGCTTTACTGCATATACAGACTGATTTTACAGTTGTGGGTTTAGTAACACTTTTAAACTCTTTGGATTAAATGCAGGGATGTTGATTTACTAAAAGATATTGATTTTACAACGGAAGTTTCACTTTGCAATGGAAGTTCACATGCAAAGAAAAAAAAACAGCGTGTTTGCTTGCTTGTGTGTCAGATGTCAGCTTCACCGCATTCACTAAGCTCTGGGGCAAATTCCCTTGCAAAGTGAACAATCTATTTCTTTTTAGAAAAACCACCCCCAGCGTCTAGAAATCAATGACAAGGACGCATTTAGAATGGGCCCATATTCTGTAAATAGCAAAGTTGCTAAATTCAGTACATGACATCTAAGAAGAGTGGAGATGCTGAGACTAGTAGTCTTACCCAATATTTAAAGCAGGACTTCAATCTCTCAGTCAACATTGACTATTTGTAATCCTTATGCTGCTAACTAGATAGGAAGGTATATTATATTTACTTGGTTTAAACTTTTTTTTACATTTCTTCAGTGACTTCCTGGTTTTCAGGCCTAGGCAAATGATGTCATACATCCCAGGAGTCTTCAAGAGGGGTTTTCTCAGCTGAGCAGACCCTCCTACCTGCATGCCTTAGCTAAGGGCAGATTCCAGGAAGTTATTGCTACATGAATCATCTGCCCTTATTCAAGATGGCCACAATTAGAAATGCTAGGGGGGTGTTTTTCAAAGTGATTTCTCAACACAATAAAGCATGGAGATATGGATGCAGGGCCGGGAAACGGGGTGGCTGCCCTAGATTGGGTGGGTATTTGTGCTAGAAGGGGCGGTTTGGAGGGGGGATTTGTACTAGGAGGGTGGATTTCCATTAGGAGATTTGGGGGAAATTTGTGCTGAGAAACTGGGATTTGGAGGGAAGGAGAGCGTTTATCCTCAAAGGGGAAATTTGAGGAGTAGGGGATCTTTGCTTGGAGGGGCAAATTTGGAGAGAGAGAGGATTTAATCTGGGAGAGGGGATTGTACTGGAAGAGGGGGGATTCTTGTTTGGGGAGAATTTTGCCTTGCAGGGTGAATTTATAATTGGGTGAAAGTGTGAAGATTAATACGCAAATTTTTTTGGGGGGGGGTTAGGGGGGGATTTTTGCTGACACTTAATGTTCATATGTTTGGGAGGGGGCGCTGTTTGGCGTCTTCACTCCATGCGCTAGATGACCATTTTCTGGCACTACATGGATGGATGGGGGAGTTTGATTTGCATATTAAAAATGGATTAAATAGTCTTTTTGGTTTGTTATGGTCAGATATAGTGTAGTTCTCCTTTAAATACTCCTGACCGCTAGAAGGTATTTGGTTGTAGGACAATGGAACACAGTATGTACAGCATGGGAGCTCATTACAAAGCATTACCTGTCCAGGACCATATCTGTGGAATTTTCAGCTTGGCAGCTGTACACACATCAAGCTGCTGTGCCTATCACACAGTTCAAGTTACAACCAAAGTAAATAAAGTGTATTTGTCTCCATTAATCTGATCTGACTCAAAGGGTGTCAAGAAACTCTAGATAAATTAGTTCCTGATCTCACCTTAACCACTTGCCCTCCAGAGGATTTTCCCCCCTTCCTGACCAGGCCACTTTTTGCATTACAGCGCTGCGTTACTTTGATTGACAATTGCGCAGTCATGCAACACTGCACCCAAAAGAAACTTATGTCCTTTTTTCCCACGAATTGAGCTTTCTTTCAGTGATATTTGATTGCCTGTGCGATTTTTAATTTTTGCGCTATAAAAAAAGAGTCCGACTATTTTGAGAAAAAAAAATATTTTTAACTTTTTGCTATTAAACATATCCAGCAAAAAAAAATAAAAAAAATCTAATTTCCTCATAAATTTAGGCCAAAATGTATTCTGCTCCATGTCTTTGCTAAAAAAAAAAAAAATCTCAATACATGTAAATTAATTGGTTTACGTGAAAGTTATAGCATTTCCAAATGGCGGTGTATATACTGGGATTTTTTTTTCTAGTAATGGAGGCAATCAGTGACTCATAGAGGGACTGCGGTACTGTGGCACTGCCGCGGGCATTCTGACACTGAGGAGAACTGACTTGGTGTCACTGACATGCCCAGTGACACCAATACAGTGATCAGTGCTAATAAAAAGCACTGCCACTGTACTAATGGCACTGAATATGAAGGGGTTAACATGAGGGGCGATCAAAGGGTTAACTGTTAGTGCTGTGTGTGTGCTTCACTGTAAGCACACTGCTTTGCATGGCTCTGCTATGCAAAGCCATGCATAGCAGTGTGCAGGAGCTGACAGGGGAGAGAACTGTATTGTTTACATACAGTTCTCTCCCTCCATTGGTAATGCTTCTCGATCACCGGGTGCCGGCGAGTAATCACAGGCCAGGACCCGGTGATTGACAGCCGAGGCCACGAATAGCGGCGCAGGTAGGCTCACATGCACCCCCTACCCTGAAATGCAAAATCACATATACATATGTGATTTTGTGCACCCCTGCCGCCCTGTAGCAGTAAATCTGCTGTAGGGCGGCAGAAAAGCGGGTAATAAAAAAACGATCTGCATCAATTTCCAGTGTCTCATAAAAACTCAGAAGGGTTTTTTTTACTAAAGGCAAATGGGCTGTTTACTTTGCAAGAGAATTTGCACCATACCTTAGTGAATGTGGTGAAGTTTCACTTTGCAAAGAATACTCAATCAAGGAAAAAAAAATAAAAATAACATTTTGCTTACACATGATTGGATAATGGAAGTTTGGAAAAGCTTCACCTCATTTACTAAGCTGTGGAGATAATACATTTGTAAAATGCAACTTCCATTGCAGTATGAACAGACTATTTGCCTTTAGTAAATCAAGCCCAGAGAGTCCTGCAAACTCAGAGGAAAAATTTCAATTTTAGGTAGACCTAGCAAATAGACTGTTCACTTAGCAAGTGCATTTGTACTCTGCAAGGGTATTTTCCCCAGAGGTTAGTGAATGAGGTGAAGCACTGTTGACTTCTATCATCCAATCATGTGCACGAAAAATGCTATTTTTTTTAATTTTCTGTGCACATAATTGGGTATTCCTTGCAAACTGAAATTTTACCAGTCACAATGCTCTGGGGAAACTTCCCTAGCAAAGTGCATCTGTCGTTGCAAAGTGAACAGTCTATTTGCCTTTAATATGTCAACCCTAAATCTATAGGTATAACTTACCACTGCTGCTTACTATATCTTCTGATAATGCACATTGGTATGTTGAGGTTTAAAACAGAACTTAAAAGACTTCAGCTCTCCAGTGGTCCATAGGACATGGTGGGTTATTATATATATGTTTACTTTACTTGAGTCCTTAATGTCTCCTCGTATCTATTTTTGTTGTTCCAGCTCTCTACTGGATTTTCTATTACTAGTTTAGGTCACATATACTATGTATATACATGTGGCACCCTCCTAGATAGGTGCTGGATTAGGTAAATGTAGTTCTGGCCCATTGTATTCAGTGGAGCTGCAAATTTAGTTCTTGCTTACTGTATTCACTGTAGCTCTGTTTGATTGTTCTGGTCTGATCTGTGTTACAGTGGCTGCAGGATTAACTGCTTCCCCTGCTTCCCCGTTTATCCAGAAATTTTCTGGAAGATAGTGGATAAGGAGAGTCTAATTGGCAGCTGAATATTTTTGCAGCCCTGGCCAATCCCTGGGGAGAGATGCCCAGATGGTGACTGGGAGTGTGTATAAATACTCTGATGCCCCATACACACTATAAGAAAATCGTACAAAAATTTTCGTAGGAGGACAGATCGTCTGATAATTGGATCGTTAGTACACAGCTTTTGAGAGCCGATCACGACAAGTCGTGCAACAATATCCGAAGGGACAAGCGTGAAAATTTTTCTTGTACGATACCAGATCGTACAATTTTTGTTTACTCAGTACAGTAGTCGTCCGAAAATACAATACAAATACAATACAATACATGACAACACTTTTGAAATTGTTTTCATGCAAAGGAGGTATCTTTAGTAACCTTTTCACTTTCGATGTGAGACTAGCAGGCAAAAGAAAATGGGCTTAAGACTGAGAGCAGAGGGGTCTTTTTTTCTCTTAAGGAGGATATCACAGCCTAGGGGGGCTGTTTGCCCCCTGGGCAACTCTGCCATGCATGTTGTCGAGGCCTCAGCTGGAGGCCAACTTTGCTGAGAGTTTGCTGAAGCTGACTGAGGGGCTATCATTTGAGGATCTAGTCTGGTATCACCGAGGTAAAAGTTTCTGAACATATTGGAAGGACACAACAAATAATCCAAGGACTTTGGTGAGTACAGACTGGTGTGAGAAATCCTAGCGACTGTGCACTGCTGCCATATCTCTTATGCTAGAGTCAGTGTGTTTAAAGGGAATACTGTCTTGTGTTCTGAAGAGCTCAGTCTGTTTAATTCCTAGTGAAAGGACTTTGCTTGGATTTCCAAAAGGAAGATTAATCTCCTCAGGTTGCTACTTCAAAGCTCTGTTCATCATTTACTTGTGCAAAGACCTGGCACACAGATGTAAAGTAGAACATTTAGTGTCCTCAAATTGCTACAAAAGGTTACTGGAGTATCCTACAATTACCCACAACCTACAATTACCCACAACCTACAATTATCCTACAATTACCCACAATCAGAGTTCAAGTTTTCATTAAAGCATCTAGAAAAGCATACCCCTAGACTAGTTAGTGAGTCTGAAGAGTGATCAGAATTGTGTTCCTGGATTGGCTTGGGAAAAGATCCCTGGGCATCTACTCATCAGCTCCTAAGGAGGTAGCGCTTCGCTCCGTATATTCCTACTCAGGGGGGACTGACAACTCATGGGGCCCCCGGGCAATAGGGGATCATGGGGCCCCTGTGTCCTTGCCCAAACTCAAAAAAGCCTATGAAAAAGGTACCAGGGGCATCTCATGGGGCCCAGTTAGTAAAAGATAGATTTAGAGGTTCAAATATAAATTATTGTATCACCCAATATATGGCTTCCATCCAGTAGCCAAAAAATATGCAGACCAAAGAAGAGATTTGTGAAAAGAGATTCACAGAAAAAGCGGCTACATTATAGACAGAATGCGATACTCAGAAAAATTTCCAAAAATTATGCTTTATTACACATTAATGATTGACACTCGGGCAATCACCCTGGTTTACCATCCCCTCAGTATGAGACAATACACACAGACCTAAAACCATTAAAATCACACCAAGACCGGTCTGGATATATGTGCTGCAAAGGCTATGACCACCATAGTCTAAAGCATTTGTAGCACCGCACATTGGTTACACTCCCTGTAGGAGGTATTTTCAAAAAATTATACCATGGGTATATAATATCACATGCTATGCATATAAGCACATATAGTTACCACATAGGTTACACTCCCTGAAGGAGGTGTTTTCAAAAATTGTACCATAGATATATAATATCACATGCAAGCATGAAGGCAAATACAGTTACCACCTGGAGAGAAGCATAACCCTAAGCCTATATAAGGCAATGTGGGTAAAAAATTGAAACAATTGAATGAGGCCCCCTACTGACCCCGGGCCCTCGGGCAGTGCCCAAGTTTCCAAATGGTCAGTCCGCCCCTGTTCCTACTGCATGTTTCTCATATCCAATAGGATCTTTACCATCCCTCTGCACCATGCCACTGTCTCATTGTATCACACAATGGAAAATTGTAACTTTTTTATAGGATTATTAACATCTATCAAGTACTTTCTATTGTGACAGCCACAAGCTGTCTCCTTAACCATTTCCTAAATGATTAACTTGCCTATTAACCATTGTACATAGTAAATAGAGAAACATAAAGAAATCTAGAGAAGTGGCAGCAGAAAAAGACTAAATGATCCATTCAGTCTGCCCCACCTCATTTTGCTTAACCTATTTGTGTGTGTAAAGATCTATATTTGTCCCAAGGTTAGTTATGAACTTTCTTCAAACTAGTGTGAGGTCATGTCTTCGTGTTCTTGATCTTAGCTTAATATTGAAAATCCTGTGCTCCTCAACCTTATTCATACCCTCTGTGTATTTAAAGGTTTCAGTTATGTATCCCCAGTTTCCTTCTTTCCTCCAGACTGTGTAAATTAAACTTCTGCATTCTGGGAAATTGACAAAGCACACTGCTTTGGGGGATGGGGAAGCAGAGGACACTGCTTTCAGGGGGTAGAGGGCACTTTATGGGGGCAGGTGACACTGCTATGGGGGGTGTGATGTGAAGACAGCAGAGGATGAAGCACTGGGGGGGCAGAAGACACTACAGTAGGGGGGGTGATGTGAAGAGGACAAAGGACACTTGAAAGGGGCAGGGGACACTACAGTGGGGGGTGATGTGAAGGTGACAGAGGACACTGCTTTGGGGGATACAGGACACTACTGTGGGGGGTGATGTGGAGGTGGCAGAAAACACAGCATTGGGGGGCAGAGGATACTACTATGGGGGGGGGGGCAAAGGACACTACAGTGGGGGTGATGTGAAGGGGCAGAGGATTCTGCATTGGGTGGTACAGGACACTACTGTGGGGGGAAGGGTCAGAGGACACTACAGTGGGGAGGTGATGTTAAGGGGGCAGAGGATACCACATTGGGGGGTACAGGACAGTACTGTGGGGGGAGGGGGCAGAGGACACTACAGTGGGGGATGATGTGAAGGGGGCAGAGGACACTACAGTGGGGGGGGGATGATGTTAAGGGGGCAGAGGACGCTTCATTGGGGGGGTACAGAACATTACTGTGGGGGAGAAGGGCAGAGGATACTACTATGGGGGATGATGTGACATTACTGTGGCCCACTATGTGTTCTTCACACTCTTTTTATTGGGAACTTGAGGAGGACTCCCTTCCTCCTGTTGGTGACCCTTCTAGTGATAACTAAATATCTCTATAATAGCTCTTTAACTGATCCCACTAGTGTATTGATAAACTTCTATGCACCTCTGGTCCCTTTAGCCTAATCTCTGATTATTACCTATTACTCTGTGCTGAAACTTGCCCTAGGTATGCCCAAGCTCAGTTAAAATGGACTTTCCTGGACCTCTCCCTTGAAGATTCAGATTGGTCAGAATTTGAGCATACATATAGCAAGATGGTTACACCTTCTAGTGACAGAATAATTAAGGTAAAGCTGTTCCACCACAGCCATCTCACTCTGGACAGATTGCACAGTTTGGGCCTTCGCCCATCAGCAACCTGCTTTAGCGGCTCTCGAGCCACTGCTTACCTTCTTCATTGCATGTGGAATTGCCTTTTGGTTTTGACTACTGATCGGAAGTGAACTAGTTTGTCTCTGCTGCTTTATGTTTACCTAATGTCCTACATCCTATAAACTGCCTGTTGGGGATTTTGGGTGATCTCCATCTTTCTACATCTAATACGTGTTTGTTCCACATGCTATATTTTTATGCAACAAAAGGTTGTCCTAATGTCTTGGAAAAGTGCCCCCTCCCTATCACTTGAGACCCAGAAATCTATGGTTAATATTAATCTTTGGTAAAGTTTTGGAAGAGATCTCTACTGTTTGAGAATGTCTGGGGCTGTTGGATAGATAGTCCCCTGACTGCTACCTCTAGATCCAGGAATACGATTCCTTACTTTTCCTTAGCTGTGTGACTCCTCTATATCATTTCCTGGTAGCACCAATTTTGCTGTATTGTGTATTTTTCTCTCCGTATTCCCAACTGTATGTTAGAGGCTTTGGGCTGTATGTTGGTATATTAAGTTGTTTTGGTGTTTTTTCCTGTTTCTTTTTTTTCTGTATTTTCTGTACAGCCAAATTGCAATTCAAAAAAATATCCATATAATGAAAATTGCCTAAACATTGCCCAAAAATGTTGACAAGCCAGTGATTGATCAAGCGTACCTTTTAGTTACACAAAGCCACAGGTTTTCATTGTGCATGATTGACCACCAGTGTCCTAACAACCAATGACCTCATCATTTGATAGGGAAAATAGTTGTTTGCCCCTTCTGTGCCCCCCTCCATTTGCACTGGGGTCACATTAGTTGAGTGAGGGAGAGAAACTGATGAAGAAGAGAAACATTGGAATACTAGTTGGTACCAGTGTGCAAAGGTGTATTTGCTTTGGAAGAATAAATCACCTCTAACGTTGGGTGTACTATGTGTGTGGATATTGCTGCATTGTGTAAAACTATTCATTTCATTTTTAATATTTTTGAATGGGGTGCCTTGAGTTTGTGCATAGTTTTAAAGGGTGCCCCGATTATAAAAAAAAAGGTTGAGAAACACTCAAATAGGGGAATTAGGGCCTCCTGCTGGTGATCCCTCTAGATATACACACTAGGATTCCGTTCACTTTCTCCACTTCCTTGCCACATTGTTTGTTCATTTTTAAATAATCTGAATCGTCTCCAAATCTTTTTTTCTTCTGGCAAGCACTTGTAGTTAGCCAGGGGGAGCTAGCTAGGTTTTTCAGTTGGAGGCTGAATAGCAGCCTGGTATGAGTCAGCCAGGTAACTTTAGGTCAGGGCTGAGGACTCTGCAGGTCAGTTCCCTGATACCTGCCCCTTCTCTAAAATCTTGAGAAGTTTCTAGAAGGAAGTGGATGGGGTGAGGAGGGGCTGATCTGCATATTTAAGGGATGTTGACCAATCCCCATGTAGGAGGCTTGGCATTGGGTCAGGACAGCCCTTAAGTATGAGAGACCCAGATCAGGAAGGGGTCAGTGTCAGGTGGAAGATAGAGTGAGAAGGCTGGGATGTAGAGCCTGGGAGGGTGCCCAGGGAGGGGCCTACCTGCAGACAAGAGTTAGGAAGGAGGATCTCTCAGCCTCACCATCCTCCTGAGAGAGGACAGCCTGGGAAGCAGGGAAGGTGCCAGCCCAACATAAGGCCTGAAGTAATGAGTAATCCTACACCCCTTGGGCCAGACAAGGGGAGAGGGCAGTCAGGTGGCAAACCCAACTAGCTCCTCATGTGTGGCTGCTTTTCTAAAGTAGCAGTTTCTGGGTCCCCTTGACCAGGGATTTCCTCAGGCAGCTGGAGAGAAGGATTCATCTGGGGTCTGAGGTAGTACACCAGAAGGGCTGGAGAGCTCTTCAAGAAGAGGCTTTTTGTCTATGGACTTGTAGATAGTTGCTAAAGAGTTTATCCTCAGTTTTCTACAGTTCCTTTGGCACCCCATACACCCCTCAACCTCATCTTCAAGTTCAATATCCCTTAATAAAACTACAAAAAATAAGCTCAAGGACTGTTTACTATCTCCAGTGTGCAGGTGTGGAAAAAAAATGTGTGTTGTCTGTCTGTGCAGGACTATAGGGGGACCCAAAACTCAGTGACTCCTAAGGGGGTAGTGATACATATTGTACCCCCAACATTGTACTCTAACAGAGTTTCCACTGCACTGACCAATCTTGCAGCAATGACAAATTATTTTTTATGTCACGAGCACCTCCAGGAATAACAACCCTGTTGCACACCTTTGTGTGATCAGCAAAACAGATATACCTTTCCCATCAAACCTTCTGCTATATCTGGTACAAACAAATCAAGCATAACAGGACCTAGCACAGAGCCTTGTGGTACACCACTAGTGACCGATCTCCGTTCCATATAAAACTCCATTTACAACCACAACTGTGTATCTTCTGAACCACCCAAGGGTTAAGTCCTAGCATGTACAACCTATTCAAGAGATCATTATATGAAATTATTTCAAATGCTTTGCTGAAACAAAGGTAGGCGATGTCCACAGCACTGCCCTGATCGTAAACATTTGTGATATTGGTAAAGGTCAAGTGAGTCTGATATGATCTCCCCTCAGTAAAGAAGTTGGCCCAGCAAGTTGTGTATTTTTTAAATGATCACCAATCCTTTTTTGTGAGCAGTAAATTCATTCATTTTACTATTTCAGATGTTAAACTCATTGGCCAGTAGTTCCCAGTTTCTTCCCTAGTACTTCTTGTGGATTGGTTTAGTATTACAGTAGCTGTCTGCCAGTCATACGGGAACTTCTCGCATTAAAAGAAAATGCTTAACCTCCCTAGCGGTCTGATTATGTCAGTATTTCTGTGCTCAAAGCGGTACATTTTTTTACATGGAAATATGTTGTTTTTTTTATTGTAGGCCTGTGATTCTTAGGAATAACTCACTGAAATCTGTCCGAACAAGAGTCTAGTAAACATCCCGGGTATGATAAAATGTGAAACACGAAATCATAAATTATAATATAATAAATAATCATAAAAAATAATAATATAAAAATAATACATTTAATTCAATAATATAATCAAACCAAAAACACTGAAATGTGAAATATAGCGCCAAGTTCACACATCACTGAGCAAAGTCGCAGAATCGTTTTCAGTGTCTGATGACGAATTTCCCCCACGAATCATTATCACTCAATTCTGCAAGTGGTTCTGATTTACTATCGCTGTTCTCTAGCCGGTCTAAAACCGCTTTTGACCTAAAGGGACGTTTTTTGGACGCCATGGACGTTTCTCAGTTTCCAGGCAGAAAGAACAGTAAAAATGCAGGCAGGGCACAGGACAAAGCACTCGGGACAAAATGTATGTGAAATGGTTTGATACAGTAATGTTATACTATGTGATTTTAGTGAATTTAGTGAATGTCACTTTTTAATATTTTTAAATTTCCTGCCAGTTCAGTCCCCCGTACGTCCTGACGTCGCAGGGAACGGAACCCGGAAGGCGGATGCCGGCATCGGCTGGAGGAGGTGGCCGGGGACGCTGCAGGAGGGACATCGCGGGAGCGCAGGACAAGGTAAGTCAAACAGGGGATCCCAGAGCAATGCTGCAGGGTAATCCCGAGTGTAGTTCGGGGTTACCACTTTTGGGGGTTAAAAAGATCCGTTAATGGTCCAAAAGCTATACCTTAGAGTTCTTTTACACCATCATTGTTTATTTATTAACTTGCATTCATGTTGGCATTATGTACAGTGGATATAGAAAGTCTACACAACCCTGTTAAAATGTCAGGTTTCTGTGATATAAAAAAAATTAGACAAATATAAATAATTTCAGAACGTTTGCCACCATTAATGTGAACTATAAACTGTACAACTCAATTGAAAAACAAACTGAAATCTTTTAGGGGGGGGGGGGTAAACATAAAAAACTAAAATAATGTGGTTGCATAAGTGTGCACACCCTCTAATAACTGGGAATGTAGCTGTGTTCAGAATCAAAATCATGTTAAATAGAAATCAGTACACGCCAGCCATCATTTTAAAGTGCCTCTGATTAACTCCAAATAAAGTTCTGCTGTTCTAGTAGGTTTTTCCTGACATTTTCTTAGTCGTATCCTACAGCAAAAGCCATGGTCCGCAGAGAGCTTCCAAAGCATCAGAGGGATCTCATTGTTAAAAGGTATCAGTCAGGAGAAGGTTACAAAAGAATTTCCAAGGCATTAGATATATCATGGAACACAGTGAAGACAGTCATCATCAAGTGGAAAAAATATGGCGCAACAGTGACATTACAAAGAACTGGACGTCCCTCCAAAATTGAAGAAAACTGGTCTAGGAGGCTGCCAAGAGGCCTACAGCAACATTAAAGGAGCTGCAGGAGTATCTGGCAAGTACTGGCTGTGTGGTACATGTGACAACAATCTCCCGTATCCTTCATATGTTTGGGCTATGGGGTAGAGTGGCAAGGCGAAAGCCTTTTCTTACGAAGAAAAAGATCCAAGCCCGGCTAAATTTTGCAAAAACACATCTGAAGTCTCCCAAAAGCATGTGGAAAAATGTGTTATGGATCTGATGAAACCAAGGTTGAACTTTAGCCATAACTACAAAAGATATGTTTGGTGCAAAAACAACACTGCACATCACCAAAAGAACATCATACCCACAGTGAAGCATGGTGGTGGCAGCATCATGCTTTGGGACTGTTTTTCTTCAGCTGGAACTGGAGCCTTAGTCAAGGTAGAGGGAATTATGAACAGTTCCAAATACCAGTCAATATTGGCACAAAAACTTCAGGCTTCTGCTAGAAAGCTGAACATGAAGAGTTTCAGCATGACAACGACCCAAAGCATACATCCAAATCAACAAAGGAATAACTTCACCAGAAGAGAATAAAAGTTTTGGAATGGCCCAGCCAGAGCCCAGACCTGAATTAGATCGAAAACTTGTGGGGTGATCTGAAGAGGGCTGTGCACAGGAGATGCCCTCGCAACCTGAAACATATGGAGTATTTTTGCAAGGAAGAGTGAGCAAATATTGCCAAGTCAAGATGTGCCATGCTGATAGACATATACCCAAAAAGACTGAGTGCTGGAATAACATCAAAAGGTGCTTCCACAAAGTATTAGTTTAAGGGTGTGCACACTTATGCAACCATATTATTTTAGTTTTTTATTTTTACTTCCCTCCACCTACAAGATTTCAGTTTGTTGTTCAACTGAGTTGTACAATTTATAGGTTACATTAAAGGTGGAAACATTTTTGAAATGATTTATCTTTGTCTCATTTTTTACATCACAGAAACCTGACATTTTAACAGGGGGACTTTTTATATCCACTGTAGCACCCTCCTAGGTAGGTTGCTAGGATGTATATAGTCTAGTTTAGTATAGTGTGGTCTCCTGCTTAACAGAAAAGCTACAATTGTTAGGTGGTGTGTGGCTCACAGTGCTGCTGTTGTGAGTGGCTCCTCTGTATCCAGGAGACCTATGAAGGTTTTGGGTGAACACGAGTGGCCCATGCTGATCAGCAGCATGAATATGGATATAGTTCCAGCCAATTACAGGGAATGGTGCCCCTGAACATACTGGGTAGTAGTATTTATATTCATTGAGTACATGGGATCTGGGTTCTTCTTCCTCTACCTCCTGAGAAGGGAGTTCCACCCAAGGAGGCAGTTGCCTCCCCTGGCTCATGCTGCAAGGAGGCCTCAGGTGGACTACCCGAGAGCCAGAATGCTGAAATCCAGGGCTCTTCTGAGAGCTGACTGAAGGGGCTGTCTACAAATGTTGCCTGGTATCATGGAGGAAGGTGATCTGCAGCAAAGGCCTTGTGAGTACAGACTTGTCTAGATGGATGATGGCACTTGTTCAGCCTCCTCCGGACCCATATAGTCAACTGCTTGATGTAAGCTAGAAGGGACATCATCTGGTGTCCAGAAGAGCAACTGTCCGTTTATCCTCAGTTGTGCATAGATCAATTAAAAGTATCCCACTATAGCCCTTCTCTATCCCAGGTCTAAAACGAAAAAAAAAAAAATACAACCCCTAGACTAATCATTGGAATTACGAGCAGAAGTTGCGTGCACCTGTCTATAGGACATATATTCGGATTTGTTTTGTATATTTGTTATTTTCAAAATGATTTGAAATTCAAGATTCAAATTCGAAATTTGAATTTCAGAAGACGGCTATATTCTTTCAATTTACTCTATTTTATTTTTTTCTGTTCCATTCTACTCTTTTCTATTCTGTTTTATTCTATTATTTTCTATTGTGTTCTATTCTTCTATTTTCTATTGTTCTGTTTTATTGTATTCTATTCATTTCTATTCTATTCTGTTTTATTGTATTTTATTTTATAATCTTTTATTTTCTATTCGGTTTTATTCTTTTCTTTTTATTATATTAGTATCTATTATATTTTATTCTATTATGTTCTATTCTATAAACCAGCCTAATTGGGAATCGTCATCTTATTTCACTTTTATACCTTACTGTACTTTTTGCAATATAAATACAGTAAGGTGACAACAGTCCTTTTCGAATTTGAATGCGTATACATTTTCCAATTCAAATTCGGATAATTTATTTCCTTATCATTTATTTCGGATTTGTTGAAATTGATACAAGCTCTGAATAACAAAAAGTTTGCCTGAATTTAGATTCATAACGAAACGATTAATACATGTCTATAAATTTTCCCTGTCACCATGGAAAGTCGCGTGTATTGAAAAATGACATCAAACCACATCAACATGTCACTGAGATGGAAAATAAAAGAATATCTCCCCAGGAAGGAAAAAAAAAAATTACACATAATCTTAAAAAAAAAGGTGCAAATACCAAGCGCAATGAGGTTCCAGGGGATATGCAGATAACTACAGTATGGGTAGCTCCAACAACTCATCTGGCCAGCAATGAGATATGAGCACAAAACACCAAAATAAAGGAGCGCTCCCAACCCTGGAAGTCAATGAGTCACAAGCCCAGGAACAGTTAAAATCAAAATTCACTTTAATGTTGGGTTAAAAAGCATGACATGTAGGAATGCCCAGATTGATACATCACCAAGCCAGTCGAGAGGAGAAACACATATTCCCACAAACTGGAGGATGACACATAATCCTGGACCCAACAGTAGGTTGATCAGCCCAGGATCCTCAGGACAGAGATGGGTGTGTGGATGGCAGCCACTGGGATCACTAAGATGGCGCGTTCACCGGAACTCACATGTCCCAGATCCGGTTGTAATGTTATACACCTAGCAAGAGACCGCCCGAACAAGGGCTGGTGAGGGCAAACTGGAAGCCTAGGGGAGCACTCAAACCATGTCAAACCAAAGGACAGAAGCCGGTCATCATGATAACAGGTTTCAGGGACTTGCCCCTTCCTCAGATCATGTGATTAGGAATCTGCAATCAAAATATATGTAGGATTGGCCGGGGGACTGTCAACCTTAATAGCCACCCGCAGATATTAACCTCTCTATAGCGAGACACCTCTAAAACTAAATAAAAAATGTATTAAAAACAAAGATTAATTTTTTACACAATAAATAACCGCTTCCCCTCCGCCCTATAGCAGATATACTGCTACAGGGCGTCAGGGGTGCGCAAAATCACATATTCGCAACCTCAGTTGTCAGTCACCGGGTCCCAATCGGTGATTACTCGCCGGCATCCGGTGATTGAGTAGATTATCGCTGGAGGGCGAGAACTGTAAGTAAACAATACAGTTCTCTCCCCTGTCAGCTCCTGCACACTGCTATGCATGGCTTTGCATAGCAGAGCCATGCATAGCAGTGTGCTTACAGTAAAGCACACACACAGACAGCAGTTAGTAAAACAGCACACAGTTAACCCTTTGATCGCCCCACATGTTAGCCCCTTCCTACCCAGTGTCATTAGTACAGTGTCAGTGCTTTTTATTAGTACTGATCACTGTATTAGTGTCACTGAGGATGTCATTGACACCGAGTCAGTCCCCCCCCCCCCCCCCAGTGTCAGAATGTCAGTCGCAGTCCCACTATAAGTCGCTGATCGCCGCCATTACTAGTAAAAGTTTAAAAAAAATCCCAGTATATATACCGCCATTTGTAAACGCTATAACTTTCACGTAAGCCAATTTATTTACACGTATTGGGATTTTTTTTTTTAGCAAAGACATGGAGCAGAATGCATTTTGGCCTAAATTTATGGCGAAATTAGATTTTTTAAATTTTTTTTACTGGACATGTTTAATAGCAAAAAGTCAAAAATATACCGTATTTTTCGCTCCATAAGACGCCTAGGTTTTAGAGGAGAAAAACAAAAAAAAAATTCTGAACCAATGGACTGCAGACACAGTACAGGGGATGACCAGAGACTGCGGACACAGTACAGGGGATGACCAGAGACTGCGGACACAGTACAGGGGATGACCAGAGACTGCGGACACAGTACAGGAGATGACCAGAGACTGCGGACATAGTACAGGGGATAACCAGAGACTGCGGACATAGTACAGGAGATGACCAGAGACTGCGGACACAGTACAGGAGATGACCAGAGACTGCGGACATAGTACAGGAGATGACCAGAGACTGCGGACACAGTACAGGAGATGACCAGAGACTGCGGACACAGTACAGGAGATGACCAGAGACTGCGGACATAGTACAGGAGATGACCAGAGACTGCGGACACAGTACAGGGGATGACCAGAGACTGCGGACATAGTACAGGAAATGACCAGAGACTGTTGACACAGTACAGGGGATGACCAGAGACTGCGGACATAGTACAGGAGATGACCAGAGACTGTGGACATAGTACAGGAGATGACCAGAGACTGCGGACATAGTACAGGAGATGACCAGAGACTGCGGACACAGTACAGGAGACGACCAGAGACTGCGGACACAGTACAGGAGATGACCAGAGACTGCGGACACAGTACAGGAGATGACCAGAGACTGCGGACACAGTACAGGAGATGACCAGAGACTGCGGACACAGTACAGGAGATGACCAGAGACTGCGGACACAGTACAGGAGATGACCAGAGACTGCGGACACAGTACAGGAGATGACCAGAGACTGCGGACACAGTACAGGAGATGACCAGAGACTGCGGACATAGTACAGGGAATGACCAGAGACTGCGGACACAGTACAGGAGATGACCAGAGACTGCGGACACAGTACAAGAGATGACCAGAGACTGCAGACACAGTACAGGAGATGACCAGAGACTGCGGACATAGTACAGGGAATGACCAGAGACTGCAGACAGTAAAGGAGATTACCAGAGACTGCGGACATAGTACAGGAGATGACCAGAGACTGCGGACACAGTACAGGAGATTACCAGAGACTGCGGACATAGTACAGGAGATGATCAGAGACTGCAGACAGTACAGGAGATTACCAGAGACTGCGGACATAGTACAGGGAATGACCAGAGACTGCAGACAGTAAAGGAGATTACCAGAGACTGCGGACCTTTGGGGAGGAAGGGGGAAAGGGTACCTGAATTTGACAGGTACGCGCTCCCACTTCCGCGGAGTTGTCCTTCCGTCTTCTTCCCACGGCGGCTTCTGTGACAGCCGGGTGCCCACTGCGCATGCACTTTGTGAATGGCCCGGAGCCTTCTGGGACCTGTCGTGTCTCAGAAGACACCGGACCATTCACAAAGCACAGCGCTTCTCGCGCATGCGCAGTGGGCACCCGGCTGTCACAGAAGCCGCCGTGGGAAGACTGCAGCGCTGGAGCGAGGAACAGGTGAGGTCCTGCAGGAGAGAAGAGCTGAATGGCCAGCCCTATATTCTGACACGGTGGCGGCAGAAATACTGGACCGGCTGCTTTACATTCGCTCCATAACACGCACTGACATTTTCCCCCCTTTTTTGGGAGGAAAAAAGTGCGTCTTATGGAGCGAAAAATACGGTAGTTTTTTCTCAAAATTGTCGGTCTTTTGTTTTATAGCGCAAAAAATAAAAACGCATATGCGATCAAAAATCAAATACCGTTTATAAAAATCCTTCCCTCTTCCCTGCCTGTGCACGCTCCCTAGGAGCACGCGGTGCCGCAATCTGGCGCCCACTGTGTCCGGACACAGTGGAACATCGATCACTGTATGGGACCTCTGTGTGAGGCCAATTTTCAGCTTTCAGCACTGTCGTACTTTGAATGACAATTGCGCAGTCATGCAACACTGCACCCATATGACATTTTTATAATTTTTTCACACAAATAGTGCTTTCTTTTGGTGGTATGTACTCGCTGCTGGGGGTTTTATTATTTGTACTATAAACAAAAAAAAAGAGCAAAATTGTGGGGAAAAAAAGTTTTTCTTTCTTTCTATTATAAAATTTTGCAAACAGGTAATTTTTCTCCTTCACGGATGTGCACTGATGAGGCTGCACTGATGGGCACTGATAGGCAGCACTGACAGGAACTGATGGGCAATGATAGGCAGGGTCCCTGCTTTCAGAAAATATAGACTGTTTGGGGGTTTTAAGTAATTTTCCTAAAAAAAAATACTGATTTTAACACACAAAAGAGAACTGTCAGAATCGGCCCAGGCAGGAAATGGCAAATATGGATTCTTAATATGTGGTGATAGTTCTTTATTAAAAAAAAAATGTTTTTTTTTCCATGTATCTTTCTGTCCCTGTGCTATGCAAAGACAGCTTGTAGAACACTGCAAGCAACAAGAAAAAAATATATATATATATATTTATATATATTGTATATGTTTTTTCCTTTGCTTTGCTTATTTTTTCTCTTCCTGTGCTGTACACATCCTGAGGGCTCTTTGAAGAAGTACAAGAAGTATTTATTGATGGTAATTAGACTCGAGGGCATATTATATGGTGAAAGGATGACTTGATTACCTGGTAAACACTAGAGTGACCTTAATCATTATCTATAGTAATGACAAGTGAAGTCTTTTCATGTAAGATCAAAAGTGTTTTGTCGGCCAATCAGAAACCCCTCCAGTAAACTGTATTTCAAGGGAAGTTATTTTTGCTGGGAGAGGAGCTTCTTCCTTTCATTGTTATGGAAGCACAGGTATAGATTATAAGTTGCATTATTGCTCACATGGAAGCTACCTAGGTGCATATTATAGGTTGGATATATGCTGGACGGTGTAGTATGTCCATGTTTGATATGAAGTATCTTAAATGGGACTCTCTGGGCTGTTGTTCATTATATTATTTACAAGTATTCTGCTGGATTTCTGTCACCTGTAACAAATATCTTTATCCGAATAAATGCAACACTCTGGAAAAGAACTGGTGGACTAGTTGCTGCGGGAAAAATACATTTTATAGATATACACCTCGTCATCCTCCATATTAATATAAGACCAGGGGCAGACTGACAACTCATGGGGCCCCCGAGCAATAGGGGATCATGGGGCCCCTGTGTCCTTGCCCAAACTCAAAAAAGCCTATGAAAAAGGTACCAGGGGCATCTCATGGGGCCCCCTACTGACCCCGGGCCCTTGGGCAGTGCCCGAGTTTCCAAATGGTCAGTCTGCCCCTGTATAAGACAACAGATCTGTTTTATGAACTGTTTCTGTGTGGACCTCCACATTAATATAAGACAATATCTAGATACATTATGGTAAAGATGCTACAAGTTCCTGGCATTCTCCATATATTTGGTCTATTGCACGCTGCAGAGTTTTTCTGTGCTTTTATGCATGCATCATGCTTACATGGACATTATATTGCTGCACTTCATGGCTATCATCCTTGTTGACATGCTTACACTATCTGCTTCCTATCTCCATGTACTCACTTCAACTTTGGCTGCACATCATCTATTTGGATTGTCTCTTTGATGGATACACTAGACCAGTGATGGCGAACCTTTTTGAGCCCGAGTGCCCAAACTGCAACACAAAACCAACTTTTTTATTTCAAAGTGCCAACACTGGAATTAATCACTTGCCTACCGGGCACTTCTACCCCCTTCCTGCCCAGGACAATTTTCAGCTTTCAGTGCTGTTGCACTTAACAATAACAATTGTGCGGTCATGCAACACTGTAACCATATGCAATTTTTATCATTTTTTCACACAAATAGAGCTTTTTTGGTGGTATTTAATCACCACTGGGTGTTTTATTTTTTGCACTATAAATGAAAAAAGAGCAAAAAATATTAAAAATATAAAAGGTTTCCTTTGCTTCTATTCTAAAATTTTGCAAACAGGTAATATTTCTTCTTTGATGTGCGTTGGTGAGGCTGCACTGATGGGCATTGATGAGGCGGCACAGATAGGTAGCACTGATGAGGCGGCACTGGTGAGCATTGATGAGGAGGCACTGATGATGCACTGATATGCAGGAAATGATGGACACTGACTGATAGCACCAAGCGGCACTGACTGATAGCACCAACTGGAGGCACTGACAGACAGCACTGCTGGGCATCATTGATGGGTGGCACTGATGGGCAGCACTAATGAGGTGTCACAGATAGGTGGCACTGATATGCGGCACTGATTGCTGGCACTGATAGGCGACACTGATAATGGGTACTGATAGACAGCACTGATAGGTGGCACTGACTGACATCACTGCTGGGCACTGACTGGCACAACCACTGGGCACTGACTGGCAGCACTGCTGGGATGCACTGATGGGCACTGGCGGGTGGCACTGGTGGGCACAGGTGGGTGGCACTGGTGGGCACAGGTGGGTTTGCACAGGTGGGTGGCACTACTGGGCACAGGTAGGTGGCACTTCTGGGCACAGGTGGGCGGCACAGGTGGGCATAGGTGGGTGCATTGCTGGGCACAGGTGGGCGCACTGCTATGCACAAGTGGGCGGAACTTGTGTGTGGCACTGCTGGGCACCGATCATCAGGGCATTGATGATCAGTGACCCTGATGATCGGTGCCGTTCCCTGCTCTGACAACTGCTGGTTTTCGGCAGTACTTTCCTCACGATCTGACAGCGTGAGGAAAGTGCAGCTGAGAACCGGCATTTGCATTTCCCGGTGTCATTGGACACGGCTGATCACGTGGTAAAAGGCCGCTGTGACTGGCCTTTTACCACGTCACGTGATCAGCTGTGTCCGTAGGACACAGCGATCATGGAGATCGCCCGGTGTGCGCCCCCGGGGGTGCGCAGGAGAGCGCGTTCTTCCTCTTCTTCCTAGCGTGCCCACTGAGATGGCTCTGCGTGCCAGCTCTGGCACGCGTGTGGCAGGCGCAGCACCCTTTGCTACCTTGTGCGCTGTGGCATTAGAAAAATTATGCAATTGCTGTTTCTTTGTTTGATTAGACTGACTTTACTCTGTAATTCCTCCAATGCCGCTCTATGGATGCAGTAGGTTTAAAGAGCACACCGAATACTTTAGTTAACTTCTTTAATAACTTCAATCTTCTTCCTATAACTGCTTACAATGGCTTGTTTCATTTATCATACAGTAGCTTACTTCTTTCATATTACAGTGGTTTGATTCGATAGCTTATCTCGATAGGTTCAATAGATTCGATAAATTTGCTCTGTATATTTCGATAGATTGATAAATTCACTTGGATTTATAAATTCGTTAGATTACTCTACAGTGACTTGATTCGTAAGTTCGGTGGAACTACAAGTAAACACATACAACAGTTTTTACATACAGATCTACCTGCATTACTAAACAACAGAGGAACACACAAGTGCATTAAATACCTATTTGGCCTTCTCTGCCTCCATAAAGCTTTTCTGATTGGAACTGTCTGTTTCCTCTTCTGTCTGGTGAGCATGTGTCTCTAGAAAATCCTAGCAGGGAGCTTTACACAGGCATAAATGTGAAACTGGCTGGGATTGGTTAAGGCTCTGTACAGTGTGAGGCTGTCTGTGATTGGCTCACCTTATACTAACTCTTAAAGGCATATTTTCCTTTTCTGCTTCTGCTAACACAATGAATATATAAATGTCATATAACAATCAAAGACATAAATCACAGCAATGATTCTGCTTTTGGCTTTAACATATGCACATATATACTATACTGAGGTTATTGGCAGGTTTGGTATACACATATATGTGAACCATATTAGCAACCTAGGACTGGTCTTAGCTGGCCAGCTACACTCCCACCAAACTTACCTATAATTCTATGTTCTCAGTAATAGGATTCGAACATGAATTTGAGGAATTTTCTATCAGTTTCTCAACTCTCAAGTGTCTTTGTTACTCTCAAGCAGAACAACTAACTTTTGTATTGGACGTTCCAACTTGAGTGGAGTTGTGAGATGTTTTCCCTTTTTGTCCAGTTTTGAGTCTCCCATTTGTAACAAAACTCTTCTTACTAGTCCTCCTTCATCCTTTCGAGCTTCTAGGACTTTGGCCAATTTCCATTGACTTCTAGGTAAGTCGTCTTCCTTTACTAACACTATGTCATCAACATGAACATTTCTTCTAGGCGTTTGCCATTTACTTCTTAGTATGAGATGAGCTAAGTACTCCTTGCTCCATCTATTCCAAAACTGCTCTGATAGATATTGAACTCTTCGCCATCTTTTCCTTGCGTATAAATCCTCTTTGGTGAAGTTGCCAGGCGGTGGCTGTATGTAATCAGACTTAAGGTGAAGTAGATGGTTGGGAGTTAGAGGTTCCAAACTTGTTGGGTCGTTGATGTTGTTGACTGTAAGTGGACGACTGTTAACAATAGACATTACTTCATAGAATAGTGTCCTAAGTGAAGCATCATCTAATCTTCCGGCGTTCTTTTTCAACACTGAACTTAGTACGTTTCTTACAGTTCTGATTTGCCTCTCCCAGACTCCGCCTGTATGGCTTGCATGTGGAGTAGAGATGAGCGAAGAAATGAAAAATTCGATTCGACTGATTCGGCGAATTCGTGGACAATATTCGATTCGAGTCGAATAAATTCGCTGTGAATTTAACTTAAAAAAGGGTGTTTCTAGGCTTCAGAGAGACTTAATATTAGTGCAGAACACTGTACCTTTAATTTAAATGCCCTTGGAGTCTGCTGGGGAAGAGAAATAATACTGTCAGTCAGTATGACATGCAGATGAGTGCCGTCGATCTTAGAATCACCGCACACTTCACTCATTTGGGCAGTCACGGGGCCAAAACCAGAGTGTGGAGCCACAGTGTGGCGGTGGAGGCAGCAGCAATGGGAGGCCATACAGCACCCTATGACAAAAATGGAAACCACCAGCAGTGTGAGGAGACCTGAAAGTGGCACATGGCAGAGTGTGGCGATAGAGACAGCAGCAATGGGAGGCCGTACAGGGACCCATGACACACTCTGGACCTGGCAGCAGCATGAGGAGGCGGTACAGGGGCCCATGACAGATTACGGGCCTGGCAGCAGCATGAGGAGTCGGTACAGGGGCCCATGGCAGATTACGGGCCTGGCAGCAGCAATGGGAGGCCGTACAGGGACCCATGACACACTCTGGACCTGGCAGCAGCATGGGGAGGCGGTACAGGGGCCCATGACAGATTACGGGCCTGGCAGCAGCATGAGGAGTCGGTACGGGGGCCCATGACACACTCTGGACCTGGCAGCAGCATGAGGAGGCGGTACAGGGGCGCATGACAGATTACGAGCCTGGCAGCAGCAACTTGGACAGGAGGACGTTCAGCTTCTGCACCGTCGGGTGCGTGCTCGCAAACTGTTGTCTCTTGGAAACGGATTCCAAGAAAGACTGCTGACGGAATCCGTGAAGAGGAGTAGCAGGAGAAGGAGCATCTGAACGAGCGGAATATGCCAACAAGCGACAACAGTGGCCCATGACAGATTACGGGCCTGGCAGCAGCATGAGGAGTCGGTACGGGGGCCCATGGCAGATTACGGGCCTGGCAGCAGCTATGGGAGGCCCGTAATCTGCCAGCACCCTATGACAAAAAATGGAACCCACCAGCAGTGTGAGGAGACCTGAAAGTGGCACATGGCAGAGTGTGGCGATGGAGACAGCAGCAATGGGAGGCCGTACAGGGACCCATGAGAGACTCTGGACCTGGCAGCAGCATGAGGAGGCGGTATAGGGGCCCATGGCAGATTAGGGGCCTGGCAGCAGCTATGGGAGGCCCGTAATCTGCCAGCACCCTATGACAAAAAATGGAACACACCAGCAGTGTGAGGAGACCTGAAAGTGGCACATGGCAGAGTGTGGCGATGGAGGCAGCAGCAATGGGAGGCCGTACAGGGACCCATGAGAGACTCTGGACTTGGCAGCAGCATGAGGAGGCGGTATAGGGGCCCATGGCAGATTAGGGGCCTGGCAGCAGCTATGGGAGGCCCGTAATCTGCCAGCACCCTATGACAAAAAATGGAACACACCAGCAGTGTGAGGAGACCTGAAAGTGGCACATGTTTGGGGCATGATTCATGGCGGATTTAGTCAGTTGTGTCAGGAACTGGTGGTTTGAAATCCAGACTAATCCACGCCTGATTCATTTTCACAAACGTGAGTCTCTCCACACTTTGGGTGGACAGTCGTGTCCTCCGCGGAGTTGCAATACCTCCTGCCGCACTAAACACGCGCTCCGATGCCACGCTACTGGCCGGGCATGACAGCCTTTCAAGGGCAAATTCAGCTAGTTGGGGCCAAAGGTCAAGTTTCGTTGCCCAGTAGTCAAGGGGATTGTCTACCTCGGTTGGCAGGGTGCTGTCCAAGTAGGCCTAAGCCTGTTGTTTGAGCTCCTGCTCCAGGTCCACCTGATGCTGCTGCTGCTGCTGCGGCTGGTTAGTAGTTTCCTCACTGCGCTGGTGAAGAAAGCTACTCATCATCGACTGCAGACTGAGGCAGCCGCTGCTGGTGGAGCTGCCACTGCTCCTACCACCCCACCCCTCCCCTGCTGCCATGGCAGCGGAACACGAGCGCACAGGGCCCACAGTGTCTGAGGATGGACGTTGGCGCAGACAGGCAGAGACCAGCTGACTACATAGGTGTTTTTTATAGTACGTTATTTTGGCCTCCCTCTCAGCAGGTGTGAAAAAGGCCACCATTTTTGAACGGTAGCGAGGGTCCAACAAGGTGGACAGCCAAAAGTCATCCCTCTGTCTGATGGTTATTATTCGGCTGTCGCTACGCAAGCAACCGAGCATGCTATGGGCCATTTGTGCCAAGGAATGCGAGGGACTCCCTGCCTCCATCTCCACAGCATACTGCCACGGTGCGTCTAGGTCCTCTGTCTCCTCTTCCTCCTCCTCTACCAGATGCTCCTGCTCCTCCACTCCTGTCCGCTGAGTGGAAAAACCACCCATTTCACTCAATAATTCCTGAGCACCAATGTCCTCCTCTACCTCCTCCTCTTCTTCCAGTCCTGCCCCCACAGGGGCCATGTGGCGTTGAGATCTGTGCGCCACGTCTACCGCACCCTGACCAGCCATTGTTAACAGCATTTGTTCCAGGACGTGCAACAGAGGAATGACGTCGTTCATCCCATAGTCCTGCCGACTCACGAATAGCGTGGCCTCCTCAAAGGGCCTGAGCAAGCGCAGGTGTCACGCATGAGCTGCCAATGGCTGACATCTAAGTTACACAGGGAGTACCTTTATCTGCTTTTAACATCAGGAAATCTGTGATGGCCTTTTGCTGTTCGTAAAGGCGGTCTAACATATGTAGGGTTGAATTCCACCTTGTTGCAACGTCACAGCATGAGGAGTCGGTATAGGGGCCCATGGCAGATTAGGGGCCTGGCAGCAGTTATGGGAGGCCCATAATCTGCCAGCACCCTATGACAAAAAATGGAACACACCAGCAGTGTGAGGAGACCTGAAAGTGGCACATGGCAGAGTGTGGCGATGGAGACAGCAGCAATGGGAGGCCGTACAGGGACCCATGAGAGACTCTGGACCTGGCAGCAGCATGAGGAGGCGGTATATAGGGGCCTACGGCAGATTAGGGGCCTGGCAGCAGCTATAGGAGGCCCGTAATCTGCCAGCACCCTATGTCAAAAAATTCAACACACCAGCAGTGTGTGAGGAGACCTGAAAGTGGCACATGGCAGAGTGTGGCGATGGAGACAGCAGCAATGGGAGGCCGTACAGGGACCCATGACAGACTCTGGACTTGGCAGCAGCATGAGGAGGCGGTATATAGGGGCTTATGGCAGATTAGGGGCCTGGCAGCAGCTATAGGAGGCCCGTAATCTGCCAGCACCCTATGTCAAAAAATTCAACACACCAGCAGTGTGAGGAGACCTGAAAGTGGCACATGGCAGAGTGTGGCGATGGAGACAGCAGCAATGGGAGGCCGTACAGGGACCCATGACAGACTCTGAACTTGGCAGCAGCATGAGGAGGCGGTATATAGGGGCCCATGGCAGATTAGGGGCCTGGCAGCAGCTATAGGAGGCCCGTAATCTGCCAGCACCCTATGTCAAAAAATTCAACACACCAGCAGTGTGAGGAGACCTGAAAGTGGCACATGGCAGAGTGTGGCGATGGAGACAGCAGCAATGGGAGGCCGTACAGGGACCCATGACAGACTCTGGACTTGGCAGCAGCATGAGGAGGCGGTATATAGGGGCCCATGGCAGATTAGGGGCCTGGCAGCAGCTATGGGAGGCCCGTAATCTGCCAGCACCCTATGTCAAAAAATTCTACACACCAGCAGTGTGTGAGGAGACCTGAAAGTGGCACATGGCAGAGTGTGGCGATGGAGACAGCAGCAATGGGAGGCCGTACAGGGACCCATGACAGACTCTGGACTTGGCAGCAGCATGAGGAGGCGGTATATAGGGGCCCATGGCAGATTAGGGGCCTGGCAGCAGCTATGGGAGGCCCGTAATCTGCCAGCACCCTATGTCAAAAAATTCAACACACCAGCAGTGTGTGAGGAGACCTGAAAGTGGCACATGGCAGAGTGTGGCGATGGAGAAAGCAGCAATGGGAGGCCGTACAGGGACCCATGAGAGACTCTGGACCTGGCAGCAGCATGAGGAGGCGGTATATAGGGGCCCATGGCAGATTAGGGGCCTGGCAGCAGCTATGTGAGGCCCGTAATCTGCCTGCACCCTATGTCAAAAAATTAAACACACCAGCAGTGTGAAGAGACCTGAAAGTGGCACATGGCATGAGAGACTCTGGACCTGGCAGCAGCAGGAGGAGGCGGTATAGGGGCCCATGGCTGATTAGGGGCCTGGCAGCAGCTATGTGAGGCCCGTTATCTTGCAGCACCCTATGTCAAAAAATTTAACACACCAGCAGTGTGAAGATACCTGAAAGTGGCACATGGCAGCAGAGTGTGGCGATGGAGACAGCAGCAATGGGAGGCCGTACAGGGACCCATGAGAGACTCTGGACCTGGCAGCAGCAGGAGGAGGTGGTATATAGGGGCCCATGGCAGATTAGGGGCCTGGCAGCAGCTATGTGAGGCCCGTAATCTGCCTGCACCCTATGTCAAAAAATTTAACACACCAGCAGTGTGAAGAGACCTGAAAGTGGCACATGGCAGCAGAGTGTGGCGATGGAGACAGCAGCAATGGGAGGCCGTACAGGGACCATGACAGACTCTGGACTTGGCAGCAGCATGAGGAGGCGGTATATAGGGGCCTATGGCAGATTAGGGGCCTGGCAGCAGCTATGTGAGGCCCGTAATCTGCCTGCACCCTATGTCAAAAAATTTAACACACCAGCAGTGTGAAGAGACCTGAAAGTGGCACATGGCAGCAGAGTGTGGCGATGGAGACAGCAGCAATGGGAGGCCGTACAGGGACCATGACAGACTCTGGACTTGGCAGCAGCATGAGGAGGCGGTATATAGGGGCCCATGGCAGATTAGGGGCCTGGCAGCAGCTATGTGAGGCCCGTAATCTGCCTGCACCCTATGTCAAAAAATTTAACACACCAGCAGTGTGAAGAGACCTGAAAGTGGCACATGGCAGCAGAGTGTGGCGATGGAGACAGCAGCAATGGGAGGCCGTACAGGGACCATGACAGACTCTGGACTTGGCAGCAGCATGAGGAGGCGGTATATAGGGGCCCATGGCAGATTAGGGGCCTGGCAGCAGCTATGTGAGGCCCGTAATCTGCCTGCACCCTATGTCAAAAAATTTAACACACCAGCAGTGTGAAGAGACCTGAAAGTGGCACATGGCAGCAGAGTGTGGCGATGGAGACAGCAGCAATGGGAGGCCGTACAGGGACCATGACAGACTCTGGACTTGGCAGCAGCATGAGGAGGCGGTATATAGGGGCCCATGGCAGATTAGGGGCCTGGCAGCAGCTATGTGAGGCCCGTAATCTGCCTGCACCCTATGTCAAAAAATTTAACACACCAGCAGTGTGAAGAGACCTGAAAGTGGCACATGGCATGAGAGACTCTGGACCTGGCAGCAGCAGGAGGAGGCGGTATAGGGGCCCATGGCTGATTAGGGGCCTGGCAGCAGCTATGTGAGGCCCGTTATCTTGCAGCACCCTATGTCAAAAAATTTAACACACCAGCAGTGTGAAGAGACCTGAAAGTGGCACATGGCAGCAGAGTGTGGCGATGGAGACAGCAGCAATGGGAGGCCGTACAGGGACCCATGAGAGACTCTGGACCTGGCAGCAGCAGGAGGAGGTGGTATATAGGGGCCCATGGCAGATTAGGGGCCTGGCAGCAGCTATGTGAGGCCCGTAATCTGCCTGCACCCTATGTCAAAAAATTTAACACACCAGCAGTGTGAAGAGACCTGAAAGTGGCACATGGCAGCAGAGTGTGGCGATGGAGACAGCAGCAATGGGAGGCCGTACAGGGACCATGACAGACTCTGGACTTGGCAGCAGCATGAGGAGGCGGTATATAGGGGCCCATGGCAGATTAGGGGCCTGGCAGCAGCTATGTGAGGCCCGTAATCTGCCTGCACCCTATGTCAAAAAATTTAACACACCAGCAGTGTGAAGAGACCTGAAAGTGGCACATGGCAGCAGAGTGTGGCGATGGAGACAGCAGCAATGGGAGGCCGTACAGGGACCCATGAGAGACTCTGGACTTGGCAGCAGCATGAGGAGGCGGTATATAGGGGCCCATGGCAGATTAGGGGCCTGGCAGCAGCTATGTGAGGCCCGTTATCTTGCAGCACCCTATGTCAAAAAATTAAACACACCAGCAGTGTGAAGAGACCTGAAAGTGGCACATGGCAGCAGAGTGTGGCGATGGAGACAGCAGCAATGGGAGGCCGTACAGGGACCCATGAGAGACTCTGGACCTGGCAGCAGCAGGAGGAGGTGGTATATAGGGGCCCATGGCAGATTAGGGGCCTGGCAGCAGCTATGTGAGGCCCGTAATCTGCCTGCACCCTATGTCAAAAAATTTAACACACCAGCAGTGTGAAGAGACCTGAAAGTGGCACATGGCAGCAGAGTGTGGCGATGGAGACAGCAGCAATGGGAGGCCGTACAGGGACCATGACAGACTCTGGACTTGGCAGCAGCATGAGGAGGCGGTATATAGGGGCCTATGGCAGATTAGGGGCCTGGCAGCAGCTATGTGAGGCCCGTAATCTGCCTGCACCCTATGTCAAAAAATTTAACACACCAGCAGTGTGAAGAGACCTGAAAGTGGCACATGGCAGCAGAGTGTGGCGATGGAGACAGCAGCAATGGGAGGCCGTACAGGGACCATGACAGACTCTGGACTTGGCAGCAGCATGAGGAGGCGGTATATAGGGGCCCATGGCAGATTAGGGGCCTGGCAGCAGCTATGTGAGGCCCGTAATCTGCCTGCACCCTATGTCAAAAAATTTAACACACCAGCAGTGTGAAGAGACCTGAAAGTGGCACATGGCAGCAGAGTGTGGCGATGGAGACAGCAGCAATGGGAGGCCGTACAGGGACCATGACAGACTCTGGACTTGGCAGCAGCATGAGGAGGCGGTATATAGGGGCCCATGGCAGATTAGGGGCCTGGCAGCAGCTATGTGAGGCCCGTAATCTGCCTGCACCCTATGTCAAAAAATTTAACACACCAGCAGTGTGAAGAGACCTGAAAGTGGCACATGGCAGCAGAGTGTGGCGATGGAGACAGCAGCAATGGGAGGCCGTACAGGGACCATGACAGACTCTGGACTTGGCAGCAGCATGAGGAGGCGGTATATAGGGGCCCATGGCAGATTAGGGGCCTGGCAGCAGCTATGTGAGGCCCGTAATCTGCCTGCACCCTATGTCAAAAAATTTAACACACCAGCAGTGTGAAGAGACCTGAAAGTGGCACATGGCATGAGAGACTCTGGACCTGGCAGCAGCAGGAGGAGGCGGTATAGGGGCCCATGGCTGATTAGGGGCCTGGCAGCAGCTATGTGAGGCCCGTTATCTTGCAGCACCCTATGTCAAAAAATTTAACACACCAGCAGTGTGAAGAGACCTGAAAGTGGCACATGGCAGCAGAGTGTGGCGATGGAGACAGCAGCAATGGGAGGCCGTACAGGGACCCATGAGAGACTCTGGACCTGGCAGCAGCAGGAGGAGGTGGTATATAGGGGCCCATGGCAGATTAGGGGCCTGGCAGCAGCTATGTGAGGCCCGTAATCTGCCTGCACCCTATGTCAAAAAATTTAACACACCAGCAGTGTGAAGAGACCTGAAAGTGGCACATGGCAGCAGAGTGTGGCGATGGAGACAGCAGCAATGGGAGGCCGTACAGGGACCATGACAGACTCTGGACTTGGCAGCAGCATGAGGAGGCGGTATATAGGGGCCCATGGCAGATTAGGGGCCTGGCAGCAGCTATGTGAGGCCCGTAATCTGCCTGCACCCTATGTCAAAAAATTTAACACACCAGCAGTGTGAAGAGACCTGAAAGTGGCACATGGCAGCAGAGTGTGGCGATGGAGACAGCAGCAATGGGAGGCCGTACAGGGACCATGACAGACTATGGACTTGGCAGCAGCATGAGGAGGCGGTATATAGGGGCCCATGGCAGATTAGGGGCCTGGCAGCAGCTATGTGAGGCCCGTTATCTTGCAGCACCCTATGTCAAAAAATTTAACACACCAGCAGTGTGAAGAGACCTGAAAGTGGCACATGGCAGCAGAGTGTGGCGATGGAGACAGCAGCAATGGGAGGCCGTACAGGGACCCATGAGAGACTCTGGACCTGGCAGCAGCAGGAGGAGGTGGTATATAGGGGCCCATGGCAGATTAGGGGCCTGGCAGCAGCTATGTGAGGCCCGTAATCTGCCTGCACCCTATGTCAAAAAATTTAACACACCAGCAGTGTGAAGAGACCTGAAAGTGGCACATGGCAGCAGAGTGTGGCGATGGAGACAGCAGCAATGGGAGGCCGTACAGGGACCATGACAGACTCTGGACTTGGCAGCAGCATGAGGAGGCGGTATATAGGGGCCCATGGCAGATTAGGGGCCTGGCAGCAGCTATGTGAGGCCCGTAATCTGCCTGCACCCTATGTCAAAAAATTTAACACACCAGCAGTGTGAAGAGACCTGAAAGTGGCACATGGCAGCAGAGTGTGGCGATGGAGACAGCAGCAATGGGAGGCCGTACAGGGACCCATGAGAGACTCTGGACTTGGCAGCAGCATGAGGAGGCGGTATATAGGGGCCCATGGCAGATTAGGGGCCTGGCAGCAGCTATGTGAGGCCCGTTATCTTGCAGCACCCTATGTCAAAAAATTAAACACACCAGCAGTGTGAAGAGACCTGAAAGTGGCACATGGCAGCAGAGTGTGGCGATGGAGACAGCAGCAATGGGAGGCCGTACAGGGACCCATGAGAGACTCTGGACCTGGCAGCAGCAGGAGGAGGTGGTATATAGGGGCCCATGGCAGATTAGGGGCCTGGCAGCAGCTATGTGAGGCCCGTAATCTGCCTGCACCCTATGTCAAAAAATTTAACACACCAGCAGTGTGAAGAGACCTGAAAGTGGCACATGGCAGCAGAGTGTGGCGATGGAGACAGCAGCAATGGGAGGCCGTACAGGGACCATGACAGACTCTGGACTTGGCAGCAGCATGAGGAGGTGGTATATAGGGGCCCATGGCAGATTAGGGGCCTGGCAGCAGCTATGTGAGGCCCGTAATCTGCCTGCACCCTATGTCAAAAAATTTAACACACCAGCAGTGTGAAGAGACCTGAAAGTGGCACATGGCAGCAGAGTGTGGCGATGGAGACAGCAGCAATGGGAGGCCGTACAGGGACCATGACAGACTATGGACTTGGCAGCAGCATGAGGAGGCGGTATATAGGGGCCCATGGCAGATTAGGGGCCTGGCAGCAGCTATGTGAGGCCCGTTATCTTGCAGCACCCTATGTCAAAAAATTAAACACACCAGCAGTGTGAAGAGACCTGAAAGTGGCACATGGCAGCAGAGTGTGGCGATGGAGACAGCAGCAATGGGAGGCCGTACAGGGACCCATGAGAGACTCTGGACTTGGCAGCAGCATGAGGAGGCGGTATATAGGGGCCCATGGCAGATTAGGGGCCTGGCAGCAGCTATGTGAGGCCCGTTATCTTGCAGCACCCTATGTCAAAAAATTAAACACACCAGCAGTGTGAAGAGACCTGAAAGTGGCACATGGCAGCAGAGTGTGGCGATGGAGACAGCAGCAATGGGAGGCCGTACAGGGACCCATGAGAGACTCTAGACTTGGCAGCAGCATGAGGAGGCGGTTTATAGGGGCCCATGGCAGATTAGGGGCCTGGCAGCAGCTATGTGAGGCCCGTAATCTGCCTGCACCCTATGTCAAAAAATTTAACACACCAGCAGTGTGAAGAGACCTGAAAGTGGCACATGGCAGCAGAGTGTGGCGATGGAGACAGCAGCAATGGGAGGCCGTACAGGGACCCATGAGAGACTCTGGACTTGGCAGCAGCATGAGGAGGCGGTATATAGGGGCCTATGGCAGATTAGGGGCCTGGCAGCAGCTATGTGAGGCCCGTAATCTGCCTGCACCCTATGTCAAAAAATTTAACACACCAGCAGTGTGAAGAGACCTGAAAGTGGCACATGGCAGCAGAGTGTGGCGATGGAGACAGCAGCAATGGGAGGCCGTACAGGGACCCATGAGAGACTCTGGACCTGGCAGCAGCAGGAGGAGGTGGTATATAGGGGCCTATGGCAGATTAGGGGCCTGGCAGCAGCTATGTGAGGCCCGTAATCTGCCTGCACCCTATGTCAAAAAATTTAACACACCAGCAGTGTGAAGAGACCTGAAAGTGGCACATGGCAGCAGAGTGTGGCGATGGAGACAGCAGCAATGGGAGGCCGTACAGGGACCCATGAGAGACTCTGGACCTGGCAGCAGCAGGAGGAGGTGGTATATAGGGGCCCATGGCAGATTAGGGGCCTGGCAGCAGCTATGTGAGGCCCGTAATCTGCCTGCACCCTATGTCAAAAAATTTAACACACCAGCAGTGTGAAGAGACCTGAAAGTGGCACATGGCAGCAGAGTGTGGCGATGGAGACAGCAGCAATGGGAGGCCGTACAGGGACCCATGAGAGACTCTGGACCTGGCAGCAGCAGGAGGAGGTGGTATATAGGGGCCTATGGCAGATTAGGGGCCTGGCAGCAGCTATAGGAGGCCCGTAATCTGCCAGCACCCTATGTCAAAAAATTCAACACACCAGCAGTGTGAGGAGACCTGAAAGTGGCACATGTTTGAGGCATGATTCATGGCGGATTTAGTCAGTTGTGTCAGGAACTGGTGGTTTGAAATCCAGACTAATCCACGCCTGATTCATTTTCACAAACGTGAGTCTCTCCACACTTTGGGTGGACAGTCGTGTCCTCCGCGGAGTTACAATACCTCCTGCCGCACTAAACACGCGCTCCGATGCCACGCTACTGGCCGGGCATGACAGCCTTTCAAGGGCAAATTCAGCTAGTTGGGGCCAAAGGTCAAGTTTCGTTGCCCAGTAGTCAAGGGGATTGTCTACCTCGGTTGGCAGGGTGCTGTCCAAGTAGGCCCAAGCCTGTTGTTTGAGCTCCTGCTCCAGGTCCACCTGATGCTGCTGCTGCTGCTGCGGCTGGTTAGTAGTTTCCTCACTGCGCTGGTGAAGAAAGCTACTCATCATCGACTGCAGACTGAGGCAGCCGCTGCTGGTGGAGCTGCCGCTGCTCCTACCACCCCACCCCTCCCCTGCTGCCATGCCAGCGGAACGCGAGCGCACAGGGCCCACAGTGTCTGAGGATGGACGATGGCGCACAAAGGCAGAGACCAACTGACTACATAGGTGGTTTTTATAGTACGTAATTTTGGCCTCCCTCTCAGCAGGTGTGAAAAAGGCCACCATTTTGGACCGGTAGCGAGGGTCCAACAAGGTGGACAGCCAAAAGTCATCCCTCTGTCTGATGGTTATTATTCGGCTGTCGCTACGCAAGCAACCGAGCATGCTATGGGCCATTTGTGCCAAGGAATGCGAGGGACTCCCTGCCTCCATCTCCACAGCATACTGCCACGGTGCGTCTGGGTCCTCTGTCTCCTCCTCCTCCTCCTCTACCAGATGCTCCTGCTCCTCCACTCCTGTCCGCTGAGTGGAAAAACCACCCATTTCACTCAATAATTCCTGAGCACAAATGTCCTCCTCTACCTCCTCCTCTTCTTCCTGTCCTGCCCCCACAGGGGTCATGTGGCGTTGAGATCTGTGCGCCACGTCTACCGCACCCTGACCAGCCATTGTTAACAGCATTTGTTCCAGGACGTGCAACAGAGGAATGACGTCGTTCATCCCATAGTCCTGCCGACTCACGAATAGCGTGGCCTCCTCAAAGGGCCTGAGCAAGCGGCAGGTGTCACGCATGAGCTGCCAATGGCTGACATCTAAGTTACACAGGGGAGTACCTTTATCCGCTTGTAACATCAGGAAATCGGTGATGGCCTTTCGCTGCTCGTAAAGGCGGTCTAACATGTGTAGGGTTGAATTCCACCTTGTTGCAACGTCGCAGATCAGGCGATGCTGTGGAATTCCGTTCTGCCGCTGCAGCTCAATGAGGGTGTTCTTTGCGGTGTAGGAATGGCTGAAATGCATGCACAGTTTACGTGACATTTTAAGGATGTCTTGCAGTGGGATGGTGGATTTTAGGAACCGCTTGACAACCAGATTGAACACGTGAGCCATGCATGGCGCATGGCACAACCTTCCTTGACGCAGAGCAGACACCATGTTCTTTCCGTTGTCAGTCAACATGGTTCCGATTTTTAGTTTGCGCGGAGACAGCCATCTGTCGATTTCTCTGTTCATTACACTCAGCAGTTCCTCCCCTGTGTGACTACGTTCGCCAAGGCATACCAGGTGCAGCACAGCGTGACACCGTTGCGCCCTGCACATGTGATATGCCGGTCGGGTAATGGGACTTGGCACGGGGGTGGCGGCTGAGGACACGGCGGAAAAAGAGGTGGTAGAGGCGGACATGCTTGCTGGACCAAGGACGTGCAAACGTGGAGGCAAAAGCGTCGTGACCTGTCCAAGTTGCTGGTGCGGCTGTGCCGGCACCACGTTCACCCAGTGGGCCGTAAATGACATGTACTGTCCCTGACCGTAGTTACAGCTCCACACGTCGGCGCTGCCGTGCACTTTGGCAGAGACCGACATGCTCAAAGACTGGCCCACCATCTCTTCTACATGTGAATGCAGGGCTGGCACTGCCTTTTGGGCAAAGAAATGACGGCTTGGCACTCTCCACCGCGGCGCGGCACAAGCCATCATTTCTCGGAAAGGTGCTGAGTCCACCAGTTGGAAAGGGAGGGACTGCAGCACCAGCAACTTGGACAGGAGGACGTTCAGCTTTTGCACCGTCGGGTGCGTGCTCGCAAACTGTTGTCTCTTGGATACGGATTCCAAGAAAGACTGTTGACGGAATCCGAGAAGAGGAGTAGCAGGAGAAGGAGCATCTGAACGAGCGGAAGATGCCAACGAGCGACAACTCCCCTCAGCAGAGGTGTTGGAGCCTTGACTGGCTGATAGAGGGCGATTGACGACGTCGGGTGACGGAGCAAGTAACGGAGCGGGTGATGGAGCGGGGGCTGGGGCAGGCAGAACCGCCGTATGTTTATCACGGTTTTCCCAGGCCACCGAATGGTGACGCTGCATATGCTGACGCAACGCTGTAGTCCCAACATGGGCCCCCTGGCCACGCTTGCATTTCTGGCCACATAGTCGACATACGGCTACGTTTACTTCCTCGGGCGGCTTGAGGAAAAATTGCCACACCACCGAGTAGGAAACTTTGCCCCCGCTACTCTTCACTGGCTGACTGCTACTTCCTCCGTGCGCACCGGCACCACTACTGGCCGTGGTGGTAGGCTGCAGTGGAGCTGGTGCTCTACTCCGTGGACGTTTGGCTCCACTGACACTGATGCGACCCTGCTGCTGTCTCCTGGGCAACCCACCGACTGTTTTGCTCGCTGCCAAGCTGCCACCCTCTTCTCCTGATGATGCGGAAGAAATTGCCTGATGACGACGAGGCTGCCAAGTGCGATCAACCTCCTCATCATCAAGTAGGGTCTCCGCCTCACTACTAGCCCCCTCGGCTGCGTCTGGGTCAGGAGACAGACCTGTCTCTAGACCGGCTACCGAGCCACTCTCCTCGCCAGTACTTGTTCGCTTGGCTGCTGAAAAGGCCGATGTCTCCCCCCGTTCCTGACCGCCCTCTGTTAGCTCTTCCTCACTGTACAGTGGGGCTGAGCCCACAGCATGCGATACTTCGCTTGGTGAGGGAACAGCAAAGGACAGGGGCAGGTAGAGGACACGTGATTTCAGTGGGCTTGGTCCCGGGCCATGCCAACTAACGGTTGTGTCTGACGTACCCACCGACCGTTGGCTGTAGGTGTCAGAGGTGACCTGGGAAGAGGAAGACGACCGAGCCAACCAATCAATGACGGCAGGGTTGTCGGTGGAGACACGACCGCTGGATGACACCGGGAGCACTGGCCTCTGGCTGCGAATACTGCTGCCTCGACCCCTTCCTCTGCTGCCACGTCTGCTCGCTCCTAAAACATTGCCTCCTCTGCCACTCCTCTGCATGTTGTCTGACATACTATTTAATTCAACGATTAGGTGTCCCTGAGTAACAATTCTCTGGCACTCAGTAACAATTCTGTCTGTCCCTGAGTATGAATTCTGTGGCCCTGAGTAACAATTCTGTGTCTGTGCGAGTAACAATTCTGTGTCTGTGCGAGTAACAATTCTGTGTCTGTGCAAGTAACAATTTTGTGTCTGTGCGAGTAACAATTCTCTGGCACTCAGTAACAATTCTGTCTGTCCCTGAGTAACAATTCTCTGGCACTCAGTAACAATTCTGTCTGTCCCTGAGTAACAATTCTCTGGCACTCAGTAACAATTCTGTCTGTCCCTGAGTAACAATTCTCTGGCACTCAGTAACAATTCTGTCTGTCCCTGAGTATGAATTCTGTGGCCCTGAGTAACAATTCTGTGTCTGCGCGAGTAACAATTCTGTGTCTGTGCAAGTAACAATTTTGTGTCTGTGCAAGTAACAATTTTGTGTCTGTGCGAGTAACAATTCTCTGGCACTCAGTAACAATTCTGTCTGTCCCTGAGTAACAATTCTCTGGCACTCAGTAACAATTCTGACTGTCCCTGAGTAACAATTCTCTGGCACTCAGTAACAATTCTGTCTGTCCCTGAGTAACAATTCTCTGGCACTCAGTAACAATTGTGTGTCTGTGCAAGTAACAATTCTGTGTCTGTGCAAGTAACAATTTTGTGTCTGTGAGAGTAACAATTCTCTGGCACTCAGTAACAATTCTGTCTGTCCCTGAGTAACAATTCTCTGGCACTCAGTAACAATTCTGTCTGTCCCTGAGTATGAATTCTGTGGCCCTGAGTAACAATTCTGTCTCTGTGCGAGTAACAATTCTGTGTCTGTGCAAGTAACAATTTTGTGTCTGTGAGAGTAACAATTCTCTGGCACTCAGTAACAATTCTGTCTGTCCCTGAGTAACAATTCTCTGGCACTCAGTAACAATTCTGTCTGTCCCTGAGTATGAATTCTGTGGCCCTGAGTAACAATTGTGTGTCTGTGCAAGTAACAATTCTGTGTCTGTGCAAGTAACAATTTTGTGTCTGTGAGAGTAACAATTCTCTGGCACTCAGTAACAATTCTGTCTGTCCCTGAGTAACAATTCTCTGGCACTCAGTAACAATTCTGTCTGTCCCTGAGTAACAATTCTGTCTGTCCCTGAGTATGAATTCTGTGGCCCTGAGTAAGAATTCTCTGGCACTCAGTAACAATTCTGTCTGTCCCTGAGTATGAATTCTGTGGCCCTGAGTAACAATTGTGTGTCTGTGCAAGTAACAATTCTGTGTCTGTGCAAGTAACAATTTTGTGTCTGTGAGAGTAACAATTCTCTGGCACTCAGTAACAATTCTGTCTGTCCCTGAGTAACAATTCTCTGGCACTCAGTAACAATTCTGTCTGTCCCTGAGTATGAATTCTGTGGCCCTGAGTAACAATTCTGTCTCTGTGCGAGTAACAATTCTGTCTCTGTGCGAGTAACAATTCTGTGTCTGTGCAAGTAACAATTTTGTGTCTGTGAGAGTAACAATTCTCTGGCACTCAGTAACAATTCTGTCTGTCCCTGAGTAAGAATTCTCTGGCACTCAGTAACAATTCTGTCTGTCCCTGAGTAACAATTCTCTGGCACTCAGTAACAATTCTGTCTGTCCCTGAGTAACAATTCTGTCTGTCCCTGAGTATGAATTCTGTGGCCCTGAGTAAGAATTCTCTGGCACTCAGTAACAATTCTGTCTGTCCCTGAGTATGAATTCTGTGGCCCTGAGTAACAATTGTGTGTCTGTGCAAGTAACAATTCTGTGTCTGTGCAAGTAACAATTTTGTGTCTGTGAGAGTAACAATTCTCTGGCACTCAGTAACAATTCTGTCTGTCCCTGAGTAACAATTCTCTGGCACTCAGTAACAATTCTGTCTGTCCCTGAGTAACAATTCTCTGGCACTCAGTAACAATTCTGTCTGTCCCTGAGTAACAATTCTCTGGCACTCAGTAACAATTCTGTCTGTCCCTGAGTAACAATTCTGTCTGTCCCTGAGAATGAATTCTGTGGCCCTGAGTAAGAATTCTCTGGCACTCAGTAACAATTCTGTCTGTCCCTGAGTAACAATTCTCTGGCACTCAGTAACAATTCTGTCTGTCCCTGAGTATGAATTCTGTGGCCCTGAGTAACAATTGTGTGTCTGTGCAAGTAACAATTCTGTGTCTGTGCAAGTAACAATTTTGTGTCTGTGAGAGTAACAATTCTCTGGCACTCAGTAACAATTCTGTCTGTCCCTGAGTAACAATTCTCTGGCACTCAGTAACAATTCTGTCTGTCCCTGAGTAACAATTCTGTCTGTCCCTGAGTATGAATTCTGTGGCCCTGAGTAAGAATTCTCTGGCACTCAGTAACAATTCTGTCTGTCCCTGAGTATGAATTCTGTGGCCCTGAGTAACAATTGTGTGTCTGTGCAAGTAACAATTCTGTGTCTGTGCAAGTAACAATTTTGTGTCTGTGAGAGTAACAATTCTCTGGCACTCAGTAACAATTCTGTCTGTCCCTGAGTAACAATTCTCTGGCACTCAGTAACAATTCTGTCTGTCCCTGAGTATGAATTCTGTGGCCCTGAGTAACAATTCTGTCTCTGTGCGAGTAACAATTCTGTGTCTGTGCAAGTAACAATTTTGTGTCTGTGAGAGTAACAATTCTCTGGCACTCAGTAACAATTCTGTCTGTCCCTGAGTAAGAATTCTCTGGCACTCAGTAACAATTCTGTCTGTCCCTGAGTAACAATTCTCTGGCACTCAGTAACAATTCTGTCTGTCCCTGAGTAACAATTCTGTCTGTCCCTGAGTATGAATTCTGTGGCCCTGAGTAAGAATTCTCTGGCACTCAGTAACAATTCTGTCTGTCCCTGAGTATGAATTCTGTGGCCCTGAGTAACAATTGTGTGTCTGTGCAAGTAACAATTCTGTGTCTGTGCAAGTAACAATTTTGTGTCTGTGAGAGTAACAATTCTCTGGCACTCAGTAACAATTCTGTCTGTCCCTGAGTAACAATTCTCTGGCACTCAGTAACAATTCTGTCTGTCCCTGAGTAACAATTCTCTGGCACTCAGTAACAATTCTGTCTGTCCCTGAGTAACAATTCTCTGGCACTCAGTAACAATTCTGTCTGTCCCTGAGTAACAATTCTGTCTGTCCCTGAGAATGAATTCTGTGGCCCTGAGTAAGAATTCTCTGGCACTCAGTAACAATTCTGTCTGTCCCTGAGTAACAATTCTCTGGCACTCAGTAACAATTCTGTCTGTCCCTGAGTATGAATTCTGTGGCCCTGAGTAACAATTGTGTGTCTGTGCAAGTAACAATTCTGTGTCTGTGCAAGTAACAATTTTGTGTCTGTGAGAGTAACAATTCTCTGGCACTCAGTAACAATTCTGTCTGTCCCTGAGTAACAATTCTCTGGCACTCAGTAACAATTCTGTCTGTCCCTGAGTAACAATTCTGTCTGTCCCTGAGTATGAATTCTGTGGCCCTGAGTAAGAATTCTCTGGCACTCAGTAACAATTCTGTCTGTCCCTGAGTATGAATTCTGTGGCCCTGAGTAACAATTGTGTGTCTGTGCAAGTAACAATTCTGTGTCTGTGCAAGTAACAATTTTGTGTCTGTGAGAGTAACAATTCTCTGGCACTCAGTAACAATTCTGTCTGTCCCTGAGTAACAATTCTCTGGCACTCAGTAACAATTCTGTCTGTCCCTGAGTATGAATTCTGTGGCCCTGAGTAACAATTCTGTCTCTGTGCGAGTAACAATTCTGTGTCTGTGCAAGTAACAATTTTGTGTCTGTGAGAGTAACAATTCTCTGGCACTCAGTAACAATTCTGTCTGTCCCTGAGTAAGAATTCTCTGGCACTCAGTAACAATTCTGTCTGTCCCTGAGTAACAATTCTCTGGCACTCAGTAACAATTCTGTCTGTCCCTGAGGAACAATTCTGTCTGTCCCTGAGTATGAATTCTGTGGCCCTGAGTAAGAATTCTCTGGCACTCAGTAACAATTCTGTCTGTCCCTGAGTATGAATTCTGTGGCCCTGAGTAACAATTGTGTGTCTGTGCAAGTAACAATTCTGTGTCTGTGCAAGTAACAATTTTGTGTCTGTGAGAGTAACAATTCTCTGGCACTCAGTAACAATTCTGTCTGTCCCTGAGTAACAATTCTCTGGCACTCAGTAACAATTCTGTCTGTCCCTGAGTAACAATTCTCTGGCACTCAGTAACAATTCTGTCTGTCCCTGAGTAACAATTCTCTGGCACTCAGTAACAATTCTGTCTGTCCCTGAGTAACAATTCTGTCTGTCCCTGAGAATGAATTCTGTGGCCCTGAGTAAGAATTCTCTGGCACTCAGTAACAATTCTGTCTGTCCCTGAGTAACAATTCTCTGGCACTCAGTAACAATTCTGTCTGTCCCTGAGTAAAAATTCTGTGGCCCTAATAACGTTTCTGTGGCCCTAAGTAACAATTCTCTGGCACTGAGTAACAATTCTGTCTGTCCCTGAGTATGAATTCTGTGGCCCTAACTAGCGTTTCTTTGTCCCTAAATAACGATTCTGTGGCCCTCATTAACAAGTCTGTGTCCCTGAGTAATGGTTCTCTGTCCCTAAGTAACTTCTCTCTGTCCCCAATTCTCGTTTCTGTGGCCCTAACTCTGTCCCTGTCCCTAGTACAGAGCGGTCTGCCTCTGTTCAATGACTGCAGGCAAATGAAGATTTCCAAAATGGCCGCTATATATACCTCGACCATTACACAGTGCTGGCTGGCTGGCTGCTGATTGGCTGATGCGATCACATGTCGTTGAGGAATGCATTATGGGGCAGCGCGCCTTGTCTGCGCGCCTTCCCCGACATCCCCGCTCCGTCGCCGCACATGTCAGCCGCCATTTTCGGAAAAATTTCGATTCGCGCGTCCGAATTAGGCTGTTTTTCGGATTCGGCACGAATCGAAATTTTTCCGATATTCGACTCGAATTCCACTTCGGATACTTCGATTCGCTCATCTCTAATGTGGAGCATTCATGTGAAAATCACACTGTTTCTCTAACAAGTACTCAGTTAATTTTTCTTTATCAATCTCTTTTAGAGCCTTGTTCAATTCGTTCTTTGCTCCAACAAAATTAGATCCTTGGTCAGATCTAAGTTCTCTGACAGTACCTCTAATGGCTATGAAACATCTTAAGGCGTTGATAAAGGCGTCGGTTGACATATCTTCCAACATTTCCAGGTGAATTGCTCTGGAGCTTAGACACGTAAATATCAGTCCGTATCTCTTGTACTCCTTGCGGTTTTGTTTGGTGATAAATGGGCCGAAGCAATCCATTCCACTATAAAGAAATGGTGGTGATGGGTTTACACGATCAGCTGGTAGATCAGCCATTCTTTGTTCTTCTGTAGGTCTACGTGCCTTTCTACAGATTACACATTTACTTATGTACTTCGCTATAACTTTGCTTCCTTTCACTATCCAATAACCACCTTCTCTCAAACAGCTTTGAGTAAAGCTTCTTCCTTGATGCAAGGATTTGTTGTGGTAGTGATTGATAATCAATCTTGTGAATGTAGAATTTTTGGGTAGAATTGCTAGATGCTTAACTCTGTTAGGTAGCGATGCATTTTCCAGCCTCCCTCCCACCTTCAGTATACCATCCTGCAGAATAAGATTAAGCTTGTACAATGGGTGGTTGTTTGCAAGTCTCTTAGGTTCTTGACTAAGTCTCTTCAATTCTTCACTGTAGAATCTTTGATGAATGAGTCTTATAACCGTTTCTTCAGCTTTCACTCTTTCCTCTACATTCAACGATTCTTTCTTTCTGATTCCTTTTGCTAAGCGTTGAATTCGAGCTACAATGTTTATGACTGTATTCCACTTTGAACATCTGGCTAGTCGTTCAAGTATGTCATCTTGACACTTGGCAGCAGTGCTCAATGTTTGAACTACCTTTACTTCTGGATCACCCATAGACAGTTCTGTATAACCTTCACTGGGTATGATTTCCCTTTCCCAAAGGAACTCTGGACCGGTGAACCAGTTTGAATTCTTCAATTCTGTTACATTTAGGCCTCTTGAAGCATGATCTGCCGGGTTTTGCTTTGTGTCAACATAGTGCCAAAGTTCTGGATTTGTTGTTTTTCAAATTTTTTGAACTCTGTTAGCGACAAAGGTGTGGAATCTTCGAGCTTCATTGTTTATGTAACCTAGGACAACTTGTGAGTCTGTCCAAAAAAGTTCTTCATCTATTTTCAATTCCAATTCTTCTTTCAGAAACTGACTTACTGATGCTGAAACGACGGCTGCAGTTAGTTCGAGTCTTGGTATTGTCTGAATATTGTTGGGCGCGACTCTGGCCTTTCCCATAACTAGGGCACAGTGTATCTTTTCTTCTCCTATTACTCTGATGTAGGAGCACTGACCATAACCATGACTACTGGCATCTGAAAAGTGATGAAGTTCTATTTTCTTGTACTTTCCGAAATCAGGAGGTACAAAACATCTGGGTATCCGAATTTCTTTCAAATTTTGCAAGTCTCTTATCCAACTCTCCCACCTTGGCCTCAAGCCTACAGGTATGGGTTCGTCCCATCCCAACTTCTGTCTGCATAATTCTTGCAGTATTTCTTTTGCTCTGAGGATTATTGGTGCCAAGAATCTCAACGGATCATATATTGAGGCTACTGTGGAAAGAATGGTACGTCTAGTTGGAACTTTCTCTTCCATGGATATTTCAAAGAAAAAATTGTCGTTTTCTACATTCCATCCCAATCCGAGTACATTCTGAACTGGAAGAGGATCATAGTTAAGATCCACATTCTTTATTGTTGATGCACGTTCGGAGTCACTGATGGATTCTAGTACCTCTCTGTCGTTTGAGATGAATTTGTGAAGATGCAGGTTTCCCTTTGCGCATAACTCTTGGCTCTCTCTCACCAATTGAATTGCCGATTCTGAGGATTCTAGGCTTATAAGACCATCATCTACATAAAAGTTTTTCTTCAAAAAATTTGCTGCTAATAGACAATCCTTTTCATTCTGATTGGCCAGATACTTCATACCATAATTAGCACAACCTGGGGATGATGCTGCTCCAAACAAGTGTACCTTCATCCTGTATTCCGCTGGCTCTGTATCTTCATCTCCATCTTCCCACCATAGGAACTTCAGGAAGTCTCTATCTTCTTCCTTCACATGAAATTGGTGGAACATCTTTTCAATGTCGCACATGACTGCTATGGGATACTTTCTGAATCTACAGAGTACTCCAGGTACAGTGTTTGTAAGATCTGGTCCCTTTAGTAGATGATCGTTCAATGCAACATCATTGTACCTTGCTGAGCAATCAAAAACTACTCTGATCTTATCTGGTTTCTTTGGGTGATAGACACCTTGATGTGGGATGTACCACACTTCTCCATTTTTAGGCTGACCATCAACTTTCTCTGCATGCCCTTCTTTGAGGATTTCTTTCATGAATTTCAAATAATCGTCTTTGAGTTTGGGATCTCTTCCCATCCTTTTCTTTAAGCTTTTCAATCTTGCCAGGGCAAGATCTCTGTTATTTGGCAGATGAGGTCGTTCTCTAAAAGGTAGGGGCATTTCAAGATGACCTTGTTGATTTTGCTGAATATTATCTTCTAGAACTTGTACAAACTTTATGTCCTCTTGGGATACACTCTTTTCATTACAACTTACGTCTGCAAAGTCAGATTCTAGGATTTTGAGTACTTTCGCTGGACTTACAGTTGGTAACTCTTGACAGATATTCTATGACACAATCCTGTCACCTGTCCTGAATCTGCAATCTGTCGTTTTCCTCCAACAACACCCCATCCTAGATCAGTCTGGACTGCATAGGGTTCACCCTTTCCTCCTGCGATTATCTTTCGTGGCACCAAGGCCTCGGGACAGTCGTAGCCTATCAACAGTCCAACACCAAATTCCTTCAGCGGGGACATTTCATGGGATATGACAGATAGGTGTTCCCATTTGTTGGCTGTTTCACAGGTAGGTATGCGATCTCGATCCAGAGGTATGTCGTCTTTTGTATAAGCTGGAGGTAGATTGAATATGCAGTTTGAGTGGAGTCCTCTAACTTTCAGTCCTTTGACTCTTTGACTGTTCACCAATGTGTCTCTTCTCGTCATTGTGGTGAGTTTGAGTTTCACTGGTTCTGTGGCTACTTGTAATTTCTTGCAGATTTCTTGATCAATGAAGGTGACGTCACTCTGGGCATCCAGTAGCGCATAGGCGTATACCTTCTTGTTCTTCCTTTTAGGATTTGAAATACACACTGGTACAACCATTGACGTGCCATTGATTTCTCTTTCTCTCACTCAGCAAGAGAATACTGTCGCTTTATTTTCTTCCTCAGTGTCCTTGGGCATTAAGGATTTCTCTTTCTTTGGACGTTCTCCATGTAGTGGTGTAGGATGACGTCCTTTACAAACGCTGCAAGTGGCCTTTTTCTTACATTCTTTAGTAATATGGCCTTTTCTTAAACATCCAAAACAAAGCTGATTATCAAATACAAACTTCTTCTTTTCGTCTGGAGACCTTTCCTTCAATCGTTGGCACTTATGTATGGAGTGATTCTCTTCACAGAACATACACTTGAAGGTAGTCTGAAGACTTGTCGGTACAAACTCTTTACTGATCCCAGTAATGACGTTTAACTTGCTCTCATGGGCATCTGGACCTTTAGTAGCTGTGTTGGTTGCAAAGCTAGTTGCTCTTGCGCGTCTTATCTCTCTTGTAGGCCTTTCTTCTAAGGGTTTTAAGACATGAGATGCTGTTACTGGATTACACACTATTCGTGCTTCCTCATTGACAAATTCAGAGAACTCTTTGAAACTTGGGAAGTTTTTGCCTTGATCTAACTGTTTAGTCACATAGCGATTCCATCCAGAAGTCACTTGTTCTGGTAGATTGGCTAGCATCCTGTGGTTTTCTAGATAGTCGTTCAATACTTCTAGTCTTTGAACATGTGGGATAGCATTGCTGCATGCTTGCAGGAAGTCGCCATACTCTTGGAGCTTGAAGTGTTCTTTAGGACCTATTTTAGGCCAGTTTATCAACTTCTCTGAAAGCTCTTTGTACTAAGAAGGGATGACCATATCTTGCATTTAATTTTTCCCAAGCTTGCTTGTAGGCTTCTTCATCTTTCCTATAGAAGTTAACTTCAAGAACCTTTTTTGCTTCTCCGCCAGTATACCGCTGGAGGTAGAATAACTTGTCCACTGGACGGGAGCAATTATGTTCAATGATCATTTCAAGACTTGCCTTCCATTCTATAAACTTCAGTATGTCTCCGGAGAATACAGTAGGTTCCGGAACAGGAGGTCTAGTGAGAAATATTCTCTGAGGTTTCGTCGGGTCAACAGCTGTAACATCCTCGTGACCACTGACATGACATATGGGAGTTGAATTATCTGGTTCTCTTTTTTCACTTTGTTCTGAATCAGGTGAGTCTCTCTTCTTTTCTCTCTGAGCAGGGATGAAAGGACTATGACTTATTTCTTCACTACATGCTGGAGATTTCCTTCCATTTTCCTGGACGTAAGGAAGAACGTAGGAGTCAGCTTCTCCACTTAGCACTGATTTGGATCTATGACTACCCTGATTCGTATCCTCTTCGTGCACTCTGAGTCTGGCTTCTATAATCTTAACTTCCTTCTGCCTTTCCAGACTTTCCATTTTATGGCGCTGAGCTTCCATTTTATGGCGCTGAGCTTCCAGTTCGGCTTCCATTTTATGGCTCTGAGCTTCCATTTTATGTTGCTGAGCTTCCATTTCGGCTTCCATTTTATGGCTCTGAGCTTCCATTTTGGCTTCCATTTTATGGCGCTGAGCCTCCATTTCAGCCATCCGTAGACGCTGAGCCTCAATGGCAGATTCCATCTCAACTTCTGCTCTTTTGGCAGCGAGTTGTTCAGCTAATTCCTTTCTTTTGGCTGACGTACTTGAGAACTCTGTTATGTGGCTGGCGCTTCTGCTAGTGATGGAAGTCACACTTGAGATTGTGGTTCCTCCTAAGGACCTAGCATAGTCTTTCATGAAGAGCTCATTCATTCCCTTTCGTGCCTTGACTTCATCATACTTTGCTGCAGATGATAGTTCTCTCATAAGCTTCACTAAATCCCTAGTGACTGCGGTACATGTATCCATGTTTCTTACAATATCCTGGGAGGGTGTCAAGGACGACCGCAAGTTGACATATGCTGTCATAAGCTCTGACTCAGAATCTTCTACTGTCTCTATTATTTCACTCAAATTCTCCTTTATGCTTTCTTGTTTTAGCTTTCTGTGAATGTCTATGGTGTATACTTTCCACCTCTCATACATTCGGGCGAACCTTTTTTCTTTCAGTGCTGCCTCTTGCTCCAAATTTTCTAGCACCTTTTGGGTCGGTTTTCTGTCCCGTGATGAACATCTTAGTTCACCTGTTTCAGCTATATTTGTTTGGGGCGAGACTACCGTTTCATTGCACCTTTCAGATACAGACGGGTTCTCTTGCTCTTCACCTTCTACCATATCTAACATTGCATCTGCTAACAGTGGGGTGGCAATGCTAGGCTCAGCCATTTCTGAATGCTATAACAATTAATATGAAAAATAAGGACCAGTCACTTTAAATGCAATACTACCAAATGCAAGAATAAATGACTTTCACTTTACATGTAATAGCACCAAAACACAGGCAATAAATTACTTTCACTTTAAATACTTCAGAGTCATATACTATAACTCTCTCTTTTATTAAAAGTCTGTATTCTCTTGAGCACAAAAATGTCTCTTGCAGAAACCTATGTGCATAAGTGAGTAATAAAGGAAAGCCCTGACCTTAATTGAAGAACAGGATACCGTGATCTGAAGGTTGCAGAAACAAATGTCAGTCTTAAAGGAGACTTTTCTTGATGCGGTGACTTTGTGATGCTCTGCAGTGACTTGCGATGCTCTGCGGTGACTTTGCAATGCTCTGCGGTAACTTGGGATGCTCTGCTGTGACTTTGCGATGCTCTGCGGTAACTTTGCGATGCTCTGCGGTGACTTTGCGATGCTCTGCGGTAATTTGCGCTGCTCTGCGGTGACTTGCGATGCTCTGCGATGACTTTGCGATGCTCTGCGTGAACTCTCTGGATGCAACACGTGGTCTCTTGATGGATAGCGGTGCGGGCACTCTAGCTCTGGACTCTGGCCCTCCCCCCATACATCTCTTTCTCTCTCTAGGGGTGCAGGAGGTTTGGCGCTCTTTCTCTGACTGTCTTGCCTTTGCCGTTATGCCACTTTAAGAGTTGGCTGCAGTCTGACTAATGTGCACGTGCTATGGCCTGTACTGTTGTTCCGCTGAGGTGTCTCCGCGTGGCGGTATATGCTGGCGCTCTGTTTCTCTAGTGTACTCTTTACTGTGCAAGTTGAGGAGCGCTGTTGCTTGACCTCTGAGGGTAATAGTTCCACTGTGGCAGGCGCAGCACCCTTTGGTGCCTAGTGCGCTGTGGCATTAGAAAAATTATGCAATTGCTGTTTCTTTGTTGATTAGACTGACTTTACTCTGCAATTCCTCCAATGCCGCTCTATGGATGCAGTAGGTTTAAAGAGCACATCGAATACTTTAGTTAACTTCTTTAATAACTTCAATCTTCTTCATATAACACGGCTTACAATGGCTTGTTTCATTTATCATACAGTAGCTTACTTCTTTCATATTACAGTGGTTTGATTCGATAGCTTATCTCGATAGGTTCAATAGATTCGATAAATTTGTTCTGTATATTTCGATAGATTGATAAATTCACTTGGATTTATAAATTCGTTAGATTACTCTACAGTGACTTGATTCGTAAGTTCGGTGGAACTACAAGTAAACACATACAACAGTTTTTACATACAGATCTACCTGCATTACTAAACAACAGAGGAACACACAAGTGCATTAAATACCTATTTGGCCTTCTCTGCTTCCATAAAGCTTTTCTGATTGGAACTGTCTGTTTCCTCTTCTGTCTGGTGAGCATGTGTCTCTAGAAAATCCTAGCAGGGAGTTTTACACAGGCATAGATGTGAAACTGGCTGGGATTGGTTAAGGCTCTGTACAGTGTGAGGCTGTCTGTGATTGGCTCACCTTATACTAACTCTTAAAGGCATATTTTCCTTTTCTGCTTCTGCTAACACAATTAATATAAAAATGTCATATAACAATCAAATACATAAATCACAGCAATGATTCTGCTTTTGGCTTTAACATGTGCACATATATACTGTACTGAGGTTATTGGCAGGTTTGGTATACACATATATGTGAACCATATTAGCAACCTAGGACTGGTCTTAGCTGGCCAGCCACAACGCGTGCCATAGGTTTGCCATCACTGCACTAGACCATGCCTGCACAAAGTGTGTCCTCCCAAAGCTGATCACACAAGCCAAGTCAGTGGATCTATAGGGTCATTTTCAGGGGCAGGAAAGTTTGGACTCAGTTAAGGTAAAAAGGAAAGATCGTGTGTCTTTGTACAGCTGTGCCATGTCAGCAGAACAATACAAATTATTTGGCAAGTTGTGAGCTGGTCATAATTTGCTTTGCCCTGTATTCTGCAGATTCATCATAAATTTACATAACTTGAAATTCGAATGTGAGTTACATTACACTGAAATCAATGGAGGATGCATTTTGATGATCACTTGAGACCCTTTGCTGCTAGGCAAACTATTGTCATCCAAATGGCATAGCTGTGGAGGAGAGAGCAAAGTGAAAAAGTCACAGAGAGGTGTCTTCCTAAAATAAAAGAGCTAAAGCCCTTAAGTAATTTGATGGCAGTGCCTAGGTGGAAATGCTGAGACACAAGCCGCAGGGAGGAGTCTGTCTTCCAATAAAATTAGAGCTTTCACCTTCAGGTATTCGCCAACTGAGCATTCCATTATCAATGTTGCTGGGATGTGTATTATGCCTGCATAAGAGTTAGTACACCCTTAAGGGCCATGACTCAAGCAGGAGACCAGTATAAGATCCTGGTGGCCCTGTGATCATAAGATGGTGAAGATAAGTAACCCTAACCCCATATGTTCTACATTTAGCACACTCCTAGTTAGCTAGGGGTAGCTAGAGTCCTGATTGATAGAGAGGAGGGCTGAGTAGCAGCCTGGGTGTAATAGCCAGAAGGTCAAATTGTGGTCAGGAGCTGAGAGGCTCTGCAGGCCAGCCGCTCTGGAATTTCCCCCTGCTCTGGGGCTTTGGAGGAAGGCCTAGAGGCAGCGAGTGGATCTGAGGGGAAGCTGGCTTGCACTCTTGAGAGATTCTAGTGAATCCCCAAAAGAAGGCTTGGCAACAAGCTGGGACACCCTTAAAAGTGTTGGAGTCTGCTCAGTTGCAGGAGAGTTTGGGTGGAAGACAGAGAGGAAGATGTGAAGATGAAGGCAGGAGGCTGCGAGAAGGCCTAGTGGGATAGGGTCTACCTGCAGGCCTGGAGCTGGAAAGGAAGAAAGCTCAGAATTTCACTGGCCCCCGGAGCAAAGACCACCTGTATGGCAGGGAAGGAGTGGCCCAGCTGATAGGTCTGGTAGTAGCCACCAACTCACTAGCGGTACAGGAGAGAATACCACTCTGGTGAGATACCAGATTCGCGGTCTATTTGGAACTGTCCACTTTTAAAGTAACAGACACCTGATCCTGTATTCAAGGATACCTCCAGATTGCTGGGTTCATCTAGGGAGTGGGGTAGACGAGGAGTTCATCTAGGGTCTGGGATAGTGCATTAAGGAGATGCTGGCTAGCTCTCCAACAAAGACTGTGCTGCAGAGAAGGCTTGTAAATAATTCCCGGAAGTTGTCCTCAGTTTATCAGTTTCCGTAGGCATCCTGTACACGCCTAATCCTATCCCAGTTCAAATCCCCTAAGGCTAAGCAAAACAACAAAACCAAAGCTCAAGGACTGATCTCTAACTCTGGATGCAAGTCTGTGTGAAGTTCTGTAATGCCTGGCTGTGCAGGACTATAGGGGGACTGAAATCTTCCAGTGACTCCTAAGGGGATTAGTGCTACATACAAAAGGCTCTTGACACAGTATTCAACCTCGCATTCCCCAGCTGCTGCATATTGTATGAGGCATGGAATAGGCAATGTAAAACATGGCATACAGAATGAGGATTGCAGGATAAGGAGCCTACATGAATGGGGAAAGAACAAAAAGAGGGCGCACAGGCCTAGTGCATTACCATAAAAAATGCTTAATAAAAAATAAAGTAGGTGTTGTACTCACAAACGACAATATAGTCAAGGCACATCATAAAAGAACAGCTGGGTCAACACCACGCTGAGTAACAGTCCGCAATAGGGAGTTTAGACATCCAAAAGGCTGACGCGTTTCGAGGACTTGCCTCTTCCTCAGAGCCTACAGCATGGTATAAGGACTTAGGAGTGCAGACTAGGAAATGTACAACATGGCACATGGCATGAGACAGTGTAGGATAGGAAATGTACAACTTGGCATATGGAATGAGGGAGTTTGCAATAGGGAATGTACCAGGGGCGGACTGACAACTCATGGGGCCCCCGGGCAATAGGGGATCATGGGGCCCCTGTGTCCTTGCCCAAACTAAAAAAAGCCTATGAAAAAGGTACCAGGGGCATCTCATGGGGCCCCCTACTGACCCAGGGCCCTAGGGCAGTGCCCGAGTTTCCAAATGGTCAGTCCGCCCCTGGAATGTACAGTATGGCATATTCAATGAAGTGGTGTCATCTGAGCTGTCTGTCACTGCAAGTCTATGCTCAAATGAAGGTCTTCAATGGGCACAGCTTCATTAACCACTTTAGGACCAACCACAGTACATTTACTGCTACAAGGCGGGCCCTGTGCGCAGGATCATGATCGCAGCCACGGGTGTCAATCACCAGGTCCCAGACAGTGATTACCCACCGGCACCCGGTGATTACTGGCAATCACTGACAGGAAGGAGGGCTGCATTGTTTACAAACATCCCTCCTCCTTGGCAGTTTGGGCACACTGCTCTGGATGGCTGAACAGAGCCATCCCGATCAGTGTGCTTACAGTGAAGCACACATTCCCCGCCCCCTAGTAAAACACTCCCATCACACAGTTAATCCTTTGATTTCCCCTCATGTTAATCCCTTCCTGCCCAGTGCCATTAGTACAGTGTCAGTGCTTTTTTTTTTTTTAGCACTGATCACTGTATTGGTGTCACTGGGGATGTCAGTGACACCAAGTCAGTTCCCCCCAGTGTCAGAATGCCCGCCACAATCCCGCAGCCCTGCTATAAGTCGCTGGTCACTGCCATTATTAGTATAAAACAAAATTCCAGTATCTATACCGCCATTTGTAAACGCTATAACTTTCACGTAAACCAATTAATTTACACGTATTGGGATTTTTTTTAGCAAAGACATGGAGCAGAATACATTTTGGCCTAAATTTATGACGAAATTTGACTTTTAAATTTTTTTACATGTTTAATAGCAAAAAGACCAAAATAATATTTTTTTTTGTCGGTTTTTTTTTTTAAGCCGCACAGGCGATCAAATACCACTGAAACAAAGCTCAATTCGTGGGAAAAAAAGGACATAAATTTCATTTGGGTGCAGCGTTGCATGAGCACGCAATTGTCAGTTAAAGTAATGCAGCGCCATAACGCAAACCGCTTTTTTAACTGTTTCCTGACTGCCTTATAGCAGACATACTGCTACAGGGCAGCACGGGTGTGAAAAATCAGGTATATATACGTGGTTTTCACGCCTCTCCCAGATAGCGTCAAATTGCCCATCAGTACACCAGTAATCACATTTAACCCCTTGATTGCCAGGAACATGCTCATGTACAATAAACCTCCATTGCTAGTATAGTGTCTGAACGGATCAATATCTTTGATCAGATCAACACTATACCAGCGTTCACATTAGTATAGCGTACCCGTAAACACAGCGTTAGCGGGATCAGCCCCAGCACCTGCCAGCACCTGCATTTAGCCCCTATGCTTACCCCTCCCTTTTCTGCCCCAGCAAGTGCAGTGCCAGTAGGTCACTGTCACTTGATACATTGTACACAAAACCGCAGTGTTTGCAGAATCAGGCCTGATCTCTGCTAGCACTTGCCGGTAAATTGTGATGATTCTCATATGCAGCGGAGTGCCAGTACTAGTGCTGCTCTACCTTTTGGTGAACTGGCGAGCACCAGTGGCCTAGTACATCCTGGTCTTTCACATACCAGCACTGCAGTATCACTTGGCGAGTCCCATAAGTGCAGTACAAGCTGGTGCGGTGGCGAGCACAAGTATTTTCCCGCAACCACCAAGAATTCGCACACTTGCCATTAGAGTCTCTGGTATCCTTCCGGATGTGCTTGCAAATCACAGTGGGCAGCACAGTGGCTAAATGGTTAGCACTTCCGCCTGGCAGTACTAGGGTCGTTGGTTCGAATCCGAGCCACGGCACCTCCTGCCTGGAGTTTGCATGTTCTCCCTGTGCCTATGTGGGTTTCCTCCAGGTACTCCGGTTTCTTCCCACACTCCAAAGACATGCTGGTAGGTTAATTGGCTCCTGTCTAAGTTGGCCCTAGTATGTGTATGTATGAATGTGAGTTAGGGACCTTAAATTGTACGCCCCTTGAGGGTTAGGGACTGATGTGAATGTACAATATATATGTAAAGTGCTGCGTAAATTGACAGCGCTATAGAAGTACCTGAAATAAATAAACAAATCCTGATTGGCAGCCCACAAATTCTGCAGCACCTGTACTTCCCCCATTCACTGCCCAACCCGGAATTCAGGTGGAAACAGCAAATTTAACTACTACCCTTGATTTTTTGAAGATGTTTTTCATGAAAGCTCTGTATGCATTGATTGTGGATCAAAGCCATTACTATGCACAACAATTTATCGCCGCCAACCCAAATTCAAACCTTGCCAAACCATTCACATGGAAACCCATTACGGTTTCCAAATTTAATTTTTATGGAGGCCTAACCCTCAACATGGGCATTACTAAAAAAAAATGAATTGTGGTTGTATTGTTCCACAGCCCCGATTCATCATATGCCCGTGTTCTCTGCTGCCATGGCCAGGCACAGATATGAGAGTATAATGTGTTTTATGCATTTCAACGATAATACATTCTGTTGTCCTCGGGGTGACCCTGAATTTGACCGGCTCCACAAAATATGGCTCCTCATAAATCACCTTAACCAACAATTTGCAGATGTCTATACTCCCCAGCAATAAATCTCCGTTGATGAGTCCCTCATTAATTTTTCTGTCCGCCTTGCATTCAAACAATTTCTCCCCAGCAAGCATGCCAGATATGGGGTCAAGATGTATAAGAAATATAAATAGGGCTACCCTCTTCAACTTGCCAGCCAACTAACCAACAAACATTGGTCAGCAACCCCAGTCTCAAAAGGGCTTTTATCAGCAAGGAACATGGATAGGTATCACTTATCAAAAAGGTGGCTAAGAAAGCAAGTTCAATCTGCCAGCCAGTTAGCCAACTATCAAAAACCAAATTGACCTGTCTAACAACATGTGTTTAAAAACAGGGGTTTAGTTAGCACACATTTGCAAATATATACATAAGCCACAGAGCCACATCACGGCACCCTGAATATCTGTGGTCCTAACTCTATAAATCTTGAGAGTCCTCATAGTAGAGGCACATGCATTTAATAGATAGACCAAGGGCAGGTGGACCTGAGGGAGCCCACCCCTCGTTAAAGGTACAGGAGCGCATTGGAAACCCAGCATGTAGCACAACGGCAGCCAGGGTATCCAATGCACCCACAAACCTCAAAAAATACATTCAAAATATTGGTCACCCACCCAGGTCTATAACTGACTTTTTCAGCAGTAAATATGGATGGGCATTGCATATGACGTATAAATAGGGCTACCCTGTTCAACTTGCCAGCCAGCTAACCAACAGACATTGGTCAGCAACCCCAGTCTAGATGTATAAGACCTGTGAGAGGGCAACAGGCTATACATATAAGTAGAGATGAGCGAAGAAATGAAAAATTCGATTCGACTGATTCGGCGAATTCGTGGACAATATTCGATTCGAGTCGAATAAATTCGCTGTGAATTTAACTTAAAAAAGGGTGTTTCTAGGCTTCAGAGAGACTTAATATTAGTGCAGAACACTGTACCTTTAATTTAAATGCCCTTGGAGTCTGCTGGGGAAGAGAAATAATACTGTCTGTCAGTATGACATGCAGATGAGTGCCGTCGATCTTAGAATCACTGCACACTTCACTCCTTTGGCCAGTCACGGGGCCAAAACCAGTGTTTGGAGCCACAGTGTGGCGGTGGAGGCAGCAGCAATGGGAGGCCATACAGCAACCTATGACAAAATGGAAACCAGCAGGAGCGTGAGGAGACCTGAAAGTGGCACATGGCAGAGTGGGAGCAATGGGAGGCGGTACAGGGACCCAGGTCACACTATGGGCCCAGCAGCAGCGTGACCAGGCGGTACGGGGGCCCATGGCCGATATGGGGCTTGGTGGCACCTATGGAAGGCCTGTAATCTGCCAGCAACCTATGACAAAATGGACAACCGCAGGAGTGTGAGGAGATTTCAAAGTGGCACATGGCAGAGTGGAAGCAATGGAAGGCCGTACAGGGACCCAGGTCACACTGTGGGACCAGCATCAGCGTGAACAGGCGGTACGGGGGCCCATGGCCGATTTGACCTCATTCATCCCATAGTCCTGCCGACTCACGAATAGCGTGGCCTCCTCAAAGGGCCTGAGCAAGCGCAGGTGTCACACATGAGCTGCCAATGGCTGACATCTAAGTTACACAGGGAGTACCTTTATCCGCTTTTAACATCAGGAAATCTGTGATGGCCTTTAGCTGTTCGTAAAGGCGGTCTAACATATGTAGGGTTGAATTCCACCTTGTTGCAACGTCACAGCATGAGGAGTCGGTACGGGGGCCCATGGCAGATTACATGTCTGGCAGCAGCTATGTGAGGCCCGTAATCTGCCTGCACCCTATGTCAAAAAATTTAACACACCAGCAGTGTGAAGAGACCTGAAAGTGGCACATGGCAGCAGAGTGTGGCGATGGAGACAGCAGCAATGGGAGGCCGTACAGGGACCCATGAGAGACTCTGGACTTGGCAGCAGCATGAGGAGGCGGTATATAGGGGCCCATGGCAGATTAGGGGCCTGGCAGCAGCTATGTGAGGCCCGTAATCTGCCTGCACCCTATGTCAAAAAATTTAACACACCAGCAGTGTGAAGAGACCTGAAAGTGGCACATGGCAGCAGAGTGTGGCGATGGAGACAGCAGCAATGGGAGGCCATACAGGGACCCATGACAGACTCTGGACTTGGCAGCAGCATGAGGAGGCGGTATATAGGGGCCCATGGCAGATTAGGGGCCTGGCAGCAGCTATGTGAGGCCCGTAATCTGCCTGCACCCTATGTCAAAAAATGTAACACACCAGCAGTGTGTGAGGAGACCTGAAAGTGGCACATGGCAGAGTGTGGCGATGGAGACAGCAGCAATGGGAGGCCGTACAGGGACCCATGAGAGACTCTGGACCTGGCAGCAGCATGAGGAAGCGGTATATAGGGGCCTATGGCAGATTAGGGGCCTGGCAGCAGCTATAGGAGGCCCATAATCTGCCAGCACCCTATGTCAAAAAATTCTACACACCAGCAGTGTGAGGAGACCTGAAAGTGGCACATGGCAGCAGAGTGTGGCGATGGAGACAGCAGCAATGGGAGGCCGTACAGGGACCCATGACAGACTCTAGACTTGGCAGCAGCATGAGGAGGCGGTATATAGGGGCCCATGGCAGATTAGGGGCCTGGCAGCAGCTATGTGAGGCCCGTAATCTGCCTGCACCCTATGTCAAAAAATTTAACACACCAGCAGTGTGAAGAGACCTGAAAGTGGCACATGGCAGCAGAGTGTGGCGATGGAGACAGCAGCAATGGGAGGCCATACAGGGACCCATGAGAGACTCTGGACTTGGCAGCAGCATGAGGAGGCGGTATATAGGGGCCCATGGCAGATTAGGGGCCTGGCAGCAGCTATGTGAGGCCCGTAATCTGCCTGCACCCTATGTCAAAAAATTTAACACACCAGCAGTGTGAAGAGACCTGAAAGTGGCACATGGCAGCAGAGTGTGGCGATGGAGACAGCAGCAATGGGAGGCCATACAGGGACCCATGACAGACTCTGGACTTGGCAGCAGCATGAGGAGGCGGTATATAGGGGCCCATGGCAGATTAGGGGCCTGGCAGCAGCTATGTGAGGCCCGTAATCTGCCTGCACCCTATGTCAAAAAATTTAACACACCAGCAGTGTGAAGAGACCTGAAAGTGGCACATGGCAGCAGAGTGTGGCGATGGAGACAGCAGCAATGGGAGGCCATACAGGGACCCATGACAGACTCTGGACTTGGCAGCAGCATGAGGAGGCGGTATATAGGGGCCCATGGCAGATTAGGGGCCTGGCAGCAGCTATGTGAGGCCCGTAATCTGCCTGCACCCTATGTCAAAAAATTTAACACACCAGCAGTGTGAAGAGACCTGAAAGTGGCACATGGCAGCAGAGTGTGGCGATGGAGACAGCAGCAATGGGAGGCCGTACAGGGACCCATGAGAGACTCTAGACTTGGCAGCAGCATGAGGAGGCGGTATATAGGGGCCCATGGCAGATTAGGGGCCTGGCAGCAGCTATGTGAGGCCCGTAATCTGCCTGCACCCTATGTCAAAAAATTTAACACACCAGCAGTGTGAAGAGACCTGAAAGTGGCACATGGCAGCAGAGTGTGGCGATGGAGACAGCAGCAATGGGAGGCCGTACAGGGACCCATGAGAGACTCTGGACTTGGCAGCAGCATGAGGAGGCGGTATATAGGGGCCCATGGCAGATTAGGGGCCTGGCAGCAGCTATGTGAGGCCCGTAATCTGCCTGCACCCTATGTCAAAAAATTTAACACACCAGCAGTGTGAAGAGACCTGAAAGTGGCACATGGCAGCAGAGTGTGGCGATGGAGACAGCAGCAATGGGAGGCCATACAGGGACCCATGACAGACTCTGGACTTGGCAGCAGCATGAGGAGGCGGTATATAGGGGCCCATGGCAGATTAGGGGCCTGGCAGCAGCTATGTGAGGCCCGTAATCTGCCTGCACCCTATGTCAAAAAATGTAACACACCAGCAGTGTGTGAGGAGACCTGAAAGTGGCACATGGCAGAGTGTGGCGATGGAGACAGCAGCAATGGGAGGCCGTACAGGGACCCATGAGAGACTCTGGACCTGGCAGCAGCATGAGGAAGCGGTATATAGGGGCCTATGGCAGATTAGGGGCCTGGCAGCAGCTATAGGAGGCCCATAATCTGCCAGCACCCTATGTCAAAAAATTCTACACACCAGCAGTGTGTGAGGAGACCTGAAAGTGGCACATGGCAGAGTGTGGCGATGGAGACAGCAGCAATGGGAGGCCGTACAGGGACCCATGAGAGACTCTGGACCTGGCAGCAGCATGAGGAGGCGGTATATAGGGGCCTATGGCAGATTAGGGGCCTGGCAGCAGCTATAGGAGGCCCATAATCTGCCAGCACCCTATGTCAAAAAATTCTACACACCAGCAGTGTGAGGAGACCTGAAAGTGGCACATGGCAGCAGAGTGTGGCGATGGAGACAGCAGCAATGGGAGGCCGTACAGGGACCCATGACAGACTCTAGACTTGGCAGCAGCATGAGGAGGCGGTATATAGGGGCCCATGGCAGATTAGGGGCCTGGCAGCAGCTATGTGAGGCCCGTAATCTGCCTGCACCCTATGTCAAAAAATTCTACACACCAGCAGTGTGAGGAGACCTGAAAGTGGCACATGGCAGCAGAGTGTGGCGATGGAGACAGCAGCAATGGGAGGCCGTACAGGGACCCATGACAGACTCTAGACTTGGCAGCAGCATGAGGAGGCGGTATATAGGGGCCCATGGCAGATTAGGGGCCTGGCAGCAGCTATGTGAGGCCCGTAATCTGCCTGCACCCTATGTCAAAAAATTTAACACACCAGCAGTGTGAAGAGACCTGAAAGTGGCACATGGCAGCAGAGTGTGGCGATGGAGACAGCAGCAATGGGAGGCCATACAGGGACCCATGACAGACTCTGGACTTGGCAGCAGCATGAGGAGGCGGTATATAGGGGCCCATGGCAGATTAGGGGCCTGGCAGCAGCTATGTGAGGCCCGTAATCTGCCTGCACCCTATGTCAAAAAATGTAACACACCAGCAGTGTGTGAGGAGACCTGAAAGTGGCACATGGCAGAGTGTGGCGATGGAGACAGCAGCAATGGGAGGCCGTACAGGGACCCATGAGAGACTCTGGACCTGGCAGCAGCATGAGGAAGCGGTATATAGGGGCCTATGGCAGATTAGGGGCCTGGCAGCAGCTATAGGAGGCCCATAATCTGCCAGCACCCTATGTCAAAAAATTCTACACACCAGCAGTGTGTGAGGAGACCTGAAAGTGGCACATGGCAGAGTGTGGCGATGGAGACAGCAGCAATGGGAGGCCGTACAGGGACCCATGAGAGACTCTGGACCTGGCAGCAGCATGAGGAGGCGGTATATAGGGGCCTATGGCAGATTAGGGGCCTGGCAGCAGCTATAGGAGGCCCATAATCTGCCAGCACCCTATGTCAAAAAATGTAACACACCAGCAGTGTGTGAGGAGACCTGAAAGTGGCACATGGCAGAGTGTGGCGATGGAGACAGCAGCAATGGGAGGCCGTACAGGGACCCATGAGAGACTCTGGACCTGGCAGCAGCATGAGGAAGCGGTATATAGGGGCCTATGGCAGATTAGGGGCCTGGCAGCAGCTATAGGAGGCCCATAATCTGCCAGCACCCTATGTCAAAAAATTCTACACACCAGCAGTGTGTGAGGAGACCTGAAAGTGGCACATGGCAGAGTGTGGCGATGGAGACAGCAGCAATGGGAGGCCGTACAGGGACCCATGAGAGACTCTGGACCTGGCAGCAGCATGAGGAGGCGGTATATAGGGGCCTATGGCAGATTAGGGGCCTGGCAGCAGCTATAGGAGGCCCATAATCTGCCAGCACCCTATGTCAAAAAATTCTACACACCAGCAGTGTGAGGAGACCTGAAAGTGGCACATGGCAGCAGAGTGTGGCGATGGAGACAGCAGCAATGGGAGGCCGTACAGGGACCCATGACAGACTCTAGACTTGGCAGCAGCATGAGGAGGCGGTATATAGGGGCCCATGGCAGATTAGGGGCCTGGCAGCAGCTATGTGAGGCCCGTAATCTGCCTGCACCCTATGTCAAAAAATTTAACACACCAGCAGTGTGAAGAGACCTGAAAGTGGCACATGGCAGCAGAGTGTGGCGATGGAGACAGCAGCAATGGGAGGCCATACAGGGACCCATGACAGACTCTGGACTTGGCAGCAGCATGAGGAGGCGGTATATAGGGGCCCATGGCAGATTAGGGGCCTGGCAGCAGCTATGTGAGGCCCGTAATCTGCCTGCACCCTATGTCAAAAAATTTAACACACCAGCAGTGTGAAGAGACCTGAAAGTGGCACATGGCAGCAGAGTGTGGCGATGGAGACAGCAGCAATGGGAGGCCGTACAGGGACCCATGAGAGACTCTGGACTTGGCAGCAGCATGAGGAGGCGGTATATAGGGGCCCATGGCAGATTAGGGGCCTGGCAGCAGCTATGTGAGGCCCGTAATCTGCCTGCACCCTATGTCAAAAAATTTAACACACCAGCAGTGTGAAGAGACCTGAAAGTGGCACATGGCAGCAGAGTGTGGCGATGGAGACAGCAGCAATGGGAGGCCATACAGGGACCCATGACAGACTCTGGACTTGGCAGCAGCATGAGGAGGCGGTATATAGGGGCCCATGGCAGATTAGGGGCCTGGCAGCAGCTATGTGAGGCCCGTAATCTGCCTGCACCCTATGTCAAAAAATTTAACACACCAGCAGTGTGAAGAGACCTGAAAGTGGCACATGGCAGCAGAGTGTGGCGATGGAGACAGCAGCAATGGGAGGCCATACAGGGACCCATGACAGACTCTGGACTTGGCAGCAGCATGAGGAGGCGGTATATAGGGGCCCATGGCAGATTAGGGGCCTGGCAGCAGCTATGTGAGGCCCGTAATCTGCCTGCACCCTATGTCAAAAAATTTAACACACCAGCAGTGTGAAGAGACCTGAAAGTGGCACATGGCAGCAGAGTGTGGCGATGGAGACAGCAGCAATGGGAGGCCGTACAGGGACCCATGAGAGACTCTGGACTTGGCAGCAGCATGAGGAGGCGGTATATAGGGGCCCATGGCAGATTAGGGGCCTGGCAGCAGCTATGTGAGGCCCGTAATCTGCCTGCACCCTATGTCAAAAAATTTAACACACCAGCAGTGTGAAGAGACCTGAAAGTGGCACATGGCAGCAGAGTGTGGCGATGGAGACAGCAGCAATGGGAGGCCATACAGGGACCCATGACAGACTCTGGACTTGGCAGCAGCATGAGGAGGCGGTATATAGGGGCCCATGGCAGATTAGGGGCCTGGCAGCAGCTATGTGAGGCCCGTAATCTGCCTGCACCCTATGTCAAAAAATTTAACACACCAGCAGTGTGAAGAGACCTGAAAGTGGCACATGGCAGCAGAGTGTGGCGATGGAGACAGCAGCAATGGGAGGCCATACAGGGACCCATGACAGACTCTGGACTTGGCAGCAGCATGAGGAGGCGGTATATAGGGGCCCATGGCAGATTAGGGGCCTGGCAGCAGCTATGTGAGGCCCGTAATCTGCCTGCACCCTATGTCAAAAAATTTAACACACCAGCAGTGTGAAGAGACCTGAAAGTGGCACATGGCAGCAGAGTGTGGCGATGGAGACAGCAGCAATGGGAGGCCATACAGGGACCCATGACAGACTCTGGACTTGGCAGCAGCATGAGGAGGCGGTATATAGGGGCCCATGGCAGATTAGGGGCCTGGCAGCAGCTATGTGAGGCCCGTAATCTGCCTGCACCCTATGTCAAAAAATTTAACACACCAGCAGTGTGAAGAGACCTGAAAGTGGCACATGGCAGCAGAGTGTGGCGATGGAGACAGCAGCAATGGGAGGCCGTACAGGGACCCATGAGAGACTCTGGACTTGGCAGCAGCATGAGGAGGCGGTATATAGGGGCCCATGGCAGATTAGGGGCCTGGCAGCAGCTATGTGAGGCCCGTAATCTGCCTGCACCCTATGTCAAAAAATTTAACACACCAGCAGTGTGAAGAGACCTGAAAGTGGCACATGGCAGCAGAGTGTGGCGATGGAGACAGCAGCAATGGGAGGCCATACAGGGACCCATGACAGACTCTGGACTTGGCAGCAGCATGAGGAGGCGGTATATAGGGGCCCATGGCAGATTAGGGGCCTGGCAGCAGCTATGTGAGGCCCGTAATCTGCCTGCACCCTATGTCAAAAAATTCTACACACCAGCAGTGTGTGAGGAGACCTGAAAGTGGCACATGGCAGAGTGTGGCGATGGAGACAGCAGCAATGGGAGGCCGTACAGGGACCCATGAGAGACTCTGGACCTGGCAGCAGCATGAGGAGGCGGTATATAGGGGCCTATGGCAGATTAGGGGCCTGGCAGCAGCTATAGGAGGCCCATAATCTGCCAGCACCCTATGTCAAAAAATTCTACACACCAGCAGTGTGAGGAGACCTGAAAGTGGCACATGGCAGCAGAGTGTGGCGATGGAGACAGCAGCAATGGGAGGCCGTACAGGGACCCATGACAGACTCTAGACTTGGCAGCAGCATGAGGAGGCGGTATATAGGGGCCCATGGCAGATTAGGGGCCTGGCAGCAGCTATGTGAGGCCCGTAATCTGCCTGCACCCTATGTCAAAAAATTTAACACACCAGCAGTGTGAAGAGACCTGAAAGTGGCACATGGCAGCAGAGTGTGGCGATGGAGACAGCAGCAATGGGAGGCCATACAGGGACCCATGACAGACTCTGGACTTGGCAGCAGCATGAGGAGGCGGTATATAGGGGCCTATGGCAGATTAGGGGCCTGGCAGCAGCTATAGGAGGCCCGTAATCTGCCAGCACCCTATGTCAAAAAATTAAACACACCAGCAGTGTGAGGAGACCTGAAAGTGGCACATGTTTGAGGCATGATTCATGGCGGATTTAGTCAGTTGTGTCAGGAACTGGTGGTTTGAAATCCAGACTAATCCACGCCTGATTCATTTTCACAAACGTGAGTCTCTCCACACTTTGGGTGGACAGTCGTGTCCTCCGCGGAGTTACAATACCTCCTGCCGCACTAAACACGCGCTCCGATGCCACGCTACTGGCCGGGCATGACAGCCTTTCAAGGGCAAATTCAGCTAGTTGGGGCCAAAGGTCAAGTTTCGTTGCCCAGTAGTCAAGGGGATTGTCTACCTCGGTTGGCAGGGTGCTGTCCAAGTAGGCCCAAGCCTGTTGTTTGAGCTCCTGCTCCAGGTCCACCTGATGCTGCTGCTGCTGCTGCGGCTGGTTAGTAGTTTCCTCACTGCGCTGGTGAAGAAAGCTACTCATCATCGACTGCAGACTGAGGCAGCCGCTGCTGGTGGAGCTGCCACTGCTCCTACCACCCCACCCCTCCCCTGCTGCCATGCCAGCGGAACGCGAGCGCACAGGGCCCACAGTGTCTGAGGATGGACGTTGGCGCACAAAGGCAGAGACCAACTGACTACATAGGTGGTTTTTATAGTACGTAATTTTGGCCTCCCTCTCAGCAGGTGTGAAAAAGGCCACCATTTTGGACCGGTAGCGAGGGTCCAACAAGGTGGACAGCCAAAAGTCATCCCTCTGTCTGATGGTTATTATTCGGCTGTCGCTACGCAAGCAACCGAGCATGCTATGGGCCATTTGTGCCAAGGAATGCGAGGGACTCCCTGCCTCCATCTCCACAGCATACTGCCACGGTGCGTCTGGGTCCTCTGTCTCCTCCTCCTCCTCTACCAGATGCTCCTGCTCCTCCACTCCTGTCCGCTGAGTGGAAAAACCACCCATTTCACTCAATAATTCCTGAGCACAAATGTCCTCCTCTACCTCCTCCTCTTCTTCCTGTCCTGCCCCCACAGGGGTCATGTGGCGTTGAGATCTGTGCGCCACGTCTACCGCACCCTGACCAGCCATTGTTAACAGCATTTGTTCCAGGACGTGCAACAGAGGAATGACGTCGTTCATCCCATAGTCCTGCCGACTCACGAATAGCGTGGCCTCCTCAAAGGGCCTGAGCAAGCGGCAGGTGTCACGCATGAGCTGCCAATGGCTGACATCTAAGTTACACAGGGGAGTACCTTTATCCGCTTGTAACATCAGGAAATCGGTGATGGCCTTTCGCTGCTCGTAAAGGCGGTCTAACATGTGTAGGGTTGAATTCCACCTTGTTGCAACGTCGCAGATCAGGCGATGCTGTGGAATTCCGTTCTGCCGCTGCAGCTCAATGAGGGTGTTCTTTGCGGTGTAGGAATGGCTGAAATGCATGCACAGTTTACGTGACATTTTAAGGATGTCTTGCAGTGGGATGGTGGATTTTAGGAACCGCTTGACAACCAGATTGAACACGTGAGCCATGCATGGCGCATGGCACAACCTTCCTTGACGCAGAGCAGACACCATGTTCTTTCCGTTGTCAGTCAACATGGTTCCGATTTTTAGTTTGCGCGGAGACAGCCATCTGTCGATTTCTCTGTTCATTACACTCAGCAGTTCCTCCCCTGTGTGACTACGTTCGCCAAGGCATACCAGGTGCAGCACAGCGTGACACCGTTGCGCCCTGCACATGTGATATGCCGGTCGGGTAATGGGACTTGGCACGGGGGTGGCGGCTGAGGACACGGCGGAAAAAGAGGTGGTAGAGGCGGACATGCTTGCTGGACCAAGGACGTGCAAACGTGGAGGCAAAAGCGTCGTGACCTGTCCAAGTTGCTGGTGCGGCTGTGCCGGCACCACGTTCACCCAGTGGGCCGTAAATGACATGTACTGTCCCTGACCGTAGTTACAGCTCCACACGTCGGCGCTGCCGTGCACTTTGGCAGAGACCGACATGCTCAAAGACTGGCCCACCATCTCTTCTACATGTGAATGCAGGGCTGGCACTGCCTTTTGGGCAAAGAAATGACGGCTTGGCACTCTCCACCGCGGCGCGGCACAAGCCATCATTTCTCGGAAAGGTGCTGAGTCCACCAGTTGGAAAGGGAGGGACTGCAGCACCAGCAACTTGGACAGGAGGACGTTCAGCTTTTGCACCGTCGGGTGCGTGCTCGCAAACTGTTGTCTCTTGGATACGGATTCCAAGAAAGACTGTTGACGGAATCCGAGAAGAGGAGTAGCAGGAGAAGGAGCATCTGAACGAGCGGAAGATGCCAATGAGCGACAACTCCCCTCAGCAGAGGTGTTGGAGCCTTGACTGGCTGATAGAGGGCGATTGACGACGTCGGGTGACGGAGCAAGTAACGGAGCGGGTGATGGAGCGGGGGCTGGGGCAGGCAGAACCGCCGTATGTTTATCACGGTTTTCCCAGGCCACCGAATGGTGACGCTGCATATGCTGACGCAACGCTGTAGTCCCAACATGGGCCCCCTGGCCACGCTTGCATTTCTGGCCACATAGTCGACATACGGCTACGTTTACTTCCTCGGGCGGCTTGAGGAAAAATTGCCACACCACCGAGTAGGAAACTTTGCCCCCGCTACTCTTCACTGGCTGACTGCTACTTCCTCCGTGCGCAACGGCACCACTACTGGCCGTGGTGGTAGGCTGCAGTGGAGCTGGTGCTCTACTCCGTGGACGTTTGGCTCCACTGACACTGATGCGACCCTGCTGCTGTCTCCTGGGCAACCCACCGACTGTTTTGCTCGCTGCCAAGCTGCCACCCTCTTCTCCTGATGATGCGGAAGAAATTGCCTGATGACGACGAGGCTGCCAAGTGCGATCAACCTCCTCATCATCAAGTAGGGTCTCCGCCTCACTACTAGCCCCCTCGGCTGCGTCTGGGTCAGGAGACAGACCTGTCTCTAGACCGGCTACCGAGCCACTCTCCTCGCCAGTACTTGTTCGCTTGGCTGCTGAAAAGGCCGATGTCTCCCCCCGTTCCTGACCGCCCTCTGTTAGCTCTTCCTCACTGTACAGTGGGGCTGAGCCCACAGCATGCGATACTTCGCTTGGTGAGGGAACAGCAAAGGACAGGGGCAGGTAGAGGACACGTGATTTCAGTGGGCTTGGTCCCGGGCCATGCCAACTAACGGTTGTGTCTGACGTACCCACCGACCGTTGGCTGTAGGTGTCAGAGGTGACCTGGGAAGAGGAAGACGACCGAGCCAACCAATCAATGACGGCAGGGTTGTCGGTGGAGACACGACCGCTGGATGACACCGGGAGCACTGGCCTCTGGCTGCGAATACTGCTGCCTCGACCCCTTCCTCTGCTGCCACGTCTGCTCGCTCCTAAAACATTGCCTCCTCTGCCACTCCTCTGCATGTTGTCTGACATACTATTTAATTCAACGATTAGGTGTCCCTGAGTAACAATTCTCTGGCACTCAGTAACAATTCTGTCTGTCCCTGAGTATGAATTCTGTGGCCCTGAGTAACAATTCTGTGTCTGTGCGAGTAACAATTCTGTGTCTGTGCAAGTAACAATTTTGTGTCTGTGCGAGTAACAAATCTCTGGCACTCAGTAACAATTCTGTCTGTCCCTGAGTAACAATTCTCTGGCACTCAGTAACAATTCTGTCTGTCCCTGAGTAACAATTCTCTGGCACTCAGTAACAATTCTGTCTGTCCCTGAGTATGAATTCTGTGGCCCTGAGTAACAATTCTGTGTCTGTGCGAGTAACAATTCTGTGTCTGTGCAAGTAACAATTTTGTGTCTGTGCGAGTAACAATTCTCTGGCACTCAGTAACAATTCTGTCTGTCCCTGAGTAACAATTCTCTGGCACTCAGTAACAATTCTGTCTGTCCCTGAGTATGAATTCTGTGGCCCTGAGTAACAATTCTGTGTCTGTGCGAGTAACAATTCTGTGTCTGTGCAAGTAACAATTTTGTGTCTGTGCGAGTAACAAATCTCTGGCACTCAGTAACAATTCTGTCTGTCCCTGAGTAACAATTCTCTGGCACTCAGTAACAATTCTGTCTGTCCCTGAGTAACAATTCTCTGGCACTCAGTAACAATTCTGTCTGTCCCTGAGTATGAATTCTGTGGCCCTGAGTAACAATTCTGTGTCTGTGCGAGTAACAATTCTGTGTCTGTGCAAGTAACAATTTTGTGTCTGTGCGAGTAACAAATCTCTGGCACTCAGTAACAATTCTGTCTGTCCCTGAGTAACAATTCTCTGGCACTCAGTAACAATTCTGTCTGTCCCTGAGTAACAATTCTCTGGCACTCAGTAACAATTCTGTCTGTCCCTGAGTATGAATTCTGTGGCCCTGAGTAACAATTCTGTGTCTGTGCGAGTAACAATTCTGTGTCTGTGCAAGTAACAATTTTGTGTCTGTGCGAGTAACAATTCTCTGGCACTCAGTAACAATTCTGTCTGTCCCTGAGTAACAATTCTCTGGCACTCAGTAACAATTCTGTCTGTCCCTGAGTATGAATTCTGTGGCCCTGAGTAACAATTCTGTGTCTGTGCGAGTAACAATTCTGTGTCTGTGCAAGTAACAATTTTGTGTCTGTGCGAGTAACAATTCTCTGGCACTCAGTAACAATTCTGTCTGTCCCTGAGTAACAATTCTCTGGCACTCAGTAACAATTCTGTCTGTCCCTGAGTAACAATTCTCTGGCACTCAGTAACAATTCTGTCTATCCCTGAGTATGAATTCTGTGGCCCTGAGTAACAATTCTGTGTCTGTGCGAGTAACAATTCTGTGTCTGTGCAAGTAACAATTTTGTGTCTGTGCGAGTAACAATTCTCTGGCACTCAGTAACAATTCTGTCTGTCCCTGAGTAACAATTCTCTGGCACTCAGTAACAATTCTGTCTGTCCCTGAGTAACAATTCTCTGGCACTCAGTAACAATTCTGTCTATCCCTGAGTATGAATTCTGTGGCCCTGAGTAACAATTCTGTGTCTGTGCGAGTAACAATTCTGTGTCTGTGCAAGTAACAATTTTGTGTCTGTGCGAGTAACAATTCTCTGGCACTCAGTAACAATTCTGTCTGTCCCTGAGTAACAATTCTCTGGCACTCAGTAACAATTCTGTCTGTCCCTGAGTAACAATTCTCTGGCACTCAGTAACAATTCTGTCTGTCCCTGAGTAACAATTCTCTGGCACTCAGTAACAATTCTGTCTGTCCCTGAGTAACAATTCTCTGGCACTCAGTAACAATTCTGTCTGTCCCTGAGTATGAATTCTGTGGCCCTGAGTAACAATTCTGTGTCTGTGCGAGTAACAATTCTGTGTCTGTGCAAGTAACAATTTTGTGTCTGTGCGAGTAACAAATCTCTGGCACTCAGTAACAATTCTGTCTGTCCCTGAGTAACAATTCTCTGGCACTCAGTAACAATTCTGTCTGTCCCTGAGTAACAATTCTCTGGCACTCAGTAACAATTCTGTCTGTCCCTGAGTATGAATTCTGTGGCCCTGAGTAACAATTCTGTGTCTGTGCGAGTAACAATTCTGTGTCTGTGCAAGTAACAATTTTGTGTCTGTGCGAGTAACAATTCTCTGGCACTCAGTAACAATTCTGTCTGTCCCTGAGTAACAATTCTCTGGCACTCAGTAACAATTCTGTCTGTCCCTGAGTAACAATTCTCTGGCACTCAGTAACAATTCTGTCTATCCCTGAGTATGAATTCTGTGGCACTGAGTAACAATTCTGTGTCTGTGCGAGTAACAATTCTGTGTCTGTGCAAGTAACAATTTTGTGTCTGTGCGAGTAACAATTCTCTGGCACTCAGTAACAATTCTGTCTGTCCCTGAGTAACAATTCTCTGGCACTCAGTAACAATTCTGTCTGTCCCTGAGTAACAATTCTCTGGCACTCAGTAACAATTCTGTCTGTCCCTGAGTAACAATTCTCTGGCACTCAGTAACAATTCTGTCTGTCCCTGAGTAACAATTCTCTGGCACTCAGTAACAATTCTGTCTGTCCCTGAGTATGAATTCTGTGGCCCTGAGTAACAATTCTGTGTCTGTGCGAGTAACAATTCTGTGTCTGTGCAAGTAACAATTTTGTGTCTGTGCGAGTAACAATTCTCTGGCACTCAGTAACAATTCTGTCTGTCCCTGAGTAACAATTCTCTGGCACTCAGTAACAATTCTGTCTGTCCCTGAGTAACAATTCTCTGGCACTCAGTAACAATTCTGTCTGTCCCTGAGTATGAATTCTGTGGCCCTGAGTAACAATTCTGTGTCTGTGCGAGTAACAATTCTGTGTCTGTGCAAGTAACAATTTTGTGTCTGTGCGAGTAACAATTCTCTGGCACTCAGTAACAATTCTGTCTGTCCCTGAGTAACAATTCTCTGGCACTCAGTAACAATTCTGTCTGTCCCTGAGTAACAATTCTCTGGCACTCAGTAACAATTCTGTCTATCCCTGAGTATGAATTCTGTGGCCCTGAGTAACAATTCTGTGTCTGTGCGAGTAACAATTCTGTGTCTGTGCAAGTAACAATTTTGTGTCTGTGCGAGTAACAATTCTCTGGCACTCAGTAACAATTCTGTCTGTCCCTGAGTAACAATTCTCTGGCACTCAGTAACAATTCTGTCTGTCCCTGAGTAACAATTCTCTGGCACTCAGTAACAATTCTGTCTGTCCCTGAGTAACAATTCTCTGGCACTCAGTAACAATTCTGTCTGTCCCTGAGTAACAATTCTCTGGCACTCAGTAACAATTCTGTCTGTCCCTGAGTAACAATTCTGTCTGTCCCTGAGAATGAATTCTGTGGCCCTAAGAATTCTCTGGCACTCAGTAACAATTCTGTCTGTCCCTGAGTAACAATTCTCTGGCACTCAGTAACAATTCTGTCTGTCCCTGAGTAAAAATTCTGTGGCCCTAATAACGTTTCTGTGGCCCTAAGTAACAATTCTCTGGCACTGAGTAACAATTCTGTCTGTCCCTGAGTATGAATTCTGTGGCCCTAACTAGCGTTTCTTTGTCCCTAAATAACGATTCTGTGGCCCTCATTAACAAGTCTGTGTCCCTGAGTAATGGTTCTCTGTCCCTAAGTAACTTCTCTCTGTCCCCAATTCTCGTTTCTGTGGCCCTAACTCTGTCCCTGTCCCTAGTACAGAGCGGTCTGCCTCTGTTCAATGACTGCAGGCAAATGAAGATTTCCAAAATGGCCGCTATATATACCTCGACCATTACACAGTGCTGGCTGGCTGGCTGCTGATTGGCTGATGCGATCACATGTCGTTGAGGAATGCATTATGGGGCAGCGCGCCTTGTCTGCGCGCCTTCCCCGACATCCCCGCTCCGTCGCCGCACATGTCAGCCGCCATTTTCGGAAAAATTTCGATTCGCGCGTCCGAATTAGGCTGTTTTTCGGATTCGGCACGAATCGAAATTTTTCCGATATTCGACTCGAATTCCACTTCGGATGCTTCGATTCGCTCATCTCTACATATAAGTTTCGAACTTACGAGGGAAAAGATAGTCACGTGGAGCTCCCCGGATGCTCAAACTACATGGGGAGTAGTGGTAAGATAGTTTGGGACTTGGTGTCATCTTTTTTCCATATGGGGTACCACTTATATGTGAACAATTTTTATTCAAGCATGCCACTAGTTAGACATTTGTACAGTCTTGGAAATGGCGCATGTGGCACCGTGCGACTTAATGTGTGTCCACCATTAGAAGTGGGTGGATACAGGGCGGTATATTCTAATGGTGGGCATACTACACACTTTTTCTGCCAGACATTTCTTCTCTTTTTTTCATTCAGTCCACAGGCTGCATACAAAAAAAAGAACATAGCATATATACCCAACAAGGACCAGCGACGTACTGGTGCATCACTGGACTTTGAATGGTTATACCAGGATGATGCCTACCTCCTCAGTAAACCTAAAATGGTAGCTTGTAAAGGATTTTAAAGCATTGCCTATGGATATTAAAAATGTATGCAGTTTGTCGCCATTGCACGGCTCATGCACAGTTTTAAAGCATGTCATTTTTGGTATCTATTTACTCGGCATACTATCATCTTTTATATCTTACCAAATAATTGACCAATATATTGTGTTTTTGTGTAGAGATGAGCGAATCGAAGTATCCGAAGTGGAATTCGAGTCGAATATCGGAAAAATTTCGATTCGTGCCGAATCCGAAAAACAGCCTAATTCGGACGCGCGAATCGAAATTTTTCCGAAAATGGCGGCTGACATGTGCGGCGACGGAGCGGGGATGTCGGGGAAGGCGCGCAGACAAGGCGCGCTGCCCCATAATGCATTCCTCAACGACATGTGATCGCATCAGCCAATCAGCAGCCAGCCAGCCAGCACTGTGTAATGGTCGAGGTATATATAGCGGCCATTTTGGAAATCTTCATTTGCCTGCAGTCATTGAACAGAGGCAGACCGCTCTGTACTAGGGACAGGGACAGAGTTAGGGCCACAGAAACGAGAATTGGGGACAGAGAGAAGTTACTTAGGGACAGAGAACCATTACTCAGGGACACAGACTTGTTAATGAGGGCCACAGAATCGTTATTTAGGGACAAAGAAACGCTAGTTAGGGCCACAGAATTCATACTCAGGGACAGACAGAATTTTCACTCAGTGCCAGAGAATTGTTACTTAGGGCCACAGAAACGTTATTAGGGCCACAGAATTTTTACTCAGGGACAGACAGAATTGTTACTGAGTGCCAGAGAATTGTTACTCAGGGACAGACAGAATTGTTACTGAGTGCCAGAGAATTCTTACTCAGGGCCACAGAATTCATTCTCAGGGACAGACAGAATTGTTACTCAGGGACAGACAGAATTGTTACTGAGTGCCAGAGAATTGTTACTCAGGGACAGACAGAATTGTTACTGAGTGCCAGAGAATTGTTACTCAGGGACAGACAGAATTGTTACTGAGTGCCAGAGAATTGTTACTCGCACAGACACAAAATTGTTACTTGCACAGACACAGAATTGTTACTCGCACAGACACAGAATTGTTACTGAGTGCCAGAGAATTGTTACTCAGGGACAGACAGAATTGTTACTGAGTGCCAGAGAATTGTTACTCAGGGACAGACAGAATTGTTACTGAGTGCCAGAGAATTGTTACTCAGGGACAGACAGAATTGTTACTGAGTGCCAGAGAATTGTTACTCAGGGACAGACAGAATTGTTACTGAGTGCCAGAGAATTGTTACTCGCACAGACACAAAATTGTTACTTGCACAGACACAGAATTGTTACTCGCACAGACACAGAATTGTTACTCAGGGCCACAGAATTCATACTCAGGGACAGACAGAATTGATACTGAGTGCCAGAGAATTGTTACTCAGGGACAGACAGAATTGTTACTGAGTGCCAGAGAATTGTTACTCAGGGACAGACAGAATTGTTACTGAGTGCCAGAGAATTGTTACTCGCACAGACACAAAATTGTTACTTGCACAGACACAGAATTGTTACTCGCACAGACACAGAATTGTTACTCAGGGCCACAGAATTCATACTCAGGGACAGACAGAATTGTTACTGAGTGCCAGAGAATTGTTACTCAGGGACAGACAGAATTGTTACTGAGTGCCAGAGAATTGTTACTCAGGGACAGACAGAATTGTTACTGAGTGCCAGAGAATTGTTACTCGCACAGACACAAAATTGTTACTTGCACAGACACAGAATTGTTACTCGCACAGACACAGAATTGTTACTCAGGGCCACAGAATTCATACTCAGGGACAGACAGAATTGTTACTGAGTGCCAGAGAATTGTTACTCAGGGACAGACAGAATTGTTACTGAGTGCCAGAGAATTGTTACTCAGGGACAGACAGAATTGTTACTGAGTGCCAGAGAATTGTTACTCGCACAGACACAAAATTGTTACTTGCACAGACACAGAATTGTTACTCGCACAGACACAGAATTGTTACTCAGGGCCACAGAATTCATACTCAGGGACAGACAGAATTGTTACTGAGTGCCAGAGAATTGTTACTCAGGGACAGACAGAATTGTTACTGAGTGCCAGAGAATTGTTACTCGCACAGACACAAAATTGTTACTTGCACAGACACAGAATTGTTACTCGCACAGACACAGAATTGTTACTCAGGGCCACAGAATTCATACTCAGGGACAGACAGAATTGTTACTGAGTGCCAGAGAATTGTTACTCAGGGACAGACAGAATTGTTACTGAGTGCCAGAGAATTGTTACTCAGGGACAGACAGAATTGTTACTGAGTGCCAGAGAATTGTTACTCGCACAGACACAAAATTGTTACTTGCACAGACACAGAATTGTTACTCGCACAGACACAGAATTGTTACTGAGTGCCAGAGAATTGTTACTCAGGGACAGACAGAATTGTTACTGAGTGCCAGAGAATTGTTACTCAGGGACAGACAGAATTGTTACTGAGTGCCAGAGAATTGTTACTCAGGGACAGACAGAATTGTTACTGAGTGCCAGAGAATTGTTACTCAGGGACAGACAGAATTGTTACTGAGTGCCAGAGAATTGTTACTCGCACAGACACAAAATTGTTACTTGCACAGACACAGAATTGTTACTCGCACAGACACAGAATTGTTACTCAGGGCCACAGAATTCATACTCAGGGACAGACAGAATTGTTACTGAGTGCCAGAGAATTGTTACTCAGGGACAGACAGAATTGTTACTGAGTGCCAGAGAATTGTTACTCAGGGACAGACAGAATTGTTACTGAGTGCCAGAGAATTGTTACTCGCACAGACACAAAATTGTTACTTGCACAGACACAGAATTGTTACTCGCACAGACACAGAATTGTTACTGAGTGCCAGAGAATTGTTACTCAGGGACAGACAGAATTGTTACTGAGTGCCAGAGAATTGTTACTCAGGGACAGACAGAATTGTTACTGAGTGCCAGAGAATTGTTACTCGCACAGACACAAAATTGTTACTTGCACAGACACAGAATTGTTACTCGCACAGACACAGAATTGTTACTCAGGGCCACAGAATTCATACTCAGGGACAGACAGAATTGTTACTGAGTGCCAGAGAATTGTTACTCAGGGACAGACAGAATTGTTACTGAGTGCCAGAGAATTGTTACTCAGGGACAGACAGAATTGTTACTGAGTGCCAGAGAATTGTTACTCGCACAGACACAAAATTGTTACTTGCACAGACACAGAATTGTTACTCGCACAGACACAGAATTGTTACTGAGTGCCAGAGAATTGTTACTCAGGGACAGACAGAATTGTTACTGAGTGCCAGAGAATTGTTACTCAGGGACAGACAGAATTGTTACTGAGTGCCAGAGAATTGTTACTCAGGGACAGACAGAATTGTTACTGAGTGCCAGAGAATTGTTACTCGCACAGACACAAAATTGTTACTTGCACAGACACAGAATTGTTACTCGCACAGACACAGAATTGTTACTGAGTGCCAGAGAATTGTTACTCAGGGACAGACAGAATTGTTACTGAGTGCCAGAGAATTGTTACTCAGGGACAGACAGAATTGTTACTGAGTGCCAGAGAATTGTTACTCAGGGACAGACAGAATTGTTACTGAGTGCCAGAGAATTGTTACTCGCACAGACACAAAATTGTTACTTGCACAGACACAGAATTGTTACTCGCACAGACACAGAATTGTTACTCGCACAGACACAGAATTGTTACTCAGGGCCACAGAATTCATACTCAGGGACAGACAGAATTGTTACTGAGTGCCAGAGAATTGTTACTCAGGGACACCTAATCGTTGAATTAAATAGTATGTCAGACAACATGCAGAGGAGTGGCAGAGGAGGCAATGTTTTAGGAGCGAGCAGACGTGGCAGCAGAGGAAGGGGTCGAGGCAGCAGTATTCGCAGCCAGAGGCCAGTGCTCCCGGTGTCATCCAGCGGTCGTGTCTCCACCGACAACCCTGCCGTCATTGATTGGTTGGCTCGGTCGTCTTCCTCTTCCCAGGTCACCTCTGACACCTACAGCCAACGGTCGGTGGGTACGTCAGACACAACCGTTAGTTGGCATGGCCCGGGAGCAAGCCCACTGAAATCACGTGTCCTCTACCTGCCCCTGTCCTTTGCTGTTCCCTCACCAAGCGAAGTATCGCATGCTGTGGGCTCAGCCCCACTGTACAGTGAGGAAGAGCTAACAGAGGGCGGTCAGGAACGGGGGGAGACATCGGCCTTTTCAGCAGCCAAGCGAACAAGTACTGGCGAGGAGAGTGGCTCGGTAGCCGGTCTAGAGACAGGTCTGTCTCCTGACCCAGACGCAGCCGAGGGGGCTAGTAGTGAGGCGGAGACCCTACTTGATGATGAGGAGGTTGATCGCACTTGGCAGCCTCGTCGTCATCAGGCAATTTCTTCCGCATCATCAGGAGAAGAGGGTGGCAGCTTGGCAGCGAGCAAAACAGTCGGTGGGTTGCCCAGGAGACAGCAGCAGGGTCGCATCAGTGTCAGTGGAGCCAAACGTCCACGGAGTAGAGCACCAGCTCCACTGCAGCCTACCACCACGGCCAGTAGTGGTGCCGGTGCGCACGGAGGAAGTAGCAGTCAGCCAGTGAAGAGTAGCGGGGGCAAAGTTTCCTACTCGGTGGTGTGGCAATTTTTCCTCAAGCCGCCCGAGGAAGTAAACGTAGCCGTATGTCGACTATGTGGCCAGAAATGCAAGCGTGGCCAGGGGGCCCATGTTGGGACTACAGCGTTGCGTCAGCATATGCAGCGTCACCATTCGGTGGCCTGGGAAAACCGTGATAAACATACGGCGGTTCTGCCTGCCCCAGCCCCCGCTCCATCACCCGCTCCGTTACTTGCTCCGTCACCCGACGTCGTCAATCGCCCTCTATCAGCCAGTCAAGGCTCCAACACCTCTGCTGAGGGGAGTTGTCGCTCGTTGGCATCTTCCGCTCGTTCAGATGCTCCTTCTCCTGCTACTCCTCTTCTCGGATTCCGTCAACAGTCTTTCTTGGAATCCGTATCCAAGAGACAACAGTTTGCGAGCACGCACCCGACGGTGCATTATTGAGTGAAATGGGTGGTTTTTCCACTCAGCGGACAGGAGTGGAGGAGCAGGAGCATCTGGTAGAGGAGGAGGAGGAGGAGACAGAGGACCCAGACGCACCGTGGCAGTATGCTGTGGAGATGGAGGCAGGGAGTCCCTCGCATTCCTTGGCACAAATGGCCCATAGCATGCTCGGTTGCTTGCGTAGCGACAGCCGAATAATAACCATCAGACAGAGGGATGACTTTTGGCTGTCCACCTTGTTGGACCCTCGCTACCGGTCCAAAATGGTGGCCTTTTTCACACCTGCTGAGAGGGAGGCCAAAATTACGTACTATAAAAACCACCTATGTAGTCAGTTGGTCTCTGCCTTTGTGCGCCAACGTCCATCCTCAGACACTGTGGGCCCTGTGCGCTCGCGTTCCGCTGGCATGGCAGCAGGGGAGGGGTGGGGTGGTAGGAGCAGTGGCAGCTCCACCAGCAGTGGCTGCCTCAGTCTGCAGTCGATGATGAGTAGCTTTCTTCACCAGCGCAGTGAGGAAACTACTAACCAGCCGCAGCAGCAGCAGCAGCATCAGGTGGACCTGGAGCAGGAGCTCAAACAACAGGCTTGGGCCTACTTGGACAGCACCCTGCCAACCGAGGTAGACAATCCCCTTGACTACTGGGCAACGAAACTTGACCTTTGGCCCCAACTAGCTGAATTTGCCCTTGAAAGGCTGTCATGCCCGGCCAGTAGCGTGGCATCGGAGCGCGTGTTTAGTGCGGCAGGAGGTATTGTAACTCCGCGGAGGACACGACTGTCCACCCAAAGTGTGGAGAGACTCACGTTTGTGAAAATGAATCAGGCGTGGATTAGTCTGGATTTCAAACCACCAGTTCCTGACACAACTGACTAAATCCGCCATGAATCATGCCTCAAACATGTGCCACTTTCAGGTCTCCTCACACTGCTGGTGTGTTTAATTTTTTGACATAGGGTGCTGGCAGATTACGGGCCTCCTATAGCTGCTGCCAGGCCCCTAATCTGCCATAGGCCCCTATATACCGCCTCCTCATGCTGCTGCTAGGTCCAGAGTCTCTCATGGGTCCCTGTACGGCCTCCCATTGCTGCTGTCTCCATCGCCACACTCTGCTGCCATGTGCCACTTTCAGGTCTCTTCACACTGCTGGTGTGTTAAATTTTTTGACATAGGGTGCAGGCAGATTACGGGCCTCACATAGCTGCTGCCAGGCCCCTAATCTGCCATGGGCCCCTATAAACCGCCTCCTCATGCTGCTGCCAAGTCTAGAGTCTCTCATGGGTCCCTGTACGGCCTCCCATTGCTGCTGTCTCCATCGCCACACTCTGCTGCCATGTGCCACTTTCAGGTCTCTTCACACTGCTGGTGTGTTAAATTTTTTGACATAGGGTGCAGGCAGATTACGGGCCTCACATAGCTGCTGCCAGGCCCCTAATCTGCCATGGGCCCCTATATACCGCCTCCTCATGCTGCTGCCAAGTCCAGAGTCTCTCATGGGTCCCTGTACGGCCTCCCATTGCTGCTGTCTCCATCACCACACTCTGCTGCCATGTGCCACTTTCAGGTCTCCTTCACACTGCTGGTGTGTTAAATTTTTTGACATAGGGTGCAGGCAGATTACGGGCCTCACATAGCTGCTGCCAGGCCCCTAATCTGCCATGGGCCCCTATATACCGCCTCCTCATGCTGCTGCCAAGTCCAGAGTCTCTCATGGGTCCCTGTACGGCCTCCCATTGCTGCTGTCTCCATCGCCACACTCTGCTGCCATGTGCCACTTTCAGGTCTCTTCACACTGCTGGTGTGTTAAATTTTTTGACATAGGGTGCAGGCAGATTACGGGCCTCACATAGCTGCTGCCAGGCCCCTAATCTGCCATGGGCCCCTATATACCGCCTCCTCATGCTGCTGCCAAGTCTAGAGTCTCTCATGGGTCCCTGTACGGCCTCCCATTGCTGCTGTCTCCATCGCCACACTCTGCTGCCATGTGCCACTTTCAGGTCTCTTCACACTGCTGGTGTGTTAAATTTTTTGACATAGGGTGCAGGCAGATTACGGGCCTCACATAGCTGCTGCCAGGCCCCTAATCTGCCATGGGCCCCTATATACCGCCTCCTCATGCTGCTGCCAAGTCTAGAGTCTGTCATGGGTCCCTGTACGGCCTCCCATTGCTGCTGTCTCCATCGCCACACTCTGCTGCCATGTGCCACTTTCAGGTCTCTTCACACTGCTGGTGTGTTAAATTTTTTGACATAGGGTGCAGGCAGATTACGGGCCTCACATAGCTGCTGCCAGGCCCCTAATCTGCCATGGGCCCCTATATACCGCCTCCTCATGCTGCTGCCAAGTCCAGAGTCTCTCATGGGTCCCTGTACGGCCTCCCATTGCTGCTGTCTCCATCGCCACACTCTGCTGCCATGTGCCACTTTCAGGTCTCTTCACACTGCTGGTGTGTTAAATTTTTTGACATAGGGTGCAGGCAGATTACGGGCCTCACATAGCTGCTGCCAGGCCCCTAATCTGCCATGGGCCCCTATATACCGCCTCATCATGCTGCTGCCAAGTCCAGAGTCTCTCATGGGTCCCTGTACGGCCTCCCATTGCTGCTGTCTCCATCGCCACACTCTGCTGCCATGTGCCACTTTCAGGTCTCCTTCACACTGCTGGTGTGTTAAATTTTTTGACATAGGGTGCAGGCAGATTACGGGCCTCACATAGCTGCTGCCAGGCCCCTAATCTGCCATGGGCCCCTATATACCGCCTCCTCATGCTGCTGCCAAGTCCAGAGTCTCTCATGGGTCCCTGTACGGCCTCCCATTGCTGCTGTCTCCATCGCCACACTCTGCTGCCATGTGCCACTTTCAGGTCTCTTCACACTGCTGGTGTGTTAAATTTTTTGACATAGGGTGCAGGCAGATTACGGGCCTCACATAGCTGCTGCCAGGCCCCTAATCTGCCATGGGCCCCTATATACCGCCTCCTCATGCTGCTGCCAAGTCCAGAGTCTCTCATGGGTCCCTGTACGGCCTCCCATTGCTGCTGTCTCCATCGCCACACTCTGCTGCCATGTGCCACTTTCAGGTCTCCTTCACACTGCTGGTGTGTTAAATTTTTTGACATAGGGTGCAGGCAGATTACGGGCCTCACATAGCTGCTGCCAGGCCCCTAATCTGCCATGGGCCCCTATATACCGCCTCCTCATGCTGCTGCCAAGTCCAGAGTCTCTCATGGGTCCCTGTACGGCCTCCCATTGCTGCTGTCTCCATCGCCACACTCTGCTGCCATGTGCCACTTTCAGGTCTCTTCACACTGCTGGTGTGTTAAATTTTTTGACATAGGGTGCAGGCAGATTACGGGCCTCACATAGCTGCTGCCAGGCCCCTAATCTGCCATGGGCCCCTATATACCGCCTCCTCATGCTGCTGCCAAGTCCAGAGTCTCTCATGGGTCCCTGTACGGCCTCCCATTGCTGCTGTCTCCATCGCCACACTCTGCTGCCATGTGCCACTTTCAGGTCTCCTTCACACTGCTGGTGTGTTAAATTTTTTGACATAGGGTGCAGGCAGATTACGGGCCTCACATAGCTGCTGCCAGGCCCCTAATCTGCCATGGGCCCCTATAAACCGCCTCCTCATGCTGCTGCCAAGTCTAGAGTCTCTCATGGGTCCCTGTACGGCCTCCCATTGCTGCTGTCTCCATCGCCACACTCTGCTGCCATGTGCCACTTTCAGGTCTCTTCACACTGCTGGTGTGTTTAATTTTTTGACATAGGGTGCAGGCAGATTACGGGCCTCACATAGCTGCTGCCAGGCCCCTAATCTGCCATGGGCCCCTATATACCGCCTCCTCATGCTGCTGCCAAGTCTAGAGTCTCTCATGGGTCCCTGTACGGCCTCCCATTGCTGCTGTCTCCATCGCCACACTCTGCTGCCATGTGCCACTTTCAGGTCTCTTCACACTGCTGGTGTGTTAAATTTTTTGACATAGGGTGCAGGCAGATTACGGGCCTCACATAGCTGCTGCCAGGCCCCTAATCTGCCATGGGCCCCTATAAACCGCCTCCTCATGCTGCTGCCAAGTCTAGAGTCTGTCATGGGTCCCTGTACGGCCTCCCATTGCTGCTGTCTCCATCGCCACACTCTGCCATGTGCCACTTTCAGGTCTCTTCACACTGCTGGTGTGTTTAATTTTTTGACATAGGGTGCAGGCAGATTACGGGCCTCACATAGCTGCTGCCAGGCCCCTAATCTGCCATGGGCCCCTATATACCGCCTCCTCATGCTGCTGCCAAGTCCAGAGTCTCTCATGGGTCCCTGTACGGCCTCCCATTGCTGCTGTCTCCATCGCCACACTCTGCTGCCATGTGCCACTTTCAGGTCTCTTCACACTGCTGGTGTGTTAAATTTTTTGACATAGGGTGCAGGCAGATTACGGGCCTCACATAGCTGCTGCCAGGCCCCTAATCTGCCATGGGCCCCTATATACCGCCTCCTCATGCTGCTGCCAAGTCCAGAGTCTCTCATGGGTCCCTGTACGGCCTCCCATTGCTGCTGTCTCCATCGCCACACTCTGCTGCCATGTGCCACTTTCAGGTCTCCTTCACACTGCTGGTGTGTTAAATTTTTTTGACATAGGGTGCAGGCAGATTACGGGCCTCACATAGCTGCTGCCAGGCCCCTAATCTGCCATGGGCCCCTATAAACCGCCTCCTCATGCTGCTGCCAAGTCTAGAGTCTCTCATGGGTCCCTGTACGGCCTCCCATTGCTGCTGTCTCCATCGCCACACTCTGCTGCCATGTGCCACTTTCAGGTCTCTTCACACTGCTGGTGTGTTAAATTTTTTGACATAGGGTGCAGGCAGATTACGGGCCTCACATAGCTGCTGCCAGGCCCCTAATCTGCCATGGGCCCCTATATACCGCCTCCTCATGCTGCTGCCAAGTCTAGAGTCTCTCATGGGTCCCTGTACGGCCTCCCATTGCTGCTGTCTCCATCGCCACACTCTGCTGCCATGTGCCACTTTCAGGTCTCTTCACACTGCTGGTGTGTTAAATTTTTTGACATAGGGTGCAGGCAGATTACGGGCCTCACATAGCTGCTGCCAGGCCCCTAATCTGCCATGGGCCCCTATATACCGCCTCCTCATGCTGCTGCCAAGTCTAGAGTCTCTCATGGGTCCCTGTACGGCCTCCCATTGCTGCTGTCTCCATCGCCACACTCTGCTGCCATGTGCCACTTTCAGGTCTCTTCACACTGCTGGTGTGTTAAATTTTTTGACATAGGGTGCAGGCAGATTACGGGCCTCACATAGCTGCTGCCAGGCCCCTAATCTGCCATGGGCCCCTATAAACCGCCTCCTCATGCTGCTGCCAAGTCTAGAGTCTGTCATGGGTCCCTGTACGGCCTCCCATTGCTGCTGTCTCCATCGCCACACTCTGCCATGTGCCACTTTCAGGTCTCTTCACACTGCTGGTGTGTTTAATTTTTTGACATAGGGTGCAGGCAGATTACGGGCCTCACATAGCTGCTGCCAGGCCCCTAATCTGCCATGGGCCCCTATATACCGCCTCCTCATGCTGCTGCCAAGTCCAGAGTCTCTCATGGGTCCCTGTACGGCCTCCCATTGCTGCTGTCTCCATCGCCACACTCTGCTGCCATGTGCCACTTTCAGGTCTCTTCACACTGCTGGTGTGTTAAATTTTTTGACATAGGGTGCAGGCAGATTACGGGCCTCACATAGCTGCTGCCAGGCCCCTAATCTGCCATGGGCCCCTATATACCGCCTCCTCATGCTGCTGCCAAGTCCAGAGTCTCTCATGGGTCCCTGTACGGCCTCCCATTGCTGCTGTCTCCATCGCCACACTCTGCTGCCATGTGCCACTTTCAGGTCTCCTTCACACTGCTGGTGTGTTAAATTTTTTTGACATAGGGTGCAGGCAGATTACGGGCCTCACATAGCTGCTGCCAGGCCCCTAATCTGCCATGGGCCCCTATAAACCGCCTCCTCATGCTGCTGCCAAGTCTAGAGTCTCTCATGGGTCCCTGTACGGCCTCCCATTGCTGCTGTCTCCATCGCCACACTCTGCTGCCATGTGCCACTTTCAGGTCTCTTCACACTGCTGGTGTGTTAAATTTTTTGACATAGGGTGCAGGCAGATTACGGGCCTCACATAGCTGCTGCCAGGCCCCTAATCTGCCATGGGCCCCTATATACCGCCTCCTCATGCTGCTGCCAAGTCTAGAGTCTCTCATGGGTCCCTGTACGGCCTCCCATTGCTGCTGTCTCCATCGCCACACTCTGCTGCCATGTGCCACTTTCAGGTCTCTTCACACTGCTGGTGTGTTAAATTTTTTGACATAGGGTGCAGGCAGATTACGGGCCTCACATAGCTGCTGCCAGGCCCCTAATCTGCCATGGGCCCCTATATACCGCCTCCTCATGCTGCTGCCAAGTCTAGAGTCTGTCATGGGTCCCTGTACGGCCTCCCATTGCTGCTGTCTCCATCGCCACACTCTGCTGCCATGTGCCACTTTCAGGTCTCTTCACACTGCTGGTGTGTTAAATTTTTTGACATAGGGTGCAGGCAGATTACGGGCCTCACATAGCTGCTGCCAGGCCCCTAATCTGCCATGGGCCCCTATATACCGCCTCCTCATGCTGCTGCCAAGTCTAGAGTCTCTCATGGGTCCCTGTACGGCCTCCCATTGCTGCTGTCTCCATCGCCACACTCTGCTGCCATGTGCCACTTTCAGGTCTCTTCACACTGCTGGTGTGTTAAATTTTTTGACATAGGGTGCAGGCAGATTACGGGCCTCACATAGCTGCTGCCAGGCCCCTAATCTGCCATGGGCCCCTATATACCGCCTCCTCATGCTGCTGCCAAGTCTAGAGTCTGTCATGGGTCCCTGTACGGCCTCCCATTGCTGCTGTCTCCATCGCCACACTCTGCCATGTGCCACTTTCAGGTCTCTTCACACTGCTGGTGTGTTTAATTTTTTGACATAGGGTGCAGGCAGATTACGGGCCTCACATAGCTGCTGCCAGGCCCCTAATCTGCCATGGGCCCCTATATACCGCCTCCTCATGCTGCTGCCAAGTCCAGAGTCTCTCATGGGTCCCTGTACGGCCTCCCATTGCTGCTGTCTCCATCGCCACACTCTGCTGCCATGTGCCACTTTCAGGTCTCTTCACACTGCTGGTGTGTTAAATTTTTTGACATAGGGTGCAGGCAGATTACGGGCCTCACATAGCTGCTGCCAGGCCCCTAATCTGCCATGGGCCCCTATATACCGCCTCCTCATGCTGCTGCCAAGTCCAGAGTCTCTCATGGGTCCCTGTACGGCCTCCCATTGCTGCTGTCTCCATCGCCACACTCTGCTGCCATGTGCCACTTTCAGGTCTCCTTCACACTGCTGGTGTGTTAAATTTTTTGACATAGGGTGCAGGCAGATTACGGGCCTCACATAGCTGCTGCCAGGCCCCTAATCTGCCATGGGCCCCTATAAACCGCCTCCTCATGCTGCTGCCAAGTCTAGAGTCTCTCATGGGTCCCTGTACGGCCTCCCATTGCTGCTGTCTCCATCGCCACACTCTGCTGCCATGTGCCACTTTCAGGTCTCTTCACACTGCTGGTGTGTTGAATTTTTTGACATAGGGTGCTGGCAGATTACGGGCCTCCCATTGCTGCTGCCAGACATGTAATCTGCCATGGGCCCCCATACCGACTCCTCATGCTGTGACGTTGCAACAAGGTGTAATTCAACCCTACATATGTTAGACCGCCTTTACGAACAGCTAAAGGCCATCACAGATTTCCTGATGTTAAAAGCGGATAAAGGTACTCCCTGTGTAACTTAGATGTCAGCCATTGTCAGCTCATGTGTGACACCTGCGCTTGCTCAGGCCCTTTGAGGAGGCCACGCTATTCGTGAGTCGGCAGGACTATGGGATGAATGAGGTCAAATCGGCCATGGGCCCCCGTACCGCCTGTTCACGCTGATGCTGGTCCCACAGTGTGACCTGGGTCCCTGTACGGCCTCCCATTGCTTCCACTCTGCCATGTACCTCTTTGAAATCTCCTCACACTCCTGCGGTTGTCCATTTTGTCATAGGTTGCTGGCAGATTAGCGGCCTTCCATAGGTGCCGCCAGGCCCCATATCGACCATGGGCCCCCGTACCTCCTGGTCACGCTGCTGCTGAGCCCACAGTGTGACCTGGGTCCCTGTACGGCCTCCCATTGCTTCCACTCTGCCATGTGCCACTTTGAAATCTCCTCACACTCCTGCGGTTGTCCATTTTGTCATAGGTTGCTGGCAGATTACAGGCCTTCCATAGGTGCCACCAAGCCCCATATCGGCCATGGGCCCCCGTACCGCCTGGTCACGCTGCTGCTGGGCCCACAGTGTGACCTGGGTCCCTGTACCGCCTCCCATTGCTCCCACTCTGCCATGTGCCACTTTCAGGTCTCCTCACGCTCCTGCTGGTTTCCATTTTGTCATAGGTTGCTGTATGGCCTCCCATTGCTGCTGCCTCCACCGCCACACTGTGGCTCCAAACACTGGTTTTGGCCCCGTGACTGGCCAAAGGAGTGAAGTGTGCAGTGATTCTAAGATCGACGGCACTCATCTGCATGTCATACTGACAGACAGTATTATTTCTCTTCCCCAGCAGACTCCAAGGGCATTTAAATTAAAGGTACAGTGTTCTGCACTAATATTAAGTCTCTCTGAAGCCTAGAAACACCCTTTTTTAAGTTAAATTCACAGCGAATTTATTCGACTCGAATCGAATATTGTCCACGAATTCGCCGAATCAGTCGAATCGAATTTTTCATTTCTTCGCTCATCTCTATTTTTGTGCATTAAAAAGTAATTTTTAAAAAACAATTTGCGTTTGAAAAATTGCTGAGCGAGTACTATGTGACATAAAAAATTGCAGCTCCCACCATTTTATTCACTAGGGTGTCTGCTTTAAAAAATATATAATGTTTGGGGATTCAAAGTAATTTCCTAGTAAAAAATTGTGATTTTTTTCATGTGAACAAAAAGTGTCAAAAGTGTCAGAAACGGCTTGGTCTTCAGGTGGTAAGAAGAGCGATGTGTGGTTTAAACTTCTAAAATGCCCCCACCCCCCAAAACGACCCCTTTTTGGAAAGTAGACACTCAAAACTATTTGCTGAGAGGCATGTTGAGCCCATAGAAGAATTTACTTTTTTACCACAAGTTATTGGAAAATTACAAAAAAAAGTTTTTGTTTACACAAAATTGTCATTTAAATGATTTATTGCTCACGCATGCCATGGGTATATGTGGAATTACTCCCCAAAATACATTCTGCTATTCTTCTTCTTCTCCCGAGTATGGTGGTACCACATGTGAGAAACTTTTTGGCAGTCAACCAAGTACAAGACCCAATCCAATAAGCACCTTCAGGCTTTCAAAGGGCTTTATTTCTTCATTTCAATTCCTGATTACCGATCATAGTTTCGCAGGCAATAAAAAATGCCAGGATACCACCAAACCCCCTAAATGATCGCTTTTTGGAAAATAGACACCCCAAGGAATTTGATAAGAAGCATTGTGAGTATTTTGCAGATCTCATTTGTTGCCACAGGTTTTTGGAAAATGAAGAGAGAGAACAAAAACATATTTTTTCTTTTCTTTTCTATATCTCAAAACCTTGTGAGAAAAAATGAGATCTGCAAAATACTCACCATGCCTCTTTTTAAATTCCTTGGGGTGTCTACTTTCCAAAAAGGGGTCATTTGGGGGGGGGGGTTGGTGCTATCATGGCATTTCAGGGCCTCTGAAACTGTGATAGGTAGTGAGGAAGTGAAATGAGGAAGTTACACATCTTCAGGCTTTCAAAGTGGTCATTGGATTTCAGGCTCCTGTATGTGGCTAGGCTCCCAAAAAGTCTCACACATGTGGTACCCCCATACTCAGTAGAAGTAGCAGAATGTATTTTGGAGTGTAATTCCACATATACCCATGGCTTGTGTGAGAAATATATAATTTAAATGACAACTTTGTGTAAAAAAAAAATGCTTTTGTCATTTTCCAGAAACGTATGGAAAAAAAAATAAATCTTCCATGGACTCAATATGCCTCTCAGCAGATAGCTTAGGTTGCCTACTTTCTGAAAAGGGGTCATTTGAGGGGGTTTGTACTGTCCTGTTATTTTAGCACCTCGTGAAATGTGATTGGCAGTCAGAAAGTAAAAGCTGTGCAAATTTCATTATCTACACCATAGTTTGTAGACGCTATAACTTTCACACAAAGCAATCAATATACACTTATTGGGATTTTTAACCAAAACATGTAGCAGAATACATTTTGGCCTAAATTTTTGACAAAATTTGAGTTTTTTATATTTTTTATGACAGAAATGAGAAAATATTTTTTTTCAAAAACTATTTTATTTCAAACTTTTTTTGTTTATAGCGCCAAAAATAAAAAGCACACAGGTGATCAAATACCACTGAAAGAAAGCTTTATTTGTGTAAAAAAAAAAAGGATGCAAATTTATGTACCATATCACATTACTGCGCAATTGTCAGTTAAACTAATGTAGCTCTGTATAGCAAAAAAATGGCATAAATTGCAGTATCTATACCATAGTTTGTAGACTCTATAACATTCACACAAAGCAATCAATATACACTTATTGGGATTTTTTTTACCAAAAACATGTAGCAGAATACATTTTGGCCTATATTTATGACTAACTTTTTTATAGCCGAAAGTAAAAAATATAGTTTTTCTTCAAAATTTTCGGCCTTTTTTTGTTTATAGCACAAAAAATAAAAAGTGCACAGGTAATCAAATACCACTGAAAGAAAGCTCTATTTGTGTGAAAAAAAGGACATAAATTCTGTTTGGGTACAGCATTGCATGACCGCGCAATTATCAGTTGAATTAGTGCAGCGCCGAATAGCAAAAAGAGGCCTGGTCATTAAGGGGGGTAAATCCTCAGGATGGCAAGTGGTTAAAGGCTCAAATACCACCATTGTCCCTGAGTGTTGCAGGACCACCCTCAAGTGGCACCCAGGAACTGCATACAGCCAGCAACTCTGCTGTGGTGCATATTGGCTGAAAAAAGCCTTGGTGTTTCAGATCATAATAAAACTGAAAGACCCATTTCTGGTTCAACCTTCAGACAGATGGACTCACAGTCTAAGCAAGCACACTTTTGTAGCACTACCCCCTTAAGGGTTGCTTAGTAATATTCGGGTTCCCTGCCAATCTGGACCTATTTCTGAAAGCCCAACCTCTGCTGAGACCACCATACTCTTGTGACCAGAATAAGTCATCACTGTAAAATGGACTCACGCACAAGTTAGTGTAAAACAATATGAAGTTTATATTGAATTTGAACGTAACTTGGTCAAAAAGCACAAAACAGCATTGGTGTGAGGGACCGCCGAGCGGCACCACTAGCACTCCACTGGTCAGGCGTGCCCAGAGCGCGGAGTCTAAGCCCCAGGGTACTTGTTCACCAGGGCCCCTGATGGTGGGGATGGACTTGTAGTACCCCGAGACCAGGTCGCCTCTACTGAGCACACCTGTCAGTGGTAGTGGTGTTCGCCAGGGGCTCCAACCAGGGAGAGCCAGATGTGAGGAGGTCGGGTGACCCCGATGGGATGGATGGATGGATGGCTGAGCAAGTGCGTAGTCAGACAGGCCGAGTCGGTATTGTAGAGGACGGTAAGGTACAAGGGAGCAGGCAGAGAATCGTCGGGTCACACGCCAGGTCAGCAGCAGGAGGTCAGATCTAATAAGGGGCATCCAGGGAGAGAGGTCAGGCAAGCAAGGGTCTGGGCAGGAGAAATCAGCAAGGTCAAAGGCAATCCGGGTCAATAACTTACTAGGCACAGGTACAGGAACACAGGAAGCAGGTAAGACCAGAAGGCAACGAAATGACAGCTCAGGGACCTTTAAATATCCCGCCCTGCGCTGCCATTGGTGCCCAGCGGGCGGCCGCGGCTTCTACTGCGCATGCGCGAACTCGAACGCCGCGGCCGGCCCGGACCTAGTGCCCATGTACTGGGTGGAGCAGTGCGCCTGCGCCGAGCCCATCGCAGCGGGGATCGAGGAGATCCCTGACATTGCCCCCCCCCCTACGGGCAACCTCCGGATGCCCACCCGATCTCTCCACCACGGGTGATCACGAAGAAACCCCCGGACAAGCCTAGGTGCATGGACATTATGGGCTGGCTCCCACGAATTGTCCTCAGGGCCGTAGCCTTTCCACTTGATGAGAAATTGGGTCTGGCCCCCCCTTCGTCGGCACTTCAGGATTGCCTCCACCTCGAATTCTTCTTCCTCTTCAACCGTTACGGCCTCCGGGGGCCTGGATTCCCGTTCCGGGAAGGCATCAGGGACTACTGGTTTCAACAGGGACACGTGGAAGACAGGGTGGATCTTGAGTGTCTCAGGGAGAACAAGTTCATAGGCCACCTCATTGACCATCCGTTTGATGCAAAAAGGGCCTATAAATTTAGGTCCCAACTTCTTTGACGGGCAGAGCAACCTCAAGTTTGACGTAGCCAGCCAAACCTTCTCTCCGGGCTGCAACACCAGATCCCCTCTTCGCTTCCTATTAAAAGCCCTCTTGTAGTCCTCTTGGGCTTGACGGATGGCTTCCTGTAGTTTCCTATTGTTGGAGGTGAAGAAGGTCAGTGCATCCTGTGTCGCTGGAATCGGGCATTCCGGGACCAAGTCCGGGAGGAAGACAGGATGAAACCCATAGTTGGCGAAGAACGGGGTCTGCCCAGTTGCTGAATGGCAAGCGTTGTTGTACGCGAATTCTGCCAAAGGGAGGAGTGGCACCCAGTCGTCCTGAGAGAATGATGTGTAGCATCGAAGGTATTGCTCCAGGGTCTGATTGGTCCTTTCGGTCTGGCCATTGGTCTGAGGGTGAAATGCCGAGGAAAGGGACAGCTTGATATCCAGGGCTTTGCACAATGCCCTCCAAAACCGCGAGGTAAACTGCACCCCACGGTCCGAGACGATGTCTTCGGGAACCCCATGCAGTCTAACGATCTCTCGAATGAAGACTTGCGCCGTCTCGGCTACTGATGGGGTTTTCCGTAAAGGGATGAAATGGGCCATCTTGGACAAGCGGTCCACGACCACGAGAATTGCTGTGTGGTTCAGTGAAGGTGGAAGCTCGACTATGAAGTCCATGGAGATTTTCTGCCAGGGTCGTTCAGGGATGGGCAATGGACGTAGCAGGCCCCACGCCTTATTCCTTGAAGGCTTGTTCCGCTGGCAGATGGCACAGGAGCCCACGTAGTTCTTACAATCCTTGGCCATGTCCGGCCACCAGAAGGAACGTCGGAGAAGTTCCAGGGTCTTGACCGGCCCAAAATGTCCTGCCAGTGGATGGACATGGCAATGTCCCAAGACTAAGGTTCGGGCATCCTCCGGCACCACAATCCGGTCCTCCCTCCATAGGAGTCCCTCCTTGTTCTGGAGGGGGGCCCCATCGGAGGTGGACATTGCTGTGGACGCTCTCAGGATCTCGGAGTGAAGGTTTGTCTGAAGGGCCAAGAAATTTCCTGCAGGAAGAATAGTGTCGGGCACTGGAATCTCCTTGGTGTCCTCGTACATGCGTGACAACGCGTCAGGCTTCGTGTTTTTCGAGCCGGGCCTGTATGTGATGTGGAACTGGAACCTCGAGAAAAACAATGCCCATCTTGCTTGTCGTGGGCGTAGACGTTTGGCCGTCCTCAGATATTCCAGGTTCTTGTGGTCCGTGAATATCAGGATGGGGTGGGAGGCACCTTCCAGCAGGTACCTCCATTCTTCTAAAGCGGTTTTGATAGCCAGTAGCTCGCGATCCCCAATGTCGTAGTTCCTCTCCGCAGGGGTAAGTTTCCGTGAAAAGAATGCTACTGGGTGAAGTAATTCCTTGGCGCCCTTCCGCGTTTTCAGATGCATCTACTTCTAAGATGTAGGGCAGGGAGGCGTCGGGATGGCCCAGAATGGGTGCCGAGGTAAATAACCTTTTTAGTGCTTCAAAAGCTTCCTGTGCCTTGGGCGTCCATCTGAATCGCGTCCCAAGCTTGGTTAACTGAGTGATGGGGGAGACCAGACCCGAGAAGTTCTTGATGAACTTCCGGTAAAAATTTGCGAACCCAATAAAACGTTGGACACTTTTCCTGTCCGTGGGTTCAGGCCAATCTAGGATCGCTGAGACCTTCTGAGGGTCCATTGCGACCCCCGTGGTGGAGATGATCAGACTCAGAAATGTAACGCTAGCCTGTTCAAAGCAGCATTTCTCTGCTTTAGCGTACAACCCGTGCTGCCGCAACCGCCCCAACACCTTTGATACATGTACCCTGTGCTCCCCCAGGGAGGATGAAAAAATCAAAATGTCGTCTAAGTAGACGATGACAAAGATGTCCAGGAAGTCCCTAAAGATGTCGTTCACAAAGTGTTGGAAGGTGGCTGGCGCATTGCACAACCCGAAAGGCATGACCAGGTACTCAAAATGGCCGAAACGGGTGCGGAAGGCCGTCTTCCACTCATCCCCCTCCCTTATGCGAACCAAATTGTAGGCTCCCCTTAAGTCCAACTTGGTAAACACTACTGCAGTTTTTAGGCTCTGGAATAATTACCCCTCTTACCCCTCGTACATTGTTTGTTGTTGTTGTACTGTGCCACGTATTGTCCCCCCTATTGTACAGCGCTGAGCAAACCCTTTGGCGCTATATAAACTCGTAGTAATAATAATAATAATAATAATTCAGGTACCAGTGGTAATGGGTAACGATTTTTAATGGTGACCCTATTCAGCTCCCGATAGTCAATGCATGGCCTCAAAGTCTTGTCCTTCTTTTCTACAAAGAAGATCCCTGCACCTGCTGGGGAAGTGGAGGGACGGATGAATCCCTTTCGGAGGCTATCCTCAATATAGTCCTTCAGGGCCCCTAATTCTAGCTCAGAAAGGGGAAAAATTCGCCCGAACGGAATTTCCGAACCGGGCAACAGATCAATAGGACAGTCATATGGGCGGTGGGGGGGTAGAGCATCTGCTCCCCGTTCACTGAACACATCAAGAAACTCATGGTAGGCTGCAGGGATCACTTGTTTTAGGCTGTCATCCCCTTCAGAGCACAGGAGGACCTGGGGGACCTCCGGGCCCGAAGTTCGACACAGTTCCCGACAATATGGGGAAGGGAACGAGACAACCCCAGTCTCCCAGTCAATTTGGGGGTTATGGGCCCGCAACCAAGGGAGCCCCAGAATGACTGGGAAAAGGGGTGATGCAATAGCATCCAGGCGGAGGAGTTCCCGGTGCTGACCGGCAATGGAAGTCACAATGGAAGGGGTCTCCTGGTTAACCACCCCTGACTTTATCCGGGAACCATCAGCCAAAAAGATGTGAAACCCCTTCTCCTTTGGGCGGAGGGGAATACCCTGCTGGTGAGCAAAATTGATATCCACAAAACAGCTGCATGCCCCCGAATCAACTATGGCCGTCACCTCCACAGTCCTTTCCGAAAGCTGAAAGGAGAGGGGAACAACTAAGTACTGGGACGGGTTCATATTGCCAACAGATAAAGAAGATGAGGTGAACTTACTCAGTTTCTGCGGGCAGGAACGCACCATGTGACCAGCTTCGCCGCAGTACAGGCACAGATTCTGGGAGCGTCTTCGCTGGCGTTCCTCAGGCGATAGTTTAGGCCGAGCCAGGCCTAGCTGCATGGGTTCGGGAGCATCTTCAAACGGCAGGTTCTGGGTGCTTGGCCTAGTATGTTGACTGGATCCCTGAAATGACCCCCAGGGATTTCCGCGACCCTGACCAGACCTCTCCAATCTGCGCTCCCGTAGTCTACGGTCAATTTTGATGGTGAGTGCAATCAGGTCCTCTAATGTCTCGGGCACCTCCACCCGGGTGAGCTCGTCTTTCAGAGCCTCTGATAGGCCCATACGAAACTGGTGCAAAAGTGCGAACTCGTTCCAACGAGTGTCACCCATCCAGCGCCTAAAGTCAGAGGCGTATTCCTCAGCCGCCCGCCGACCTTGTCGGAGTGCGTATAATGTGGCCTCGGCCGAGGCTGCCCGTTGTGGGTCATCATATAAGATGGCCATAGCGTTAAAGAAGCTGTCGACCGTAACCAGGTGAGGGTCATTGTTTCCCCTTAGTCGGTGGGCCCAGTCTTGGGGTTCACCCTGCAACAGGGAGACAACAAACCCCACTTTCACTGATTCCGTCAAAAAGGTCCGTGGCTGCAGTTCAAAATAGAGCAGACAGGAGTCACGGAATGACCGAAAGCGTGTGCGATCCCCATGGAAGCGCTCGGGTAAGGGTACTCGGGGTTCCGCCATAGGGAGTGATGTGGGAGGCCCAGGAGCCGGCTCATGGACTGCTGCGACCGGTGGTGCAGGAGCCGGGGCCTGTGAAACAGGAACAGATATGGTGCAGGCCTGAAACCGATTCTCGATCTGCAGACATCTGTCCTGTAATGTGTTTACAGCTTGCGTCAGGGTAGCCAGGTGCCTGCAAACCTCGTCCAACGGGGAGAGTCCTCCTCGAGGCTCAGTCATGGCCTTCTGGTACTGTGAGGGACCGCCGAGCGGCACCACTAGCACTCCACTGGTCAGGCGTGCCCAGAGCGCGGAGTCTAAGCCCCAGGGTACTTGTTCACCAGGGCCCCTGATGGTGGGGATGGACTTGTAGTACCCCGAGACCAGGTCGCCTCTACTGAGCACACCTGTCAGTGGTAGTGGTGTTCGCCAGGGGCTCCAACCAGGGAGAGCCAGATGTGAGGAGGTCGGGTGACCCCGATGGGATGGATGGATGGATGGCTGAGCAAGTGCGTAGTCAGACAGGCCGAGTCGGTATTGTAGAGGACGGTAAGGTACAAGGGAGCAGGCAGAGAATCATCGGGTCACACGCCAGGTCAGCAGCAGGAGGTCAGATCTAATAAGGGGCATCCAGGGAGAGAGGTCAGGCAAGCAAGGGTCTGGGCAGGAGAAATCAGCAAGGTCAAAGGCAATCCGGGTCAATAACTTACTAGGCACAGGTACAGGAACACAGGAAGCAGGTAAGACCAGAAGGCAACGAAATGACAGCTCAGGGACCTTTAAATATCCCGCTCTGCCCTGCCATTGGTGCCCAGCGGGCGGCCGCGGCTTCTACTGCGCATGCGCGAACTCGAACGCCGCGGCCGGCCCGGACCTAGTGCCCGTGTAATGGGTGGAGCAGTGCGCCTGCGCCGAGCCCATCGCGGCGGGGATCGAGGAGATCCCTGACAATTGGCATATGCAGCATATATAATTACTCTTGTCAAATTTAAGTAAAAGTAACAGCATCCACAGTAAAGTACCAATAACTGTTAGTAGGCCTGCTTTCAGAAATAATCCACTGCCTCCAATCTAAGATGACTGTTGAATCCCCAGCAAGAGGGAACAACTATCAATAAACAAGTAAGCTCATTGTATTTCCTCAGAACCTGATGGCAAGGCATAGATTTGAAGATGGAGAATGCTCTCATTTATAATCAACCAATATCCATTTAAGAACAGTATGAAGTCCTTTGCGCACTAGTTGCAGCCCAATTGGTATGAAGATGATTCAAGGTGTAGATGATAGTTAATAAGTACTTCTCCTCTTAATGGTAGCAAACTGATGCAAGGTCCCATTTAAGGCACTAAACAGGGGTGGACTGACCATTTGGAAATGCGGGCACTGCTAGAGGGCCCGGGGTCAGTAGGGGGCCCCATGAGATGCCCCTGGTACCTTTTTTATAGGCTTTTTTGAGTTTGGGCAAGGACACAGGGGCCGCATGATCCCCTATTGCCCGGGGGCCCCATGAGTTGTCAGTCCACCCCTGGCACTAAACAAGGACAGATTTGAAGTAGTGAAGTGTAACATAATATGTGAAATACCTACAGCGCAATACTACCTATCTAACAAATATTGCAGCTAACATGTAAAGTGTTCCCACATTCAAATAATATTGTGCAAAAGAATGCAGCACAATAATATATTCACAAATAAAGCTAAATATATAAATAAATAAACATAAATCTTACTGTGTGGCGGTGTGATATGATTAAATAACCATATCTGTGCATAAACTGTACTCCATATACATAACGTCTCAAAATAACATATTATCAATGACGCACCATTCCCATAATGCTTATCCATGCGTTATTTGCAACATATGCACTGTGTGTCCAATATCAACAACCAGTGTCCCAATATTATGATATCACAATCCTTGGTAAACCGTCCCTTTAAGACTTCAGCGCTCCAAGTGCTTATGTTCAATCACTCCACTGCGTATATTCATCTAGTGATTCCGTGTGACCCCCAGTGCTTAATTCACCTCCAACACACTTATGCGCTCACCTTGTGGGTTGACCCGAACCGTCAGGTCAAACCGCGCCTTTCCCTTTCACCCGGGTGGGTATGCTGGTATACAAATCTCCAACACCTTCTGCACCTCCAAACTCGTATTATGGCCTTTAGGTGGTCTGGTTACTGTTTTCTTTTGCAAACTGCATCATTAATTGATGAACGGTAGTTACTGGAGGTCATGTTTTCTGTTGAAATTGAAGCTCTAGTCTGCAGCCAGACGCCTATCCTAGGCTAGAAAAATGCGTGTGTAACAGTTGGCATAAGTGTCTGTGACCAAGAACAACTCTCTCTGGGTGACAAAGGCAACAGTAGTTGAAATCCCATTCAGCTGGGAAGGGTAAATTGTTGCTTCAGTTGGCACTGCTGTAATCTGGCCTGCAGCTGTGTGTCCTACGGACAGCTTGGATGATGGGACTGTAATGCAAACGTGTTCTAACAATGGCGACTGGGAGAACTAGGCCACAAACTGGGGTAGCTATGTGTAATGTCCACAACTATGTGCAGGTAGATAGTGAAAAAAACTCCTTTTAGGTATTTTTGGGATCCTTTTAGGTGGAGTGGAGATCTGGAGGCATATTAACTGGGTCTAGGATCCCCAAAATACCTAAAAGCCATTTTTTTCACCATAATCTAATGAGTGCGGTATATATTGGTTGAGCACTATTCTTGGTGGAAGCACATTTCTTTGGAGAGAGGACTTTTTGAGTTTGTAAATATTTTTTTCACTTATTTTTGAAGTGGGACTTTTGTTCTATTATTATTAAGTTTATTATTATTATTTATATCTTATTTATATATGTCATGATTTATTACTTTGGAGTGAAACACATAATTTTTAATTTATTTTATTTTTTATTTTTTGCGCTGTTTGTATTGTTTAAACATTCTGAATATACCTTAAACCACAGACATTGTAACAGGGGTTACGGAGGGGGATAAGGCATCCACCGCCCAGGCAAGTCAACAGGGGGATCCCAGAAGAATAGAACATGTCATTGACAGTCCTAGAGAGGACTTCCTAGTATATATGAAATATACAGCTATTAAAGCATAAGAGATCCTTCCCAGATAATAAAGGTTTGTTGATGGTAGAAATTGTACTAACCTTCCAACCAAGGAAGGTATAATGATATCCCTGATTTTGAAGCTACCAAGCCACTTAAAAGACATTCAAACACATGGACAATGTGGAGGAAGTGTAGTCAAGTCTCCAATTTGGATCCACATAAGGAACATACATCAGTTTATTAATAATCAGTGTTTGTAGCATCTGGAAAGGCCCCAAAAAGGAAAACATAGAGTGTTTCATCATTAAGATGTCACAGAATATTGTAAGTGACAACAAAATATATGGAGGACAGGGCTACAAAGTGAAATAAATACTGACCTTACTATATGCAGAAAAGGGGGGAGCTGATGGGGCAGATTCCGCCAGTGGAGTAATATTAAAATAATATTGAGAATGATAAAATTATCCATTAAAGTCCGATCTGCAATGCAAAAGACCACAAAGGTCCAAGATTATATAAGGTATGACCCAAAGGCACGAAATGGCCTTCACTGATTGTAATATAATGACTGATTAGATCCCCCTCATGAAGCGACGTGACTGGGTGGCGTAACACGTAGGTGAGGGGCTCTGACGTCACGACGCCATTCAGACCACACATACAGTTGCAAGAAAAAGTATGTGAGCCCCTTGGAGTTTTGCATGAATTGGGCATAAAATGTGCTCTGAACGTCATCTATGTCACAACAATAGAAGAACACAGTCTGCTGAACATAATACTACACAAAAATTAGATGTTGCCATGGTTTAATTGCACATAACATGTAAACATTCACAGTGCAGGGAGGAAAAAGTATGTGAACCTTTGGACTTAATAACTGGTTGACCCTCCTTTGGCAGCAATACCCTCAACCAAACGTTTCCTGTAGTTGCAGATCAGACCTGCACAACGATCTGGAGTAATTTTGGACCACTCCTCTTCACAAAACTGTTTCAGTGTAGCAATATTCTTGGGATGTCTGGTGTGAATCGCTCTCTTAAGGTCATGCCACAGCATTTCAATCGGGTTGAGGACAGGACTCTGACTGGGCCACTCCAGAAGGTGTATTCTGTGCTGTTGGAGCCATTGTTTTGTTGAATTACTTGTATGCTTTGGGTCATTGTCCTGTTGCATCACCCATCCTCTGCGGAGCTTCAGTTGGCGGACAGATGGTCGTACGTTTTCCTTCAAAATGTCTTGATAAACTCTGGAATTCATTTTCCCATCAATGACAACAATCCGTCCAGGCCCTGAGGCAGCAAAGCAGCCCCAAACCATGATGCTCCCTCCGCCATGTTTTACAGTGGGGATGAGGTTTTGATGTTGGTGTGCTGTGCCTTTCTTTCTCCACACATAGTGTTGTGTGTTCTTCCCAAACAACTCAATCTTGGTTTCATCTGTCCACAGTATATTTTGCCAGTAGTGCTGTGAAACATCCAGGTGCTCTTTTGCAAACTTCAAACGTGCTGCAATATTCTTTTTGGACAGCAATGGCTTCCTCCGTGGTGTCCTCCCATGTACTCCATTCTTATTTAATGTTTTCCTTATTGTAGATGTGTCAACAAAAATGTTAGCATGTGCCAGAGATTTCTGTAGGTCTTTAGCTGACACTCTGGGATTCTTCTTTACCTCATGCAGCATTCTGCGCTGTGCTCTTGCAGTCATTTTTACAGGACGACCACGCCTAGGGAGAGTAGCAACAGTGCTAAACTTTCTCCATTTGTAGACAGTCTGTCTTACCGTGGGCACATGAACATCAAGGCTTTTGGAGATACTTTTGTAACCCTTTCCAGCTTCATGCAAGTCAACAATTCTTGATCGTAGGTCTTCTGAGAGCTCTTTTCTGCGAGGCATGGTTCACATCAGACAGTGCTTCTTGAAACCAGTAAACCCAAAACAGGTGTGTGTTTTTTAAGGGCAGGACAGCTGTCAGCAACACATCCAATATCATCACACTGATTGGAGTCAAGGTTGGCTCACTCCTGGCTCCAATTAGCTCTGGGAGAAGTCATTCAGCTAGGGCCTCACATACTTTTTCCTCCCTGCACTGTGAATGTTTACATGTTATGTGCAATTAAACCATGGCAACATCTAATGTTTGTGTAGTATTATGTTCAGCAGACTGTGTTCTTCTATTGTTGTGACTTAGATGACGTTCAGAGCACATTTTATGCCCAATTCATGCAAAACACCATGTAATCCCAAGGGGTTCACATACTTTTTCTTGCAACTGTACGGTGAGCACAGATAGTGTGCAAGAGCACACACTGAGGGAAAATATACTTTGCAAAGCGTATATTGATTTATAATTATGTGAGTGCGCATTTGGATGATTAATAAAGCTATTTTTAAAAAAGATAAGGCACTATATATTTATTCTTTTGCATGATAACCTAAAATATGGAGGATTAAAGATGAGAGGTGGAGTAGGTGCACAGACCCCTTGAGGACAGAGGGAGAAAACCCCATCCATCCATTACACAAACAGGGATTAGCAAATTCAGGAGACCCCCAGTGGGCAAAATGCAATATTACAGTTTACCCATCAATTTGGAACAGGATTAAAGCATGAAAATTACCATCTTGTCCACATAAGGACATAACAGTTATTTTAGCCTTCCTTAACGGTTTGGCTAAAATTGAGGTGAGTGCATAAAAATTACAGATTACAATCACGGAGTGGACTACAATTGGAATTGTTTGATTTATAGATTTAAACACTATATTGTGTATTTATTATTTATTGCATTTTTTTTTAATTTATATATAATTATATCTTATAAAATTTGAGTATATTAATTTATTTGAGCACAGATTGCACAATTTATTTTTAAAGATTGGCACAGGCATATAATTATATTTTAAAGATTGGCACAGGCATATAATTATTTATTTAACGGTGTTATAAACACACATATTTTCCCAAAATTAATTTATTACTGGTGGAGCGCGACACTTGTAAAATTATATATTAATCACTCTCACGAAACCTGTTGTGTCACTATGGTTATTGCCATCTGATTCATGTTCCTGGACACTTACCGGGATACGGTATATTTGTATGGATCAAGATTTTATGTATCTACGAGATTTGTAACTGCATAGAATGTACCACCCCAATGGGGGTCTTACATTCTTAGCAGATATTTTTTATGTACTGTTGCATAATTGTGTACATTCTAATAAAGAGACAATTTTAATGAATATTGTTGCAGTTTCTCTAAAGTCTAAATTTCTGGCCTTCTTCCCTTGGTCGAACTATACTAGCTTTATTAGGATGTGACACTTGGGAGCTTATTTCATATCCCCACAGTCACTACCCTGTGTTGGATACAGTTTACTTTTGAAGATGCAAAATGATATTTGATTTGTGACTGCTGAAGCTATCGAGGCTCTGAAACAGCAAACCAACCCCAATCCATAACATTGCTACCACCATTCTGTACATATAGTATAGATAGTCTCTAATGGTCTTTTTTGAACAGCAAAGCCCTTTCCCTGGTATGCATCCTATGCAGGATAAAACTCTTTCTGATTATAGATGCATGCACTTTGACACCATGCATGCAAAATTTGCATGCAGATACCGCACTTAAGTTGTGGCTTTCTTGAATACTTCATTTTACATCAGCTGGTCAGCTCTTGGACATTCGTCCATGTTTTTATCTTGGATGAAAGATAAAATGTCGGTATTACCAGAAAATCTGTACTCATGGATTAATTTTTTAACAAGATGATCATATTTTCTTTTGCCCTGAATAATAAACAATGCAATGCAAATTACATTTAGCCATGTTGGAGGGGTCTGACTGTAGACCTATAAATTGGACTGTATTGGACTCTTAAGTTTCTGTCTCCACCAGCTTCCTTACTTATTATTATTATTATACAGGATTTATATAGCGCCAACGGTTTGCGCAGCGCTTTACAATATAAGGGAGACAATACAATTACAATACATTTCAGTACAGAAGGAATGTGAGGGCCCGGCTCGTGGAGCTTACAATCTAAAGTAAGGGGGAGGTGATACAAAAGGTGATAGCTGCGGGGGATGATCTGGCGGAGGTGATTCAAGTACAGTTCTTAAGTGGAGGTGGGGTAGGCTTCCCTGAAGAAGTGAGTTTTCACTTCACTTCACTTCCGGCCGACCGGACATGCTGTGGTAGGGAGTTCCAGAGGATGGGAGAGGCTCTGGAGAAGTTCTGGAGGTGAGCGTGGGAGGAGGTGATGAGGGAGCTAGAGAGGAGGATATCATGGGAGGAGCGGAGTGGGCGATTTGGGCGGTATCTGTGGATGAGGTCGGTGATGTAGCTAGGGGCAGTGTTGTGGATGGCTTTGTAAGCTGTGGTTAGTATTTTGAATTTTATACGTTGGGTTAGTGGAAGCCAGTGGAGGGATTGGCAGAGAGGGGCAGCAGTCGCTGATCGGTTGGTAAGGTGTATGAGTCTAGCAGCAGCATTCATAATAGACTGAAGGGGGGATAGCCTGTGTAACTGTAGACCAGTGAGGAGGGAGTTGCAGTAATCGAGGCGGGATAAAACCAAGGCGTGGATAAGTTGTTTTGTGGTGTCATTGGTCAGGCAGGGGCAGATTTTGGAAATGTTCTGGAGGTTGAGGCGGCAGGATTTAGCCAGGGAGTGGATGTGGGGCCCAAAGGTGAGGTCAGAGTCCAGGATTACGCCTAGCACCCTGGCATGAGGGGAAGGACCAATGTAGTGCTGTTGATCTTAATGGTAAAGTCATGAGTGGGGGATCGGGGGGGAGGTAATATTACAAGCTCAGTTTTTGAAAGATTGAGTTTAAGGTAGTGATGTGACATCAATACTTATGAAATCTGATCTCCGTGCTTAGTTGCAGATGTCTTCTCTCTCCAGTTGTGTTGTCCCATTAGGAGGGCCTGGAAGGTAGGGATAGGATAGACTCACCCATTTTAAATATATTTTAACAGCAGAACTTGAAACTGATGATGGGATATTTTTGGAGGTACAGAAAGACCTTTTACAATTTTTTTAAGGGGGGGGGTGTTTGTTATCTCATCTTTTGGCACAGTATCAGGAGGTGCTGGAGTGCTTCTCTGTACTTTTGTATTTATTTATTTATTACAGGCACTGTATGGTTCATCAATTAAATAGGTTGTGTATATAATTTCTTGAAAATTAACTTCCTACTGAAGGGAAACAAATCCCTTACAACTGTGCTTGGTCTACCTTTGCCACTCCTTTTATTGTTTCTTTTTTTGGCATGCTTTCTGCAATAATCAAATCTGTTGTTTTATCTCCAGTTTCAGTTTGTTTTTATGTAACAAGTTACAACTGGTATTTATTTTTTTTTAGAAATGGCTGTACCAGTGTAATCAACAGTTGACTGCGCAAACTCCATGAGTTCATGCTTTGTGTTATTCATTGTAGCCAAGTGTCAATAGCTATGGTCCTTGGTTTCCCCAACGCCACTGCATGTGGAATGGACATAGTAGCAGTGGGCGGTCTGTATGTTTGTGGAGACTCTCCCCTTGGGAGATGTAGTTCTAAGGAGCAGGGAGAGCGGCGCTCTGCAAAGGAACAGGAACTACAGGCCCCAAGAGGCAATGAGACTGAGGAGGAGGGGATATGGACTGTTTTATCATGTGGTCCGAGAAAGTTCAGGGCTTTTGGTTCTGGGCAGCGAGTGAAAGAGAACCTCTGCAGTAAAACATTTGATCCATGTGTTCCAGGTACCACCTTTAGCACCCTAGGTTGTTGCCACAGGAGTGCTGTGGATAATTATTTACCACTATCCACACTGCTGGTTGGGAGAGAGACTGAAGGGGCCCCTTCCACTGAGAACTTTGTCAGTTGTATCCTTGGATGGTGAGAGGGTTATCAGCCCATAAATGTTATTGATTGCTGAACTGTATTACTGAAAGTAGGATGAGAATCACACTTAGTGTTGCCTCACCCTAGGCTGCTTTCGCACCTTTAAACTGGGCAGCACAGTGGTTATATGGTTTGCACTTCCGCCTGGCAGTACTAGGGTCATTGGTTCGAATCCCAACCATGGCACCACCCGCCTGGAGTTTGCATGTTCTCCCTGTGCCTGCGCGGGTTTCCTCCAGATAATCTGGTTTCCTCCCACACTCCAAAAGACGTACTGGTAGGTTAATTGGATCCTGTCTAAATTGTCCCTAGTATGTGTATGTATGAATGTGAGTTAGGGACTTTAGATTGTACACCCCTTGAGGGTTAGGGACTGATGTGAATGTACAATATATATGTAAAGTGCTGCGTAAATTGATGGCACTCTACAAGTACATGTACTAAATAAACCTCTCTATTCTGTTGATATTGCTGCTTTGGTAGCAAAATAATAAACTTGTGAATCTGTCTGTTCCCACCCTCCTTGTGTTGGGCTAGGTGATCTTGCTCTGTGCATATGGCCACCCTTTAGGGCTCATTCACACTAAACGTACATCTACCGCACAGTTGAATCACAGGGCTTTACTGCCTAACAGCATCCATTCCAGCTGCAGTGAGCCGGTGGTAGGGGCAGTGTGGTGCATGATTTAGTACACCGCACAGCTCTGCCTCCTCTTTTTTTTTATACTAACTTTATTTGAAGTGTACAAAAAGTGACACTTCATTCATGTCACTTTACAGCAGTAGGATGCATTGTGCTGTAGTACAGTGTCATGCGATCTAGTCCAGTATGGTACGATAAAGTGCATCATGTCTGCATTTTATCACAGATCCAGGCTGTGTTTCAGTGTGAATAGGAGCAGGGGCGGACTGACAACTCATGGGGCCCCCGGGCAATAGGGGATCATGGGGTCCCTGTGTTCTTGCCCAAACTCAAAAAAGCCTATGAAAAAGGTACCAGGGGCATCTCATGGGGCCCCCAACTAACCACGGGCCCTTGGGCAGTGACTGAATTTCCAAATGGTCAGTCCGCCCCTAAATAGGACACAAAGAAAACAAATGTTCCCTATATGTCAAGGTGTTTTACAGTGCAGTAAAATGCCAGTCACCGCTCTAGTAAGAATTTCTCTGTTTCAGAGGATCATATTGGTGCTCCATTTAAACTTGTAATCTTTCCATCTTAGGGCATCGTCATACCTGGGAACTTTTGAAAGCCAGTGAAGATCAGAGTGGGAGCTGGCCTAACAGTAATGCATTCAGCACACAGGTTCACAAATTTTTTATGTCTTCTATTTTTTTTCCATAATACTTTTTTATTTGCTTTTACAAATATAGTTACAACAACAAAAAAACAAAAACAAAAATAGGACAGTGAAAAGCTACACAATATCACAGTATAGGTGCTGCGGTAAAGTTTAACAAAGAGAAAAAAGGAAATATTGAATCATTCCTAATAATCCTACTAGTTCCACAAAATAATCATTAAAGAGTATCCAAAAAGAAAAGGTTAAACATAATAATACCTTAGGTTACAGTTCTCCCAGTTGGACCGGGGTTTCCAAGCGTTCTAAAATTTGGAATTCTATCGTTTAGGTAAGCTAAAGATTTCTCATAGATGAAGTGGGTCTGGACTCGCTCAATGACTTCTTTTAGAGAAGGGGCTAAGTCTTTTTTCCACTGTCTAGTAATGGTAAGTCTTGATGCTAGAAGAATATGTGTCACTGAGAGTCGATAATGGATCGGATATATATCTATATTTATATTCAAAATGGCTAGGGTAGGATCTGGTTGTTTTAATCTCCCTAGCGGTCTGATTATGTCAATATTTCTGTGCTCAAAGTGGTACATTTTTTTGCATGGAAATATGTTGTTTTATTGTAGGCCTGTAATTCTTAGGAATAACTCACTGAAATCTGTCCGAACAAGAGTCTAATAAACATCCCGGGTATGATAAAATTTGAAACACAAAATCATAAATTATAATTTAATAAATAATTATAAAAAATAATAATATAATAATAAATTTAATTCAATAATATAATCAAACCAAAAATACTGAAATGTGAAATATAGCGCCAAGTTCGCACATCACTGAGCTCAGTCGCAGAATTGTTTTCAGTGTCTGATGAGGAATTTCCCCCACGAATCATTATCACTCAATTCTGCAAGTGGTTCTGATTTACTATCGCTGTTCTCTAGCCGGTCTAAAATCGCTTTTGACCTAAAGGGACGCTTTTTGGACGCCATGGACGTTTCTCAGTTTCTAGGCAGAAAGAACAGTAAGAATGCAGGCAGGGCGCAGGACAAAGCACTCGGGACAAAATGTATGTGAAATGGTTTGATACAGGAATGTAATACTATCAGATTTTAGTGTATAGAGTGAATGTCACTTTTGAATTTCCCGCCGGCTCCATCCCCCATACGTCCCGACGCTCAAAGGGAACGGAACCTGGAAGACAGATGCCGGCATCGGCTGGAGAAGATGGCCGGGGACACTGCAGGGGTGACATCGCAGGAGCTCAGGACAAGGTAAGCGCTGGAGGGAGCAACGCTGCAGTGTAATCCCGAGTGTAGCTCGGGGTTATCGCTTTTGGTACTGAAATTTAACCCCGAGCTACACTCGGGAATGCCGCCAGGGGGGTTAATATCCCAGTAATTTCCAATATCATGTGGAAAAATGTAAACCAATAGCTTCTAATATTTATACATGTCCATAATATATGTAATAGAGTACCAATCTGACCGCAGTTTCTCCAGCATTGAGGACAATGTTGTTCTGAGAATTTGGCCATTTGGTAAGGAGTTTTATGTCTTTTATTGAACTGCATCAGATTAATATTGTTCCTTACTATGCTGACATCTAGCTGCAGTTTTGGGCCACTACAACTTTTTTACTAATGTGATTTTGGTATCTTCCTCTGTCCTTCCTTTCTGTTTAATGCTTGTTAGTTTAGTCCTAGCCAGACCTTCCTCACTTTTTCCACGTTCCCTCAGTCAGTGTTAGTATTTCCCAGTGACAGGGCCCAAGAAAGTTATTGTCTTCTTACACTACAAAAGACTGGAAAAACATCCTCTGTACTACAATAAGTAAAGTTGCATTGTATTCAACTTCTGTCTTACTGAAGAGTGTTCTGTCTCTCCAATCTAAGCATTGAAAGTGTGATCTCTGTAACTTACAGTTGTGTTAAGATAGCGATAACTCCAATCGTAGTTGAATAACACAGGCAGTGCCTCGATCCAGACGACACCTTGTAGATCTTGTGAAGTTTATTCTATAAACTGAGGGAATCTTACAACGAACATTGTGCTGTTCCCCTCATATTTGTTATTTAACTGTGCATTGTATCACCAATTCTTATTTCACCATGTTGTTTCTATGTCTTGATCTGTTGCTGCCATCTGCTGGCCAGAATTTGCATGCTGCATGCCTCTGTTATAGCTAGTAAGTGTTTTCTCTGCTGGGTGTGGTTTTAGGCAAGCCTTGGTTCTGGTCACTTCCTGCAGCCATTTTATCTGCTATATAGCTGTGTGACAGGACATTCAATACCCTGGGCTTGTGAAGGCATCAGTTTTTGACCAGCAGTTAGCCTCAGGAAAGATATCACAGGACAGCATCAATACCTCTACTACCTTACAGTATTGTATCACTGTTTGTCGCTGTAATTTGGACCAAATAAACCCACACTGATTTCATTCCCGTGTATACGTTTGGATCCATCTAACCTGAACATCTGCCGGTCCGGTCTGCTCCACTGCTTGGATACGAAGGTAGGAAGTTACACAGCCATTATCAGTTATACCTTCATTCGCCTTCATGTGGGGACAGAACAGTCAAAAACTGCCTTAAAGTCCATACCCCGCTACAGATTCCCTCAGAGTCCAGTACCACACTCAGGAATCTCCCTAGCAACAGGCCCACTTGCAGCAAATCTGCCCGGCTACAGTGCATGTTCCACAAGCCTATGCGGAAGCACTGCACATACGCAGTATCTATACTCTTGCCTGGAAGTCCTCCACAACTCTCCAAGCCATTCTTTACATCCTATATTAACCTTTCCTCGCATAATAGAAGTACTGTTTATGCACGTTCCTTACACTGCCGTGGCCGCCGCAAAGCCCCGCAATTCATTCTATATATCTTAGAAATTTTGTCAAGGTGCCCTATCGGAGCTGTACGGCGATTTTCAGCGTCCAATTCAAAAGTTCATTTTCTTAAAGAGACAGCGCACCTTAAGTCAAAATGGCCGAAAAGGACTTTGCACAGTTCCCCAGTGATGAAATAAAGCAAATGCAACCTGATACTGATCATTATGAAGGGCAGGGAACAGAATCCACACTTCCAGCAGAACAAGTCGTGCGACCAAGACGCTCTCTCAAACCGACAGTAAAGGTCATTGAAAATTATCACACCACGAAAGATGAGCTATGTCATAACCTGGAGGAACAATGGGAACGAGTTTCCTCCCTCATGTCCGGACTTAAATCCTCCTCAGGTGATGCCACAAGCTTACAAGTTGCCATTGGGCGGCTGGACACAGCTCAAGAAAGATACAAGAGACTGTCCACAAGGTATATAACCTTTCTAAAAGACTCTAATATCGATGAAGCCCTATCAGAACTGAGCAAGGCAGAATCAATAGCCAGACAAAGAGACATCATGGTGCTGGATGTTAAGGGTAAAACGGAACTCCGTATCTCGCATTTGCAAGAAACTAGATCACACAGATCAAATTCATCTAAACATTCCTCTCGGTCATACAAATCATCGTGCTCAAGAAGCTCAGCCTTGAGCGACAGATTACTAGAGGCCCGCATAAACGCAGAGCAATCCAAAGCGAGACGCTCCTTCACAGAAAAAGAAGCTCTTGCAAGGGCAGAGGCCAAGAGGGCAGAGGCAGAGGCCAAGAGGGCAGAAGCGGAAGCAGCGGCAGAGGCCAAAAGGGCAGAAGCGGAAGCAGAGGCAGAGGCCAAGAGGGCAGAGGCAGAAGCAGAGGCCAAGAAGGCAGAAGCGGAAGCAGAGGCTCGAATAAAGATTTTCGAATCAGAGATGCAGGAGGAAATTGCGTTAGCTAAAGTAAGACTACTTGAGCAAGCATTGAGCCAAGGTCTTGATCCAGTCTGCTCGCTACCACAGGAGATAGATGATCCAGTTGATCGCACCAGTGACTATGTACTGAATCAGGTATCTGCGCCACCCCCAGTTTGCAGTACCGTCCAAGCCGACAACACTGAAACCTCCAAGTCAGCTCTACCTGCGGTACCACTGCCACCCACAGCACCCGAGCAACCTAATAACCGTTACCCGGATGTGCCCTCTCAAGGACGGTTGTTACAGAAAGATCGCTATCAGGCGTTTTCTGGCCTACCTCCACAGCTCAAGCAGCAGTCATCACAACATACAGAGGCTAAACGAAAGCTTAACCCTGCAGCTACATCATTCTACCCGGAAGCATCTCACCCCTTCACGCCAGGCAGCCAATACGCCCCAGGGGCATCACAAGTCGTCATGGCAACAAGCAGTGAGAAATCAGATATGTCTGAGTTTGCCAGGTTTATGGTGAGCAGAGAGCTAATCAACACCAGTCTCTCAAAATTTGATGACCGTGCTGAGAGCTACAGAGCTTGGAAGGCAACCTTCAATGCCGCCATCGCTAACCTCAACCTAACCGCAGAACAGGAGTTTGACCTCTTGATCAAATGGCTGGGCCCAGGCTCCACAAATCGTGTCAAGAGCCTCAGAACTGTCTACGTGGGACAAGCAGAAGCAGGTCTCACTGCCGCCTGGCAGAGACTCGAACGTACCTTTGGCAGTGCAGAAGCAATAGAGAAGGCCCTATTCAAAAGACTGCAGAACGTTCCAAGGATCAATCTCAAGGATGTCCAGAAGCTTCAGGATTTAAGTGATCTGCTCATGGAGCTGGAGCTTGCCAAGGGTGACCCTTGTCTTTCCGGGCTGTGCTACCTGGATACAGCTCACGGAGTGAACCCAATTGTCGTGAAGCTACCATACAGTCTACAAGAAAAGTGGGCGACATCAGTCTCAAGGTACAAAAGAGAGCATGACGTCACCTTTCCCCCATTTATTCACTTCTGTAGGTTTATCGATAAACAGTCCCAGATGAGGAATGACCCCAGCCTCGACTTCCTGGAGTTCAACACTACAGCTTCAGCAACATCATCAAGGTATGATAGCATCACGCATAAGCACAGAGACTTTAAGAGCAGCGTGAGTGTTAGAAAGGCTAACCTACCATCTCCTGCAGTACCCACGGGTAAACAGTACACTACCTCATCAGGAGATAAGACCTTCAATCGTGAATGTCCCATTCATAAAAAACCACACTCTCTGAACAAATGTAGAGGGTTTAGTTCCAAAACCATACAGGAGCGCAAGAAAATCCTCACCGAACTCGGGGTATGTTTCAGATGCTGCGCTTCATTGGAGCACATGGCTAAGGACTGTAAATCTGTCATCAAGTGTGAGGAGTGTCATAGTGAAAGACATGCCTCAGCTATGCACCCAATCCCACTCTCCAGAGATTCACTCACTGCCGTCACCACCAGTCCTGCTCCAAGTCATGGCGGGGAGCCCCAAAATTACGCTAATGCAGCGACTGCTGTTTCCTGCTCATGCTTGGATGTATGCGGGGAGGGCCAGTGCGAGAAATGTTGTGCCCGAATATGCCTAATCAAGGTCTACCCAGAGGGACTACCAGAAAAGGCAGTAAAAATGTATGCCATCATCGACGACCAAAGCAACCGGTCCCTAGCTGGTCCTAAATTCTTTGAAGCCTTTGGAACAAAGGGACCATCTGAACCCTATACCTTAAACACCTGCTCGGGCCGCATAGAGACTAGCGGCAGAAGAGCACAAGGATTCATCGCTTCTCCTGTCAGTGGGGATACGGAAATACCCTTACCGACGCTGATCGAATGTGGTCAAATACCCAACCATAGAGATGAGATTCCTACCCCAGAAGCTGCATTTCACCAACCTCACCTAAGGCACCTAGTCAACGTTATCCCACCTATGGACATCAACGCCGAGATTCTACTCCTGCTCGGCAGAGACAATCTAAGGGTACACAAGGTGCGTCAACAGTGTAATGGTCCTGACTATGCACCATACGCCCAGAGACTGGACTTGGGATGGGTAATCATAGGAAATGTATGCTTAGATCAACCAGGAATTGACTCCTTCAAAACGTACGTGCGTGCAGATGGACGCACAACTTGCATTAAGCCGTGTCCTCATCACTATGAGGTGAAAGAGAAGTCTCCAGGCCTCGTACAACTACCTGACGTCATTACTCCCCTCTTTGCCGACAACTTGGGGAGATCAGTCTTTCATACAACCAAGGACGACGATAAGGTAGCCTTGTCAGTAGAGGACAGAGAATTTGTCGAGATAATGGACAGTGAGTTCTTTAAAGACGAAACCAATCACTGGGTTTCTCCATTACCCTTCCGAGCTAACAGGGTAAGACTCCCGAACAACCGGAAACAAGCTCTGTCTAGATTTAACTCTCTTCAGCGTACCATGAACAGCAAGCCTGAAATGAGAGAACACATCGTTGCCTTTATGGATAAAATATTCCATAACAACCATGCAGAACCAGCTCCATCCTTAAGGAAGAACGACGAGTGCTGCTACTTGCCTTCATTCGAAGTATATCATGCCACTAGACCTATGTCTGTAGGTTCCTTTACTAACTCTACTTGGCTTACAGGTCCGGAGTTTCTGCTAAGACAGGCGGACGAATGTGTACAGGAAGTTTTCAGCATCCAGGATCCGGATAATGATCCAGAAATCCGGGCTGAAGTCAGTGTATTGGTCACTGGAACAAAGCAAACCTCCAGCCTTGGTAGCCAGCGCTTTGAACGTTTCTCCAGTTGGATGAGACTCGTCAGGACTATCGCAAGGTTAGTGCACATTGCGAAATGTTATCACAATACTCACGAAGATAAGGATTGTCACGGTTGGCACGTCTGCCATAAACCCTTCTCTGCGGAGAACATCTCTCATAGTGAGTCCCTCATAATACGTCACGTCCAACAAGAGGAATTCAATGTAGAATGGAAGTGCTTATACAACAAACAGCAGATTCCAATAAAAAGCCCTCTTGCCAACTTAAATCCAGTTATTGACAGTTTTGGCTTGCTCAGAGTTGGTGGTCGTTTGAATCAAGCCCACCTAAGAGTTGCAGAACAAAATCCTCTCATCATTCCCAGCAAACACCATATCACCGTCTTGCTGATCCGACACTACCACAAAAAGACTGAACACCAGGGCAGGCAAATCACTGAGGGCAAGTTACGGTCTGCTGGCCTTTGGATTATAGGTATGAAAAGACGTTTGGCCCAAGTATTGCATGACTGTGTTCACTGTCGCAAAGCTAGAGGAAAAAAACTACACCAACAAATGGCTGATTTGCGGACAGACTATGTACAGAGCCGCCTTTCACCTACGTTGGCCTAGATGTCTTCGGGCCATGGATGGTGTCCGCACGCAGGACCCGTGGCGGTCACGCAAACAGTAAGCGTTGGGCTGTGCTATTTACTTGCATGAGTGTGCGAGCCGTTCACTTAGAGGTCATAGAATCCATGGACACATCCAGCCTTATTAATGCCTTAAGACGGTTCTTCGCAATCAGAGAACCAGTGAAACAGTTGAGGTCTGACCGTGGAAGCAACTTCATTGGAGCCTGTAGAGAACTGAATATAGACACCAAATCCATTCAAGATCACTTGGCGGAAAAGGGTTGCACCTGGATTTTCAATCCTCCTCATAGTTCCCACATGGGGGGCTCCTGGGAGAGAATGATCGGGATCTCACGCAACATCTTGAATTCTATGTTGATGGATGTAAACTCTTCAAGACTCACACATGAGACTCTAGTCACCCTTCTCGCTGAAGTTTCAGCCATCATCAATTCTAGACCCCTCGTGCCAGTCTCTATGGATCCTGAAACACCAGCTGTACTGACTCCAGCTATCCTACTTACCCAAAAAGCTGAGATTACGCTATTACCTAGTGGAGAATTTACTCATGCGAATATCTACCAAAAACACTGGAAATGTGTACAATACCTAGCTGATTACTTCTGGAACAGGTGGCGAAAGGAATATCTCAATATTCTTCAAGGAAGAAGAAAGTGGCAACACCACAAACCAAACCTAAAAGAAGGTGACCTCGTGTTGATGAAGGAGCAACATACCGTACGGATTGACTGGCCTATGGGACTAATTACAAAGGTTCTTCCTAGCAAGGATGGCAAGGTCCGTAAAGTGGAGTTGAAGATCTTCAGAAAGGGTGAGCTTAAAATGTTTGCAAGGCCAATTAACGAACTCATTTTGATACTACCCATTGAGAACATTCCTGCTGGGTGAACTCTACTGAACTTGAACTTTGTGGTTCTTCTCTATTCCAACTCGGAATCTACTATATTGTTATGTTTATTGCATTCTAACATGTTCTTTGTTACAGGTTGTTTTATATTTTATGGACATTCGTCATAGTGAAATCCCTTATGGAATTTCAGACGGGGAGTGTGCTGTTCCCCTCATATTTGTTATTTAACTGTGCATTGTATCACCAATTCTTATTTCACCATGTTTGTTTCTATGTCTTGATCTGTTGCTGCCATCTGCTGGCCAGAATTTGCATGCTGCATGCCTCTGTTATAGCTAGTAAGTGTTTTCTCTGCTGGGTGTGGTTTTAGGCAAGCCTTGGTCCTGGTCACTTCCTGCAGCCATTTTATCTGCTATATAGCTGTGTGACAGGACATTCAATACCCTGGGCTTGTGAAGGCATCAGTTTTTGACCAGCAGTTAGCCTCAGGAAAGATATCACAGGACAGCATCAATACCTCTACTACATTACAGTATTGTATCACTGTTTGTCGCTGTATTTGGATCAAATAAACCCACGCTGATTTCATTCCCGTGTATACGTTTGGATCCATCTAACCTGAACATCTGCCGGTCTGGTCTGCTCCACTGCTTGGATACGAAGGTAGGAAGTTACACAGCCATTATCAGTTATACCTTCATTCGCCTTCATGTGGGGACAGAACAAACATCGGATAGGTCAAAAGATTATAATGTGATCTGCTCCATAAGACATGAGGCTTGAAGCTGAGGTGTATTACTGGGAAGATGAACAAGGGGTGGAGCTATCTATACAGCATGAACTAAACCAAAGGAAAAGGAGGAGCAGAGACAAAATACAAGGAACACTTAAAGGCATATGACAGTCATGTGAAACATGACAAAGAGTTAAGCTGCCTGTGGATGGTGTCAGATCAGCAGGTGACTATAAGCGGCATTGGAAACAGAACAGCAAAGGTCACCCTGACCCACTAGTACTCACCTTTCAAGTGATCCCCTGCCACTCCTTACTCCACCGCGCGCAGTGTTTGGTTCATGTGGGAGCCTGGAGGGAGCAGTAATGCACCTTCTTCATCAAGTCAAATTGCCCATGCCTAGCAATAGGCCGCTAGACCCAGGCACTGACACATGAGAGGAGGTCACATTGTCCTCTTCACCTGGAAGCATGGGGTATTTTGCACCAGCATAGGTAGAGTGGTAGGGCATTGCAGGAGAAGTAATTGATCTACAGGGGCAAAGTGACACTGTCTCTTTTCCACATTTAGGGAAAATCTGGAAGTGTGGGTACAGTGCTAACTGAACTGATCAGGTAGAATGGGTTAAAGTAAGTGAACTTTTCATAGTCAGAGATATGTGTGAATACATTTATGGGCAGGAAGTGGATATTCAGATTAGGGCCAACGTATGAGTGGCTGAAAGTTTGAAATAGAAACACAATCTCTAGCCCTTTTTCCTGTTTAGTTTATTTATATCCAGCCACATCCCCTTTATCTTTAACTCTAAAAGATTGACTTTTACGCTGGGATTTGACTTTCATGCTGGGATTTACTACAGGAAACTGCTAAGCATACAGTAAATAGGCCTTTAGGAATCCAATCTAACTATACTGGGTTTGAGACTTTTTTACTTTGCCACCTAAAAGATACAATACCAAGAAAACAAAATTTATTTTTAGTATTCTTCTGCAGTTTTTTATGTGGCCACTAGGGGGCAGGCTGAGTTGTATTATCTTCATGTATCAGGAATGTAAAGCTGGAAAGATATTTATGGAGGTGAAATCCTGAACTGGTTGCTGCTAATGACAGTATATGGTGACATTTGTCGTTTTACTTTCTGTTCTTGAAGAGAGAGGTTGTGCCAAGCAAATCAGGTCCACATACAAAGGATTACAATCTTAGATTGTAAGCTCCAAGGAGCAGTGCCCTCCTTTCCCTGTATTGTATTGAACTGTATTGTTGCTGTATTGTCTCCCGTTATATTGTAAAGCGCTGAGAAAACTGTTGGCGTTATATAATAATAATAATAACATTCCATTTGAGGGTCATCAGCTTGAATCCCAAACACAGTGTCACCTGCCTGGAGTTTGCATGTTCTCCCTGTGCCTGCGTGGGTTTCCTCCGGGTACTCTGGTTTACTCTAACATTCCAAAGACATGCTGGTAGGTTAATTGGATCCTGTTTAAATTGGCCCTAGTATGTGTATGTATGAATGTAAGTTAGGGACCTTAGATTGTACACTCCTTGAGGGTTAGGGACTGATGTGAATGTACAATATACAGGTGAAACTCGAAAAATTTGAATATCGTGCAAAAGTTCATTTATTTCAGTAATGCAACTTAAAAGGTGAAACTAATATATGAGATAGACTCATTACATGCAAAGCAAGATAGTTCAAGCCGTGATTTGTCATCATTGTGATGATTATGGCTTACAGCTCATGAAAAACCCAAATCCACAATCTCAGAAAATTAGAATATTGTGAAAAGGTGCAATATTCTCAGCTCAAAGTGTCCCACTCTAATCAGCTAATTAAGCCGTAACACCTGCAAATGGTTCCTAAGCCTTTAAATGGTCTCTCAGTCTGGTTCAGTAGGAATCACAATCATGGAAAAGACTGCTGACCTGACAGTTGTGCAGAAAACCATCATTGACACCCTCCATAAGGAGGGAAAGCCTCAAAAGGTAATTGCAAAAGAAGCTGGATGCTCCCAAAGTCCTGTATCAAAGCACATTAATCGAAAGTTATGTAGAAGGGAAAAGTGTGGAAGAAAAAGGTGCACAAGCAGCAAGGATGACCGCAGCCTGGAGAGGATTGTCAGGAAAAGGCCATTCAAAAGTGTTGGGAACTTTCACAAGGAGTGGACTGAGGCTGGAGTCAGTGCATCAAGAGCCACCACACACAGACGGATCCTGGACATGGGCTTCAAAGCCGCTCCTGAACAATAAACATTGTCAGCAGCGTCTTACCTGGGCTAAAGAAAAGCAGACCTGGTCTGTTGCTCAGTGGTACAAAGTCCTCTTTTCTGATGAGAGCAACTTTTGCATCTCATTTGGAAACCAAGGACCCCGAGTATGGAGGAAGAATGGAGAGGCACACACTGCAAGATGCTTGAGATCCAGTGTGAAGTTTCCACAGTCTGTGTTGATTTGGGGAGCCATGTCATCTGCTGGGTTGGTCCACTGTGCTTCATTAAGTCCAGGGTCAATGCAGCCGTCTACCAGGAGATTTGGGAGCACTTCATGCTTCCTTCCACAGACGAGCTTTATGGGGATGCTGACTTCATCTTCCAGCAGGACTTGGCACCTGCCCACACTGCCAAAAGCACCAAAACCGGGTTCAATGACCGTGGGATTACTGTGCTTGATTGGCCAACAAACTCGCCTGACCTTAACTCCATAGAGAATCTATGGGGCATTGCCAAGAGAAAGATGAGAGACATGAGACCGAACAATGCAGAAGAGCTGAAGGCCGCTATTGAAGCATCCTGGTCTTCCATAACACCTCAGCAGTGCCACAGGCTGATAGCTTCCATGCCACGCCACATTGAGGCAGTAATTGTTGCAAAAGGGGCCCAAACCAAGTACTGAGTACATATGCATGCTTCTACTTTTCAGAGGTGCGATATTGTTCTATGTACAATCCTTGCTTTATTGATTGCATGTAATATTCTAATTTTCTGAGATTGTGGATTTGGGGTTTTCATGAGCTGTAAGCCATAATCATCACAATGATGACAAATCACAGCTTGAACTATCTTGCTTTGCATGTAATGAGTCTATCTCATATATTAGTTTCACCTTTTAAGTTGCGTTACTGAAATAAATGAACTTTTGCACGATATTCAAATTTTTAGAGTTTCAGCTGTATATGTAAAGTGCTGTGTAAATTGACAGCGCTATATAAGTACCTGTAATAAAAAAATAAATACATCTGAGTACTAGCCTGTATATAGCCCTTCTTTTCCAGGCCATCGTGCAAAACTGCACCCAAATTAAAGCGTTACTAAACCCAGGACCCTGCATTCACTATATCTGGTCCCCCACAGTTCACAGAACACGGAAACGCAATCATTTTAGTAAATCTAAACTGTTAAATTACCTTTCTCATCAGCAGTTAGAGCAGTCTTGTGCAGAGGCGTCCCTAGGGTTGGTGTCACCCGGTGCGGTAACACATGGTGTCACCCCTCCAGAGAGGAAGGAGATATGTATCCCCTGAAGCAACTGTGCATGTGCTGGTTTCAGGCCGAAGAAGCCGATCTCCGACTTTAGCACACAGCTGCCACAGTTAACCCCTTACAGGCTGAAAACCGCTGAAGCTGATCCCGCGGATCACTATGGGTTGCAAGATCAGGTTGAATCTATACGGGGTTAACTGATCTTGCGACCCATAGTGATCAACAGGATCAGCTTCAGCGGTTTGAAGCCTGTAAGGGGTTAACTGTGGCAGCTCTGTGCTAAAGTCGGAAATCGGATTCTGCGGCCTGAAACTGCCACATGAGCAGTTGCTTCAAGGGATACATATCTTCACGAGATACTCATTTTAACACTACACCGGGGGCAGCTGTCACTGTTACGGGATCACCCCAATAACTGGCCAGGACCTTCACAGAGCCCAGAAGCTCTGCTTTCATCCTGCTCCTGCACCCCCTGTGATGGTGTCAACCGGTGCGACCCGCACCCCCCTAGCAACGCCACTGGTCTTGTGACTTCTATAAGTGTCCAGCCAAGCACTGGTTACAGCTTGTAGGAGGAGTTTTCTTTCTGCTCTAGGAGGATACAGAACCCCTGACTCTCTGTCTGGACAGTGCTGATTGGCCCTGTGCTAATCACATGCACTCTCCCAAGAGAAAAAAAAACCCTATCTAGCAATACACACCAAACTGAGCATGTGCAGAGTGTCTCCACACAATATGTCTTATCAGGAGATAAGAGGGGGTGCACTGGAAGAAGAGGAGGATCAGAGAAGACAGGATCAAAAAGCCTTTTTACACAATGCAGAGGATTAACCCCTTAGGTTCCACAGTGAGTATATGAAGCATGCTTTACTGCAGATACAGAATCATTTTACTGTTGTGGGTTTAGTAACACTTTAATAAAAAAAAAAAATCCAGACAGATTGAGTTTTCATTGGGGGTATTGACCACTCCGTGTTTTATTTTTTACTGTAGAGGGGAAAATAGAGAAAATAAGTCCCTTTCTCTCTGTTTTTAGAGTGGTAGGAAAGTCACTTTGTATATTTTTACCTACAGGTACGCTTATAATAAAGCTTATGTTACGATAGAAGGAATATCTCCGATATTTGCACCGCTTAGGAGATATTCTATGGAGCAGCAGCCAGTGACAATACCAGCGCATGCACTCCATGCTGTTCCTTCAGAGCTGTGTGCCGTGGCCCTGCATGTGTGGGAGTGACGTCACCGGCAGCTTGGCCATTCAGCCAGCCGCAGCCGGGTGCGGGGGGAGCGGGGGGGAATGGGTGCCCAAATTTGACAGGTACCCGCTCCCATTTCCACTGCGATCACCTAGGCGATCGGAAATAGAAGTTGTCTTCCTACCCTCCCGCCCTGAAGTCTTGTGGGACACGTGACAGGTCCCAGAAGACGACGGGGCCATTCATGAAGCACAGCACCACTTGTGCATGCGCAGTGAGCACCCAGCTCTGAAGCCGCAAGCTGTCACAGCCGGGTGCCCACACTGAAGATGCCGGCACCTGCAATACAGGGCGGCCAGTGAAATGGGCTGCGGTGGGGGCAACGCGGGATCATGGGACAGGTAAGTGGCTGTTTTTTAAAAGTCAGCAGCTACAGTTTTTGTAGCTGCTGACTTCTATTTTTTTACAGAGTGAGTGGAACTCCGCTTTACTAGTACAATATGATATTAACTTGCTGCACAAAACTTTTTTCTTTTTAATGAGTTTACTAGCACTTTAAATCATATTTAATAAATACCAGGCTAGTACGAAAATCCCCCAAACGACCCCTTTTATTGGAAAGTAGACACCCCAAGGTGACTTTATTGTTTGCCACATTTTTGTGAAAATATAGAAACATGCTGGTATTGTGGGGTCATAACATAGAGCTTGGTGACGGTGCGCTAGGTACAGAGCATCATTAAGGTCCCATTCACAATTGGCGTTTTGGAATGGATAAAATTGGCACGACTCCAAACCGCATGGCAATCGGTGCAATACGCGCAATGTGCATTTTGGTGTTATTCATTCCAAATGGAATCCCAAACGTGGTGTGATTTTGTTGCGATTGTTGCAAAATGCAGCTTTAAAAATTGCTTGAAGCTTGTCACCTAAAAAGGAGCAGGAGCTTCTTTTTGACAATAAACGCTCAAAGGGCAGCCCACTGAAGTGACTGGCCTGCCCTATGCATGCCACATGGAATGAAATCACTGTGGCATGCAATCGTGAAAATCACTCAAAATCACAAAATCGCAAGAGGGAATGCAGGTTCAGGCTACATGAAGTGTGAATTGGGCCTATTGTACTACACAGGGGAAGAAGGAGGTCAAGGGGGTTAATATTCAGGATAATAGGCAGTAATATACATTGAGCAATATAGAGCTAGGGTGGAAATGAAATGTACATAAGAGGGGGTTGAAGGGGGGGGTTGAAAGTGCTAATAAATGATCTGACAATAAATATTAATCCAACCTGTTGCTGTTGCATTATTTAAATCCTTCAAAAGATTGTCCAATGAGAGGAAGGGGGCGGGCTCTTAAAGGTAAACACTGGCAGTGTTTACATTTGTGATTGTTGTGATTGGCCATCACAGCAATCACATGGTACAAGGGTCTCTGTGCATCTTACTTATGATTTGCTCAGCATGCATGCCCAGTGCTTGCGCAGGTAGTATACAGAGTTCTGTTTTATAAACAGTGCTCCAGAATACCAGGGACACCAAACTGCCATTTTAACCACTTGCCCTTCAGAGGATTTACCCCCTTCCTGACCAGGCCATTTTTTGCGTTACAACACTGCATTATTTTAACCGACAATTGCGTGGTCATGCAACGCTGCACCCAAAATACCTTTTTGTCCTTTTTGTCCCACAAATGGAGCTTTGTTTTGGTGGTACTTGATCGCCTCTGTGGATTTTTTTTTTTTGTGTGTGTGCTATAAACAAAAAACGACTGACAGTTTTGAAAAATAACCCCAATATTTTTTACTTTTTACATGTCCAGTAAAAAAATTTAAAAACTAAATTTCGTCATAAATTTAGGACAACATGTATTCTGCTACGTTTTCTAAAAAAAATCCCAATATGTGTAAATTACCTGGTTTGCGTGAAAGTTATAGCATCTACACATGGCTGTATATATACTGGGATTTTTTTTTCTTTAAATACTAGTAATGGCGGCGATCAGCGACTTAATGCGGGCAGGGGCGGACTGACCATTTGGAAACTCGGGCACTGCCCGAGGGCCCAGATTCAGTAGGGGGCCCCATGAGATGCCCCTGGTACCTTTTTCATAGGTTTTTTGAGTTTGGGCAAGGACACAGGGGCCCCATGATCCCCTATTGCCCAGAGGCCACATGAGTTGTCAGTCCGCCCCTGATTGTGGGACTGCGTTGGGCATTCTGACACTGGGTGGGAACTGACTAACTGCCACTGACATCCCCGGTGACACTAATACAGTGATCAGTGCTAATAAAAAGCACCGACAATGTACTAATGACACTGGGCAGGAAGGGGTTAACATCTGGGGCAATCAAAGGGTAAACTGTGTGCTGTGTGTGTTTCACATTATGTGCTGTGCTTTACTGTGTATGCTATGCAGAGCAATACAAAGCAGCATGCTGGTGCTGACAGGGGAGAGATCTGTATTGTTTACATACAGACCTCACCTTTCTATGATTTTCGGATTATCACTCGGTGCCGGCAGGGAACCCGGTAATCGACAGCAGAAGCCGCCAATGGCGGCGCGGGTAGGGCGGCGTGCACCCGCGCCCCCTTCCCAGACATAAAATATCACACGTTCCTCAATCTGCACATGTACCTGGATGGAAGCGGAGCCTGTGTATTTATAGTCCCAATGCTGGCGGCTGCCTCTGGGACTCCCGGCTTGAATCCAATAACAAGAGATACTATGCACCGTTCTCCCCTCGTTGAGTGGGTGGTGAGTGGAACACTGCTTATACTGAAAAGGAATTACGGCCTTATGGCCTCCACTATTTGAGGTACATAGTGACTACCATATTGACTGTCTTCCATGTCACTTATTTACTACAGGATGGGGGCATTATTATTTATTTCAGGTACTTATATAGTGCTGTCAATTTTACGCAGCGCTTTACATATATATTGTACATTCACATCAGTCCCTAACCCTCAAGGGGCGTACAATCTAAGGTCCCTAACTCACATTCATACATACACATGCTAGGGACAATTTAGACAGGAGCCAATTCACCTACCTACCTGTCTTTGGAGTGTGGGAGGAAACCGGAGTACCCGGAGGAAACTCACGCAGGCACATTATGCCACACTTCTTAGATGGTGCGCAGCACGGATATCCATATTACTTCCACATCAGCTATGCAATAAGGGAGGCATCTAGTCCACATGCTGGCAGTGAAGAATCCCTACATTATATTTGGCAGGGCCCTGCCATTTCAACTACAGATGACGGATGTCATATGGAGAAGTTACTATTGTCATCAAGTTTTTTCCAAAGATTTATGTTTAACCAGTGTCACCTCTGGACACTATTGTCAACCTATTAGTCAAGAACCACTGATCCCTGTTGAGAAAGTCATATCTATCTGTAGGAAAGTGTGTTTTACATATTACAGCATCAGTTTCACTGGTCCTTTATATCAGCTTTTATTTTTGTATTGCATATATCTCTTTTTGGATTCTTGCCCCGAGCTGGATTGCATACTAGCATTGTCTAGTTGGGCTCCTCAGTCCATATATAACACTGGTACCAATGTCTTTACATTGCAATTTTGATGCATAGACCTTTATGGCTACAATATTTGTGTACAACCCCTACATGGTGGTGTTTCCTATGTGCCTCTGCTGCATATACACTAGACCCAGTGTCATTGTCTTTACAGCACAACTATACTCATGGCCGGTCATGACGTCTTTTTTTTAAATAATTTTTTGTTTTAGGTCAAATTCTTTGGTATTGTCTCCAGGGGTGGACTGACAACTCATGGGGCCCCCGGGCAATAGGGGATCATGTGGCCCCTGTGTCCTTGCCCAAACTCAAAAAAGCCTATGAAAAAGGTACCAGGGGCATCTCATGGGGCCCCCTACCGCCCCCGGGCCCTCGGGCAGTGCCCGAGTTTCCAAATGGTCAGTCCGCCCCTGATTGCCTCATCTTGTGGTGATGGCTAACTGTGGTATTTACCCAAATGTCTAACATGTGCATTATTTCCAATAAAGCATAATTTTTTGATACATTTTTGGGTATCGCTTTCTGTCCATGATGTAACCGTTTTTCCTGTGAATTTCTTTTCACATCCCCCCTTTTTTGCTTTTTAAGGTGTAAACGGGTCCTAAGGGCTTTCAAACAAGATTAGTTAACCCATTGATGGCCAAGCTTGAATGCTTGGCTGAACAATTTTCCTCTGACTGATCAAGCAAAAGTCTATGTTGACAACACATTTCTTGTTTATTGATGTATCTTGAATTAAGTGCCAGAATTTTCAAGGAGTGTTAAATTAAGGTGTTAAATAAAATTGACCAAAACAACTGGACTCTTCTTACAAGGAGGATGGTGGAACGTCCAGGTAAGTTTTTTCTTTATGTTTTGTGGAGCTGTGCTACACTTTACAGGGGAACTTGGTAGTGGTTTGTGGCTTCCATGTAGAGATATGCAGAATAACTGCAAATAGCAGACTTTGCATCACCTTTCAGTTTTACTGTTACATTTACTTGCTCCCATGAATCAGTAACACAAAAAGACTTCTTATACTGTACATTTTCTACAGCACCTTGACCTGAAAAAGCAATGCATTTTGTCAAAACAGGCATCACATTTGTTCTCATAATAATAAATATAATAATAATACAACAACAATAATAATAATATTTTCTTCTCATCATCTTTTCCCCTTTTATTATTTTATATTGACTTTAGGTGTTTTATTATTATTTTTTTTATTATTATTTTAGCTTTTTATTGTTTATTTTATTTATTATTTTATATTTATTTTATCTTTTTATCAATAATGGTATTATTTTTATTTTTATATTTTTTATTCATGTACAAAATTTTAATGAAATATAAAAGAAAAAAAGGGGCGATACAGAGGAAACCACTGTAACGCCACACAGGGGAATTAAATATTATTGTGTTAACTAACTCACCAAAAATCAATGTGTGGATCACAGTACCCAAAAAGACATGAGATAAAAAGATATATGGAGGAGAGCCCCATAGAAAAGAAGGTACTCTCATGTGTCCCAGGTAGTTTTAATGATACAAAAAACCTTTATTGATTCACATATTACACATATGCACAAGCATGTACAAAAATTTAAAATAGTCTCCACCCCTCACCATTAAAATATGACAACATTGTCAACGTTGACCTGGCCAGGGATGACTTTGTGGTGGTGAATGTCAGCCTTGTGAGATATTATTTTGGGGATTGCCATCTTACAGTTTTACATCTTTCCAGGGCTTTCCTAGTTTTAAGTGACAACGTTGTCATGTTTT